>NC_080672.1:279060916-279373772 GCF_030247195.1 Topomyia yanbarensis | reverse complement strand
ATGCTAATAATAGCACTAACTAATGTACTTCTAAAAGAATACTAAATTCACTTAACTGAAAGGTATTAAAACATTTTTCTCTGTAAAATATTCCTGGCTTTCGAATAAAAAGAAAAAAAAAGTACAATAAGTGCCATACTTTTTCAATTAGAGCTGGGATTAGTGAAAATGAGATAAATATATCCAAGTTGCATAACACAAATTCATGAAAATAAGAAAAGGTAAGTGTATCATGTCAAAGAATGAATTATGCAGCTCTTCAAGACTAACAATCTGGATTATTAAAATGATGAAGTTAACTGTTAGGATTTTCAAGAAATGAACGGAAAATCGATTAAAATTGTTTAATTTTTAATAAACTACTTTGAAAAGGCTACTTAAGCTTTTGAGCTGAAACATGTGAAGCCATCACTCAATGCGAAATGTTCTTACCTTCCCAGTGAACCTAAAATATTTGAAATACAAAGTATACTTTTTGAGTTAGAGGTATTTTAAGACAAATAAGTTTTTAACACAAAAAGTTCAATAACTTTGTAATGGTTGAGTTTTGATGGTATGTATAGAACGATTTTTTTTCTCCAAATATGACAGTCAATCACCCCTTGAGAGGTTCTTAACCATGAACCAAGGTTTTATGCAGTAGGTTTAGTATTACACTTAAGGAGTACAAAACAACTATAATAAAACTATTACTCCTATAGTAGTTCGCATACCAGGTTTTACTGATGACAATAAAACTGGGTCAACTAGTCATAACATGAGTTTATAGCACTCTATAGGAAGTTCATAAAACCATTAGGTAGGCATGGAAAGTGTTTAATATTAGTTTTATTAAACGCTATAAAACTTAAATGTCACCAAAATTGTTACTTGGGTAGTGTCTTCAGCAAAATTGTTCGAAAAGAAAGAGCTATGCAGTTGCTGAAGACATCATCTCAATAAAATCACTTGAAACAAAATTAATGAAAATATCTTACTTGTAGGGGAATCAATCTGTGAAAACACAATATCAAAAGAAATGGCATATTATATTCAATAATTTCTTCGAAGATTTGGTGATATTAGTTGATTGCTTATTTTGATCTTATTTTTAGATAATGATTTCTAGATATCTTTTGATAATGATCCGATTTCAACAATATATAGCTCGTTCGAAAAGTATTCGCAGCTAAGAATTTATAAAGTATTTATCTATGATGTCAATTTCGCCAGTAAATAAGGAAATAAACATCAGACTCAAAAACAAATTAATAGCGTCCTCTCTGGGTGTTAGGTCTTTCATTTGAAATTAGTTTACATTACATCGGTGCAGCTGTTACGACTCTGTTTACGAACTCTTACGCGGACTCACATTTCACTCTATTTAACGGTACACTAAAACACGAGCATTTGGGTCGTTTTACCGCGGTCTCCTGGAGAATTTCACACGGGTGGACTTTCAACCCTACCGATGGTCTCTGGGCAAAGTATAATTATCAAAATGAACAAAATAGCAGACTAATTCACTTCAAGGACGTCACGAATTATACAAAAACAGCTTATATAGACAAGACCTTACATTTTATTTAGACAGACACAAAATACTTGCGCATAATACAATTAATTCCACTTTAGCTGTGTGGAATATCGTTGCGGCCGGGACGAACGTTGGTCGACTTGCTGCTGCGATGGGTTTCCGGGGACTGGGTGGCGACGAACTGGTACTGGAACAGCAGACGAGTGTTCAGACCGGGTGCTTCCGTCGGTCGGGATCCAGATGCGGCGGCAACTCGGCCGTGTAACGTGTGGCCTGCGTTTCGAAAATGGTCCGGGAGTGGTACAATAGCTCTATACTTTCGCGAGTTACTTCGCGCACTTTTCGACACCTATTGTGGCATCATTTGACCAATAGTGCACTCGCTTGTGGTTTTTTTCCTGGCCTTTGCCAGCAGAACACTATACTGGGATCCTAAACCGTACCGAAAAATAACGGGTGGATCGTTCTTCGGATCTGTCTGATCCCACTTTTTGCGCAAACTACAAAACGGATGAAACGCACAGTCCCGGTATTGCGATGGGACGACGCTGCCGCGGTTCTTCACTCCACGGACCGAACTTTAGTAATTGAACTTGTTTTCGACGCGGGAAGCCCTTCTTATCTCCCCCGTGCCCCCGGAAACCATCTCCACTCGCGATCGATGACCTTTTCTCGTATACAGCGTAGCAGGGGAAAACGTTGTTTACAAAAATGTATGGGTTGGTGCCCCGATGAAAAGTTTATCTGAATTTTTAGATCAGATTGGTTGCATGCATAACCTTTACATTGTATAATTTTCACAAAATAAACAAATGAACAAAATAAGTAAATAAACTATCTGATATATAATATAAATAATTGAGTAAATAAATAGTGTAAATAAATGAATATGGAATAAATAAATAACAAGCAAATGAACAAATAAATAAATAAATAAATAAATAAATAAATAAATAAATAAATTAATAAATAAATTAATTAATAAATTAATAAATAAATTAATAAATAAATTAATAAATAAATAAATAAATAAATAAATAAATAAATAAATAAATAAATAAATAAATACTGACGGGCACCAACCGAAAACTACTAAACATGAAATAAACATCCTTCAAACATGTAAACATGGAAGCTATGACATTTATTTCACATTTAGACATTTACTGACAATATTTACAAATATAACAAAATTTCTAGGGGTCTATATTAAGCTGGCCCAGTGACCACGGATTTATTGTGACCAACGAAACACAGGTCACACAGCCATTGCTGAGAAACGCGAATGAGAGTTTGTCTGTTTCCTACACACACAGGCATTGTCCCAAATCTTCAAGCTGAGTCGATTGGTATATAAGACTCGACCCTGCGGGCCTCGGAAAATATCTTGAAAGTTTGAGCGAATTCTATACATTTCTTTTATAAGAAATGTACAAACCATATAAAACACCCTCTTAAGAGCTACTTATAAGGAAACTCCTTAAAACATATTATAAGAACATTGCAAAATTGTGTCGCAAAAATATGATAAATACCTATAAAATAAAAAATAGCGGAAACCTATTTTTTGAGATTCAAGTGGATATAACCCCTTAAACTCGGATGATACTTTTCCAGTCATTCACAATTAGAGTTTGTTCTGGTGTGCAAATCAAATCAATTAGAGAGAGAGAGAAAGAGAGAGAGAGAGAGAGAGAGAGAGAGAGAGAGAGAGAAAGAATGTCTTCAGGCCATTCATCTTTCTCTGTTATACCCAGCACGGCCAACTTTGTTGAAATTGCCTCCAGATGTAGAGACAGCTTTCCCTCGTAGGGGCTCATTATGAATCTGCTTTATCCACAATGTTCTGCTTATTTCATTTTGCCTCAATATATTTTAATTAAATTCACATAAACGAATAGATTGCGTTCTGATAAACTTCACCCGCAGTGCCCTGGTCCGTAGAATAATGTACATTGTATTTCTATTTCATGCCACAGAGATGATATTAAAGCACTACAAGCAAGCAGTTTCCCGAACAAGGAACACCCGATGGTGTTGTCGATATAGAGACTTCACTTCAAACTGTTGGAATCAAGTTTTCAAGGATGCACAGTTAACCAACTGATAGAGGGTATTAACACGCTACGGGCCTATTTCTCCACATCGAAGCTGTAGAAATTCACTCATAGCTCGCCCGGTCATAGAGAGTG
This sequence comes from Topomyia yanbarensis, assembly GCF_030247195.1. Taxonomy (NCBI): domain Eukaryota; kingdom Metazoa; phylum Arthropoda; class Insecta; order Diptera; family Culicidae; genus Topomyia; species Topomyia yanbarensis. The sequence continues at coordinate 279,370,064 of NC_080672.1, read as the reverse complement.
CCGAAGATATTGGTCGTAGTTCGCCCCGGTAACGGGAGAAGGTAGGTTCGCCAGATAAATTACACATTTTGGTCTCTAAGAACTCCAGTATGGGAACGTGGATTGTATGTTGAATTGTTATTTCGAATCACATCGACTTTGGTAGCTTGTCTATAGTTTGTTTATAGCAGTTTTATAGATGAATTTTCTGTTTGTTAGTTAGTTTGATAGTTATGAGAGTTACAAAAAATGGCTCACCACACTGTTAGATGGATTGAAATAGTTTTTTCATGCAGTAAAAAAGCCTTTAAAATGTAAATAATTACAAAATCGGTGCAACCAGTTATCCCGAATGCGGAGCATAATTAATTTGATATTAGATAACACTTCGACTGTTCCGGTCCGCACGCCACCCTGCAAACCTTCAGCTCGGTGCTACTCGGAACCAGTTTATTATTTTTTTTTGGTTCGCGTAGCCCGAGGTCGTTTGAAAATTTAACGATTTTCGCTTCAGGACTAGCTAAAAGATTAATTAGTCCGTTCGTCGACTGAAAGTTAAGCTTTCTGTCCTGGCTTGTGAGTCGCTGACAGTCGTTATGAATTTTGTTTGAAACATAGCACACAGAGAAAAGTTGTTTCCAACATAACAAAAAATATCATGAATGAAACGGAAGTTCTGTATAACGTGACACCAGCAGTTTTTTTCACTTTTTATTCCTTTTTCTGCTAATGCCGTTCTTCTGCACTACCCTCGCTTCCTAGAACGGGCAGCACTATGTTTAACACGAATTCAATTTGTGCTGCCGGGCACCTAGAAGTGAGAATTTTTATGCACTGATATTATTTTCGAAAAAAATTAACAATCAGGTACAGATGTCAGCTTGTTTCATTGGGTCGACCTGAAGACTGAAGAGAGCTGTTCATATTGCGTGAGAGGATATGTCATCTCAAATAGGGGCAATCTACAATGTATTGTTTCAAGATTCATTTCAACAAATTTTTATTTTTTGCGAGAAAAAATATATTTTTATTGGGCTACAATAAATAACTGCCACTCTGTTTATAAACGCTCGGCAGTAAATTAGCTCGCAAACCAAAAATAATCGGACTTCATCATTAAAGCACTGCACAGTAGTCTAGAAAAGAAATTAAGCAGGAATTTTAACATTTTGCTAAAACCAAATTATTTAGCCTCATAATATGTTTAGGAAAGTTGTTGTACTTCGCAAGGCCCATCTTTTTGTTTGAAGAGAAGATCTAAAATTTAATTTTTACGATTCGATATAAAGTTGAAATGTCTTCGAAGAAGTTGTTGAACAACACATTTTAGTCAAATTTACTAAAGACATGCAAGCTAGATCATTTATTCCATTACATGAGGGATCCAAATAGAAGCTTCAGGGTGTCCCTTAAAAACTGTTCTATTTATAGAACTTTTGAAGTTTTTATTTTACACTAAAGCAACACTCGAATAACTTGAAGAATGTTATTTTAGGGCGCATAATGTGTCCATATACCCTTTAGAAACACATAAGAGCAGAGGTCCACATTTTAGCAGAAAAATTTATTTTCCGCAAAATCGTTTCATGTTCTGTTTTGTAGTCAGCAAGGTATTATCTGTTTTCAGGGATTGCATATTTGTTCAAAGTAGCAATGCTATTATAGGCAATATGGGAAAGTGAAATTTTAAAGTGCACTTTATCAAGTCTTTCTATTTGACTAATCAACGAAACGAAAATCTAAATATATCAAATAAAGGAAAAATGGTTTGAGAAATCTGAAAATGATATAGTTTTGAATAAGAAAAGGGTTGGCAAAGAATGCCGGTCCAAAAAACTCTAATAACAAAAAATATTAACAAAAGGGTATTGTTTCGCGGCTATGAAGAAATTCTAAAAAGCTATTATAACAGGATGTTGTTTCGTACAGAACTATTGGCAACCGTAATGAGCAACATTGCCTTTTGCATGTTATTGGTGCTAACGGGCGTAAAATTATGCCAATTTCTCTAGTCCTTCTGGCAACCCGGTTTATGATGATCGCCTTCGTGCCTCGATCTGTCGGGATCGTCAGTCAGTCCAGATCGTACCTGCATGCGTACAGGAATAAATAATTTATCTCCCCAAAAGTGATTGTGACCAATCAAATAATTACTTAAGATGAAGGGATGGTGCTAAATAAATTTCTGTCCAAAGTGGATATTTGTGCAACTTAATTGTGATTTAAAAAGTGTGTATTCCACTGATCGAAAACCAAGTACCTTGCCCGCTGTACTGAGTAAAGCCATGTCAAGTGTTCCTCGAATTTTTCGCAAAATCACCGATCTTCATGAGGTATATTTTATTGTATAGGGATTATGGTGATTAGCTTTTGGTATAAATATTTCGTTAAAATTCTTTTTTTTTTCTTTAAGATATTAACCCTTAAACTTTATTGCATGATAAAATTGTTAATTTTATATCTCAAAAACTACTGAAGATAATTCAATGAATTTTTGTACACTTATGAAATGATATTTGCAATATCTTGTAAAAATGTTTTTACTCTATAATTGTCTGAATAACGGTACTTTGAATCTATTTTAAATTTTCAATTGTATTTTTTCTTGTGTTCTTCACGCTAAAAATTTTCAAAACGTATGTCAAATTATGCGGCAATCTTTCACCTTCAATAATCTGTATTGATAATTTGTCATTTTTGTTCCTATCGAGAGTTATGGAGGATTTTGTAACAGTGCGCTCTTTCAACGCACGGCCCACTTTGATGCAACCCGCGAGAACGTTCATATTGGCAACGTCGCACGTCGCAACCACAGAATGCGCATCGCATGGGAAATGCGCATCGCATGACTATAAGAAACCACATCTCTCGGTTAGCGCAAAAAGGCAAACTTTTCAATACGGATTATCGAAGGTCATTTTTCCGTTTATTTTGAGATGCGTTAAATTTTTTTGACCGAAGTGCGCAACAAAAATTATAGTTGTTTAATATATTTATTATTATTATTATAATTTAATGCTACTAACAATTAACATCTTTAAAAACACTGCTGTTGGTCAAAATACATCTACGTTATATCCAAATTCATTTTTAGTCTGCAACATTAATATATGAAAATTGAAAATCTTATGCCAACAGCATTTTATTTCACGTTTTTATTTTCGCGAGTGATATTACTTTTAAACAACGATGTGTCTTTTGAAAAAAGTTTACATAAAATCTGTTGTTCAATCGCATCGATGTTGGGGTTTTTTATCACTATTGCTTCTGTTAATTCTGTTAATTGGTGGTTCTCCAAGTTTTGGTAAGATATTATTTATTTTTGTCGAATTTCATTTAATCATCAACGATCTTTATTTTAAAATCATCGTTATAGTTTTCCGCATGTACCTGTTCAGTCATCGAATATTCCAGTTCCATTACTTTGGCAAACACCATAAGAAGAAAAATTAAACGTTAAATTTTTCTATATTTTAAACGCGTTAACCATTTACTATAAACATGGGATGTAAAATTGAAAATTTAACGAAAATTGTGTTTTATTCATGCCCACATATATTTTCGTTGTATTTTTTGCGCCCATTACGACATATGCTACATTTGTGTTGACCAATATAATTTTTAAATTTATCACTCCACATGGATGCCACAAAAATAAGATACGACGAACATATTTATGAATTTTTTTTTAACGGAATGCATCATTCGTGTGATCGACCCATATTTATAACATAAAACAATCGAATGTTTTTTTGAGCAAATATTGTCTATTTGGGGGTAATATAGCATTTCGCGAGTTGTCTCTATATGGGAAACACCCAAGTGCGATCGAAACAAAAACAAAAACAAAATGAGCGCGTAATTTAACGCACGACCCGATGGCGCATGGCTGAAAAGTCGCTATGTGGATTTAAGAAAAGATTCGCAATATACCGTGCTACCTCTCAGACAGAACCAACTGGAAATAAAACGTGGTGAAGTATGTCAATTTGCAAAAAATATGTCAACGCAGCTTAAAACATGCCCTCTGCTCAACTTTGCTCATCGGCTGGCAACATCCGAGTGCGGTTGTCCGAGGTATTGAGTGACAGAAAATTAAATAATTCCTGAATAATATAATAACGCTAAAGAGAACAGAAAACATCACTTTCAATTATCCATAAAGAAAAGCTTGTCTTTTTGCTTTAACTTCAGAGATGCCATTTTTGAACATGAGATACGCTCCTTCAAAGCGATGCGCATTAGGACGTTGCGACGTTGCCAATATGAACGTTCTCGCGGGTTGCATCAAAGTGGGCCGTGCGTTGAAAGAGCGCATTGTTACAAAATCCTCCATAACTCTCGATAGGAACAAAAATGAAAAAATATCAATACAGATTATTGAAGGTGAAAGATTTCCGCATAATTTGACATACGTTTTAAAAAATTTTAGCGTGAAGAACACAAGAAAAAATACAATTGAAAATTTTAAATAGATGCAAAGTACCGTTATTCACACAATTATAAAGTAAAAACATTTTTATAAGATAGTGCAAATATCATTGCATGAGTGTGCAAAAATTCATTGAATTATCTTCAGTAGTTTTTGAGATATAAAATTTTCAATTTTATCTTGCAATAAAGTTTAAGGGTTAATATCTTGAAGAGAAAAAGGAATTGTAACGAAATATTTATACCAAAAGCTAATCACCATAATCCCTATACAATAAAATATACCTCATGAAGATCGGTGATTTTGCGAAAAATTCGAGGATCACTTGACATGGCTTTACTTTACTGCGCTTTGCTTGCTGGTTTTACTGCGATCGCCTTTGTGCCGCTTTCTTCTACCGTCGACCCGATGGTGTGCCGGGTGAGTGCAGTTGGACTGATGCAACTAGGGTGACGATCCCAACAGCTGCCATCATCACGCCGGAACGATTCTGGTGAGGGTTGAAAGTAACACAACGTAGGGTCCCGGTAAGCGCCATCACAGGATTATAACCGTACGTTGGACAAAAAACCCATCTGTTTAAGTCTTTTCACACATCGATAGATGCGAAAAGTTGTAACATTTTCTATATAGTAGTATCTTCAAGGTGAAATATAACAATATTTTAGTGTATTGAACTCAAATCCAAAGAGAAAGTATTCAAAATTAGGGTGACCATACGTTCTGGTTTCCCAAGACATGTCTTGGTTTTGCATTGACTGTCCTGGTGTCCTGGGAAGTCGAGGAAAATACTTAATTTGTCCTGTTTTTTGCTCCTGTAAGCCTACTATATTTCTATTTATTCAGTCTTCGCTTTTCACTATGCTCCAGATCGCAGTTATGACCGACCGCAGCCATAACTGCAGCGTATACTCATCCTCAATCGTAATGCGACAAACAAAACTTAATACAGTCGAATCTCCCAATTGTATCATACGATGGTTTTTTTTAATCTCTCAAGAGTGCCTCGTCAATATCGATGAAACAATGGTTACCAGCGTTTCTTCTCGGCTTAAAGCCGATCAATCCGGGAACCGAAGAATTCCCTTTGGTACCTCTGAAAAGACACATCGGCGTTTTGGTGCTTCTGCTTCCACTTGAGTTCTCTTGCTATTGGCTTTTTTTCGTCTTACTGGAAATCCATTCCATAAAAAGATAAATATCAACTATCGTGGCATAATTTCATTGAGCGCTCTCTCGAGCTGGAAATCATGGAATTACTACAGGGTCGATATCAGTACCTAATCAGTCGCTCTGCTGGTTAACAGTGCAGTGAATCAAAGGAACGTTTCTACCTATAGTCTGCTGTCTATATGTACCGTGCCCGTACTATAAACAAGCAAAGCAATAATAAAATTCGTCCTAAGCCAGTGTGAACAACAAAACACCGTTACTTTCATCGGTGCGATATTGATCATTCATTTCAAGATGTTTGAAACTCAACAGCAAAATTCAACAGAAAATTTGCAAATTCAGTTTAGACTAACGGAAGTCGTCGTTATACAAGCCCACCAACATGCAATACGTCGTTGAGCATGATAATGTTAGGACTAAGATAACCGTTTATATTGACAATGATAAGATTGATATGCGTCTGCACGATCTACATCTGAGTACTAATAATAAATTTATTACAACCATCATGTCGGAATACGTAACGGTGGAATCCTTTGAGTTTGAAACCTGGAGAAAAATTTTCTATGTATTTCCAACGGTGTTTGTTTTGTGAGAATGCGAGTGACGGAACCTATTCCTTCATATCTGAACTTTTAATTCACAGCAAAACGCGTCACCCAATCTCAAATCACACTGTGCACGTATGAAGGGCAGACTACTACATGCCCTACGTTGTTACACAAGAAGACACACTATGAGAAACCATGTACACAAATTTCTAACGAAGCAATATCAACTGCAAGCATACCCATCACACAGCCCATCATCAACATCAACTAAATCACAAATCACCGGAGTTGCAGCTCAGGCACCAACGAATGCTGGAACAAGAGAACCTACGCACAGCATGAACGATCATTGTGATGCGCCTACTATTTCCAAATCAACTGCCAGCACCATCGATAATAAAGTAAATAACAAAGAAGACGGATACGCGATCGTGACCCGTAGCCCCCACAAACAACTCAAACCAGGTAATCGTGAAAGCCCATACAACAATAATAGCGAGGATAGCATGAACGAAAACGATAAAGCGAGAGAAAGCGGACTAAGTGATCTACAAGCAACAATAGGCAATGAAGTAAATAGATCTTCAACAAGAAATAAGATCTTTACGCAAAGTAACAAATCGCAAGATCTGATGGATATACAATAAAAATCGATTTGTTTATTTTTATTTACACGTTGATAATATTAAAAGATCCACGGCTCAGGTAATGCATTGCAAATAAATGAAATAGCTAATGGACGATTAACATGTATTCACACCTGGATGCTGAACAGCGACTAACCGCCGAGTCTAGCATCCTACATAACAAGGAGTATGGAATATCGTGCTCAAACCAGTGCTGCAAAATTTCAAAATCAGTTACTTATTTCTGCTTGTATTTGCCGAAACCAAAGTTCAGATTCATCGCCTCCCTCATTCATTAACTTCCCACTGACTGAAACTTCATGCAGAATGGAATGCTTGAGTGCAGAGGAAATATAAATTCCTTCACCAACCAAAGCATTTATTTGTTTTTATGTTGACAGTTTGAAGGAAGAAGCTGGCTCTTCTACATTTTCGAGCATAAGTCAACTGCATAATCTATATCTGGTACGCTTTTACTCAATAATCCCTCTCATAGGTAGAATGGAAACAAAATTCAGTTCGCTTTCGAAACCAAACATGTCCGAACCTGAATGCGCTGTGTCGGAAGAACGAATGACGAGGGAAACGATCCAAACATTTTATTCATCGCGACGGGCATGAATTGAATTTTGTTTTCTTTCAAGCTCACACAGGGATGTCAATTTTTTCAAGCTCAGGCTCAAACTGATATTATTTACACCAAGCTATCCGCCAGTTTTCATATAACAATCGATTAAACAAACGGAGAAATTTTTGGTAACAACGGTAGGTTTTGCAGCTCTCAAATCGAGAGATAATGGTTGTCATTGGAGATTGCCAGGCATAGCGCAGTGAAGCTACTTGCTGATGTTTCTGATTTACGTCAATGTCGTGTTTTTAGTACCGGTCCTGCACAGACCATCTCAGCATGAAACGTTTGCTGATGACGGTGTAACTAGAACTGCCTTTGTGTAAATCCGAAAAAGTTCTTGGTCATCGAATTCCGATGAAAGACTTTCTGGCAGAGCTCCTCCTCCCAGACTCCCAGAACTTTTTTACTGGCGAAGCTCTGCCTGCCAGACCTCAGAACTTTTTGACTGCCGAAATCATGCGGAAAAGGCAATGACGATTGAGAGGTAACGGGGGGAAGCAGTACGCTTTCGACTGTTCTGGTTTTTTACTCGTCTGATATGGTCACCCTATTCAAAATCAACCAATTATGAAGTTTATTCACAAAGGAACAGTTTTATCTCACTTACCATTGAAGTAGGAAGCAGATACTAGGCCAATGTTCCTATAACATATGTACTAACAAACACTGTAATAATTGAAATCAGTAGAAGAAATCGAGGAGAGTTGGAACAGAGGAAAGTTTACACAACGTCTATTGCTAGCGAAACCATGCTGTTAGGAATCTGGCCAAAGTACTTTGGTTGTAAATCTTTCTAATATGTTTAACAAAAGCATTTTTTGCAAAATTCCTAACTGTATGGTTTTGCTAGAAATGGGCTTTGTTTGAACTCTCCTCTGATTTAACTCCCCTCTCTCCTTGGTTTCCCCTAAACATAAAAATAACTACTCGCACAAAGGGATGCTTCACTGTTTTTCAGACAGGTAGCGAAGAACACCCAAAATATCATGATGAATGAACGAAATATAGAAATACTCGTCTCTAAAACCGCCAAAATGCGATCTACGAGTATGTCTAGCCACTTTGTGAAGTTTTTATTGCTTTTGTGACAGTTACAGTAACAGATATATGATGTTCAGAAAGGATCCATCTTACTACACCACGACTTCTTCGACGCTCTTTCTATATATGCTGATGGCAACTTTGCATGGAAATATGCAGAAGTATAAATGAAACCAATCTACAACATATATGGTGTAGCAAAATTCAACATAAAGAAATATAATTCAATCATGTGTTTATAGTCCAGCTCCATGCAGTGTTGAGTGCTATTGTTTCAAATTTCTAAAACTTATTCCACCATCACCCATGCTCCATCAAAACGTACGTTGTATTCAACAGCAATTACGCAAGGGAATGTGCTTTCAACATTCATATACAATGAGTTTCGAAGCGCTGTTGGCATTTGCACGATCCCAATTCTGATTACGTGTTACGCTCAGGCTAACGAAAGTTACGTTCCGACAACAATCATTGAAGTTGGAGAGTTTTATGAATAACGCATATTGAAACCTCATTCAATAAACAAAAACACTCTTTTCATAGTCGAAATTAAAAGATAAATAAAAAAATAAATGTTTCCAACGACCAACCGAAATTTTGCGAGTAAAACAAATTTATAATAGTTTGAACTTGGTAATTGTAATGTTTAATTCATGTGTTAAGTATTCTGACAGAAACATAAAATGCAACAACCTCACGTAAATAGCGCGATTCAATTATTAGTAACCGAATATAAAATAGTTCGTCGTTCGCCCATCCAACAGTCCTACTCTACCGAAATCGCCTTTAACCCCTTCATCCACTGTTGTCTATAAACAACAACGTTTTTAAGCAGCTATAACTTTAAGTTTTGACAAGATTTACACACAAAAATAAGTATTTTACCGGCAGATATAAGAATTATCCGTTGAATTGAAAGTTCGACTTGAACCTTTGTTCGCCGCGGACACAAAACATGATAGCTCTTGGTTTACCTAAAGTTTTCCAACAGCACCATGTATTTCTCATACCTATAATTTTTCATCGATCACATTTTCTACTCAATAAGTCTTTTTCTAAACTGAATCGTTTTCAAGAATAATTCAGCCTAAAGAACTATTTAATTCTTTTGAAATGTCTGAATCCTTCCAGGAATTTCCTAAACGGAAACGGATAACTTTTCCACCCGAAAATCCAATCGATTATAGCACCTCATTCGATGTTTTATTCAAATCTGAGGAAATTTATAAATTTCCACACTTCCTGCGTAATGCTAATGAGAAGAAATTCCAATCTTCTCTGCCGACAACAGTGATAATCTCTGACTTCAGAGCCTTTCTAAATGAGCTATTAACGTTCCTTCCGGATGTGAAAGCCTCTTTACAGACAAAGAACTGCGACAAAGACTTACTGCGGCTGGATTAATTGAACCTAAACGTTTTCTTCTGTATTTCACGGAGAAGCTAATAATTTCAAAGTATTAGAAAAGACACGTTTTATGTTCAATGGTTTATCAGCGCATTGGGAACAATATAGACCACATGGGGAAGTATTCAGAATCGCGTCATCTTCAGTGGCAGATAGTGCGGCAAAACAATAACGCTTTCATCTCCACCAGAGTTAAAAATAATCGAAGTTCTTTTTTTCCAACCAGCATTACAGAAGAGAAATTGAATTTTTGGCAGCAATCAATGCTTGATTTGATGATTACCGATTTATTAAAATATAAGCAGTCGGCTATCCGGAGGTCAAGATGTTTATTTGGCCAATCGTATTAATACGACAAATGATAAATTTTCCGAATTCTCGGCAACCGGCTGCCCAGAGCAATCATTACATGATAACGCTATTGGCACGCTTACTAACAACTCTCTCATTCCCGTAATACATGTGGAGATGCAGAATATTCCTCGGTCTCTAGCAGTGACATGTATCGGACTAACATTCCTTCCTTTCCCAGAAGATCTGCATTCGGACGTGGCCGGCGTCGGTATTAATCAGCTCAGGGATCAATATGGATTGCATAATGTGGCTCATCATTCTATTCCCAAGCATGTTGTTCCAATGAACATTTTGCAATCTCAATCGGTTATGGTCAATAACGAAGTAGCAACCACGGGCGATCTCTTAATCTGCAATCAATGTTTGATTTGATGACTGCAATGCTAAACTCTACCTCCATTTTTGAGGCTTTTCAAACTGGATGGGAATTTGCAAATTTGATTATGACTTTAAATAATCATTCAAAATTTTCAAATTGAAATCCTAGATCTGTACCAGCTACTCGTTTAGGGAGCTGAAAATGCGACTTACGGAAGATTGAATCGATAGTAAATGGTCTACCTTTGGGAAACATGTCGGAAACATATATTTTCAGTAACTCTTTACAGAAAACACTTTTGTTGTACTCGGCAACCAATATGGAAAGCAGGAAGTATTGGATTTTCTAACTGCCTTCAGCTCATTTTGGATACACGCGAAGTATTTTTGCCATAGGTATGTATGTGTTCCCCACCACTGCTGCCGTTCATCTCCATCGGAATCTCTGTCATTATTTGCACGAAAGAGCCATGGTACAATGATTTTCGATCGTCGATGATGGCAGGAGCAGCCAACCCGACGTTACTCTAGTTCGTTTCCATTTGCAGCCGTCAAGTGATGTCACGTCCGCTTTAGAAAATTGAACAATTTCAGGAGTTGCGTTCGTTTCAACGGTTTGTCTGTTGACTGACGGACATAGGCGTGCATAGCCCAGTAAGAGTTAGGGGATGAGCAAACCAATAATTTTTAATTGTCACTACGGCTTAATTGTTGTATTATTTTATTTGGTCGATTCTGTTGTTTTGCACTAAATTTACTACTAGCAGAATCGGAACGGATGGAACTGGAAAACAGATAGATCGATGTTGTGCTTTCTTGTGACAAGCGCCATTTAGCACTTTTCGAGAAACAGAAGATTTCATATAAAAACAATTCATAAATGATTCACGGAAATCTCAAATGCAAATTGGTTCAAAAATTTTGAAAACACAAGTCAACCAAGAGCGGAAAAAACTATGGTAGGAAACGTTTCGTTCCCAAGACAAGAACCTAGATAATGATTAGCAGTTTTGGGAATTAAAACGCCCTCCAAACCCAAATTGTATAGATTGAAAAAATACTTTTTGATGCTAACTAATTTAATTAAATTTTACAGTAATAACTATCTGATAAATTTTCAATATATTAATCACGGAGACTTTTGGAAAATTGTGTAAATGATCTAGGGGACCATTCATAAATTACGTAACGCAAAAATTGCCCAGAATTGACTCCCCCCTCCCCCCATGTAACAAATTGTCACAAATTTCTTCATCCCCCCCTCCCCTGTAACGTAACAAATTCCTAGAAATTTTTTTTTCTTCGGTGAAAACATGTTACGTAACGATCTAGCTGACTCCTCCTCCCCCCTATGTCACAACATGTCACAACTTGTTGTACCCCCTCCCCCCTAAAAGCGTTACGTAATTTATGAATGGTCCCTAGTAGTCGGGATCCCATAGTAATGTCAAATCATATCAGTATCATTAGTTCTGCAACTAATCATAACCGTACAATTTCCAATCATGTTGAACTTATTTTGGAAGGTATGTAGGGGAACTGTGGGTAAGACGGACAGGTGGGGTAAGACGGACACATGATTATTTTAGGCATATAACAATAATATTCAATTGCTTTATATGAGTACCCTCTTTTTATGGATATCCTTGAATTATGAAGCACTCAGTAGGCCTTGAATATTGCTAAACGCGAAAAATTCAAGCAAACATTGATAATCAGTAGTGCATCTTCGAGCGGATGTAATTTTTACGTCTCTGATTTTAAGGTCTTTCGAGGAAAAAATCAATTTTTTCGCGGATTTTTTCTTTTATTTCGATAATGTAACTCTTAAATGACATCTTCGTGGAAAATAACAGGTATGTTTATATACGAGTAAATAAGTGCAAGCGTTTAAAAAATATGTGTACTGGTGGGGCAAGACGGACAGTCTTGATTAATTCTAGTGATTCATCCTTATATGAATGTCTCGCGTGTAGAAACGAAATTCTAGCAGCCAAACGTGGAGAACCATCCTGTTAGCTGAAGTCTCACATGTTGTAGACCGCAATTCCAACACAAAAACTTTAATTCCAACACAAAAACGTTATTTTTCACCTCGAATTGAACATATATATTAAGAAGAACCACAAACTATCCAAAACATCCGTTAGAAACAATATATTTTAATGTTTTGTATTGTAATCATCCTTTCGGCGACATATCGGTCTTACCCCTACCATATGTCCATTTCACCCGCTGTCTGGAAAAAGTGCAGATATTTCTTTGTTTTCTATTTCTTTCAAAAAAGATACTTGTTGATTTTTGTAACATAATCCTTCTGAGCACTCGAAAGCCAACATATGGAGCTACAATATAGAGTATTCCATGTTGACAAAAACATGCTTTTACTATGTTTTATTTGAGTATATCCTTAACATGTCCGTCTTACCCCCAGTTCCCCTACCGAAATATGGACAAGTAACATTTTTTCGAAGCGAAGTTTGAAGAAGTTTGACTGTGAAATTGCATAAATTTGAACATTTGCTGAAAATATTTTTTAAGAATGCGCAAAATTGAGGTGAAAACTTAATATAATTAATAACAAAAATAACACTTTCGGGAAGTAGATGAAAAATTATGAAAAATTGTGTTTTAAGCTTGTAGCTAGTAGGTTAGGATCGATTATTCTGTGCATTTGATTTTTGTTATATTATCAATGATAAAAATATTTGCGATCGAGATCGCCGACGCCGGCGTCGGCGGTAAAACATGATGATGAGTTATGTTCTACCATAGACCATGCGGTAGACTTGGGTGCAACGCCCAACTCCTACTCTGCATAAGGCAAAGAATTCTTCACATTTCCTTTCGATCATGTCCATATGAGCCTGCCTAGTTCTAGTTTTCCGTTCTAAGTTTATAACTGATTCGCTCTAGAATACCTATCCGTCTTTCAATTTCATTGCTTTCGTTTCTCTTAGTCTCAAATTTGCCGAAAATAGCCAACAAAATCGATACAGTAGAACCTTGCGGCAATTAAAACATAGTAACAATATTAATGTATGTGGCACATATTGTATGTGACGCAACCACTAAAGCGGCCAGGCCAACCGTGCAGCGTACAATGAAGAAGATGATTCAAAATTAAACGGTAAGCAAATTTTTCTTTTGATGAAGAATATAATTAACGGATCATTTTGAACCTTGAATAAGGAAGAAAAGATGGACAACCGTACCGACCGTTTCAGCTCAAAGAAGGTTTAATAAATCGTTGAGAGTGACTTGGCTAAAAAGGTTAATGTCAATCCCTTGGTCCTTTCCTGGGATGGGATGGGACAGAGGTATTAGACCTGTCCTGGCTAATAAGCCTAGGTTATAGCGCTTTTACTCGCTCTTAGATAGATAGATATCTCTTCTGTTATTAATAAACAATAACATTCACATTTTTTCGAAAGCTAGAGTTTCTGAATCTTAAAATCAGAGCAATTTCTGTACCTTTCTATTGAGAAAGACAAAAAGTTATTTTGAAGAAAATTTGATTTAAGACAATTTCGTGAATATCGTTGTATAGCTCGGTACCCAAAAATGGCGCGTGTCATAAGATCGGCACGACAGTGCCGAGATTACAGAACGAATCAAATATAAACATATAACGAAACACTGGACTAGGCAATAAACCTACAGTCAGGAACCGGAGGTTCCATCCAAATATTTCATTCAAAGTTTATAAGTGATTCGCTCTAGAATATTTATCAGCCTCAGGGCGGGCATAGTGCAGTCGGTAAATTGATCGCGTTGTATGCAGCTCACCTGGGTGCGATTCCCAACCCCGCACATAGGGTTAGAATTGCATGCAATTTGAAAATGTTTGGTAACATCTGTCGGAGAACTGACGTGGTTCGTTTTTTTCTGGCCGTCACGATTTCCCGTGTTTGGATCATCTGAAACTGAAAACCCCAATTCAGTGGTGGAGCCAGAGAGAGAGGGGGTTGGGTCCTGGTGGTCCGGAACCCTCCCCGAAAATTTTCAAAATGTTGAGAAATTTTAATTTAGTTTCAATTTTATATCAGTTTCAAACTCAAAATCATTTCAAACCAAATGTCACCAGCAAAACTGATTTTCATTAAGAGGTTTTTTCGTATAACGCATTGTAAAATATTCATTTCAAAATCGAAATTTCAGACCCCTCCTCCCCTTTTTTCTGGATCCTCACCTGCCCCAATTGATTCTTTAAAATTACATTAATAGTTATCGTCCCAACCAAAATAATGGAATCACCCTCATAAATAAAAAATTATTAACCGCATTAAGCATATTGGTAGGAGCTCTAAGGACTCTGGATAACAGTTACCAGTTTTTTTTTTTTTTTTTCAAAATAGCACGGTATGCTAAAACAATATTCAATATACAGACACATATATTGCTCTCTCCTCCCTTGCGCACGCCAGTGCTGACAGGAACTGAAACAGCGCTGCTGAAAGACCCTGCGGCGGTGCTGGCAGTAGGATGTGGACGAGGATGGCGTAGAACGGGGCGAGAACGATGAGCAACAAGACTTGACATCAGTATGAAATGCCCTCAGGTGCGGGAAGCGGAGATCAAAAACACTCGTCGACTGACTGTGGGAAGTCATTCTGCTTTAGTAAAACGATAAACCGTGTTTGGGCTTCTCGTGAGTAACCGGAATAGATAATATTGCCACAGTCATATTAGAACATATATAGAATGAATGAAATATTCACCAAAGTCGATTACATGTTATGGAAAATTTTTGCGATGAAAATGTTTATTTTCCATAAATTCCCTATTTTCTTTTCACCGAGCTTTCACTACTTTACAAACCACTGATAAAAGTTGAAGTAAGGTGAGTAAAATCGAAAGGCTTTTATGGAACGTTTTTGGTTTATTGAAAGACTACGGAATATTGAATGTGAGGATGATAATAGCACACTGGGAAATGTTTTTTACTCATCCTGTAGATTTCTGCTTTTTCTTGTCGTACATATTCGTTTATCTCGCTTGACGCAGCCGTATCGTATTCGATGTTCATATGGTCGGTGTTAAGTCAGACCGGACTAAATCGCAAAACATCAAAAAATGAGATAATTATCACGGTGTATTTATTAGAACAATTTTATGCAAAAAAAAATCAGCATCTCTGAAACTTCGGAATATGAAAGAATGGGTTTTCCCCTTTCATTTGAAACTAAGATCAAAATAATCCGTCGGGGGGTCCAGAGCAACTTTTTTTTTAAGTTTTTTTCGTAACAATATACGTTTTACTACTGGAGATAATTCATATTTCTGTCCCTAGATGGTGCTTTATACATTCGAACAACACTAAAAGTGAGATTTTGATAGAAAATTTAATTGTCTACAAGTTTGTTGACCACTAAAAATTGATCTGATTGATTGTTTAAGATTTTAACAAAGTTATATCTAAGATAGTTTCACACGAGGCCTAGTGGTTTGGAAATATGTTTTCTCGCACTTATTATATTACCAAAAAAAAATTGGGTTTAGTGGCATGAAAATATTAGACGGGATTCATTACGTTGACAATTCTAATTGAACTTCTGAAAATTAGGATGTTTGACAGAGTCAGAAAACTATTTGTGCTTTTGGTTTGTAATCTTTCCCGATAGGTTCGAAGGGACTACCATTAATCGGAAGGTACCCAAGCAACCAGAAGTTCGGATAATACTTAAAAAGCACACTTTAAAGTTCACGTAAAGTTCATAGCGAACTTTCAAGCTGCTTAAGCTTTAATGGAACTTGAAAGCTGCTTAAGCCGCTATTAGACCATAAAACGTACTGAAAAATTACTTAAAACGAGAAGCTTGTGCAGCTCCCTTATACGAACTTTTGGTTGCTTGGTTACAAGGGTTTGCTTACATTTATGTTTTGTTACACGGGTGTTTTAGAAAGGACCAAACGTCGTATAATTTAGGTTATGATCGCTTAAGTCAGCTATTATAATTCCGTTCAAGACGAAATGTTGGGACACACCGTTTCTAATTTAACGCAAACCACAGTAGTAACTGTCCAAATTAGTGGTTAGTGTGAAATGATTTATTCAAATTTTCTCCGCAAAACATATTGTGGTAGTTGGATTTTACGGCCATTTCCTATCAATTATGCGAGATATCGTTACTAAATTGATCCTAGATAATGCGATATGTATTACTTTTGAAAACAAAATATGATTTGAGTACAACAATAACCTTAAATACATAGAACTCCTCGAATATATCCAAAAAAAATTATCTTGATCCAAAAACTCAAAGTTTTTTGTTCACTGTTTGTCACATTGAGTTAATTTTGAAAACGGATAATCAGCGTTTTTAACCAAACGTTGCAATGAAATCCGCGAAATATTGCAATGGTGCGTTAAAAGTTTCATTGTTTGTTCAAATAAAAGGTTGAAGTTCAGAACAAGTCAATTTTATACGAAGATGCTAACAGAGTAGAAGATTCATGTAAGAATAGTTATCAGTCATCCCTGAGAACAATCGAAAAAATGAAAAAGAAGGCATACATAATTGAAAAGGCTGTTTCTGCAGGAGGAATCACTTACCATCATGAAAAAGAATATTAATATCATACTAGTTTGGTCAACACTCATCTAAAACTTCTCATCCCAAAACGATGAATGGTGCCCTGTATCAGGGATTTATAATTTTCAGCTAAAGGATGACTTTCCAAGCTCTCAAATTCCGCTGAATTCACTATTGAACTAAACACAACTATTTGGCAAATAAAAAAAGTGCCTGTGAATTAACAAACCACTAGGTCTTCTGTGAAACTGACTTAGAATTCGTAAAAATATTAAACTACTTTTCGGGATAATTTCAAATTGGTTTTTAGTTACGAACAAAGTTGTAGACAATTAAATAATCTATCAGATTCTCACTTTTAGTGTTGTTCGAATGTCTAAAGCACCATCTAGGGGCAGAAATATGAACTAGTTCCATTGTAAAATCCATGTTTTCACGAAAAAATACTTCAAAAAAAAGTTGCTCTAGACCCCCCGACGGATTATTTTGATTTTGGTTTCAAATGAAAGGGGAAAGCCCATTCTTTCATATCCTGAAGTTTCAGAGATGCTGAATTTTTTTGCATAAAGTTGTTAAAAAAAGACACCGTGATTATAGCACTGGGTAAAAAATTTCGTCCGCTACATTCGACTTATGCCGATTTGCAATATGTAACAATAAACAAGAATTATGGCGTAAATTAATTTTCAATTATAATGTAAAGGATGCTGCGATTCAAACTTTAAACTCGTTTTTCTCTTCATTTTGTCACTTAGTCCGGTCTGACTTAACACCGACCATATATTAAATACCCTACAAACTTAATAATAATTCTTAATAATCCTTAATCACAAAAATTAAAGATGCAATCTCCCAGCGCATAAATTAAATTCTTCTATTCCGCACATAAGCATAAATTCTTTATTGAGATATCTGACGTTTAAAATACTCACACTGATATCTTACATTTTTATACTACCACCCTCCCCTCAAGCCCAGAAGCGGTTTGTTTTCCTCCCAATTCGCCGTGCAATCGATTTGTTTTCCTCCCAATTCAAACGTCAAAACGGCACAATACCAACGCAGCTGGATAAGTCTATAGCAAAAAAGCAGTGCGCCCATGATAATCGACAGAAATATGATTTGATAGTTTATATATTTTTTATGTATTTTGAATGGATTTTTGAATTTTTGAAATGTACATTATTTTCAAAAAGGCGAATGACCCTGGATGATAAATCCCCGATAAATAATAATAACAATAATAATAATAATTACTTCAGGGGTTCCTATAGAACGTGCTGAACGGGTTTCCATTGAAACTGTGCTTTAACTGACGTTTGCTATCATATTTCAGTGTCAATATCCTGGCATTTTGACTTTGACGCGCACACCATATTCAAAAACCAAATTTTCGAAATTCTTCAGGCGTTGGACCGAACTAAATGTCCCCTGCATTGACGAGATCCACAAGAAAAAGATTTTCTTACTTTGGAGTGAATTCCAGAAATAAAAATATTTTATTATTATTTTTGCACTGAAGAATAGGAAAGAAATAGTTTTCACCTAAATTTGCTCCACTAAAGAGAGTTATAGTAATCCAAACCAAGTTTCGGTTCATTAATTCTCATCGGCTTAAATAAAAAATCGTTCTCTTGCGGAATATCACGCAGGACTAGGGGTTTGCTCAGAAACACAATTCGTTTTAATTTTATTTTTTTTGAGGTTGCGTCAATCCGGCATTAACTTAGTCCTGTCACTAAGTTGGTGTAGGATTATGATGAGAGGATTTCGAACCGCAATAACTAATTTAGTATAGAGTGAGCTAGGGCGCTTTTTTAGATTTTAGTTTTGTTTATTTGAATAAAAACCTACTGTTAGAAAAATTCAAAAAAGTCACTATTGTTACATCAAGAGGCATATTTTAATTTTTTTACCTTTTCAAAAGGAATCCACGTAAAATAAAATATTCGAAATTTTCGCATTATGTTTACTTTTACTCTCATTTTTATTGCTAATGTAAATTGATTTGTTGATTTTGTTTTCATATTTTTAAAAGATGTGGACGGTTAAAATATTTTAGCAAACCACATGAGGTGAGATATTGCCTCTACTCAGTAACATTTCCAGGGCATGTTACCGAAAGCTTCCCGTTTCACAACATGTACATAGACTGATTTTTACATACGACCTGCGTCTGTACTCATTATTAGAGCTTTTTTCGTGATGAATATATGTTCCATCCAGAAAGAGGTACAGTTTATTAATGTTTTCGAGTATTTTTTCGCCATTACCGAAGCATGCTTCTCAACCAGTTCTTCCCGAGATAATGCTTGAAAACCAAAATCATTTGATTAGGCATCTTTTTCAAACACCTGACTCAGTTACTGAATTCGAATACCCAGTGGGTAATTAAAATTACAATGCAACAATGGCTTATGAAACACTTCGAGATGCAGCATGCTACGGAGCTGAATAATATTTTCCCATTTCAAGTCAATAAAATCCTAGAGACGCTCCCCTGAGAGCGAATAACCACTTACTGAATCCATTAGAGCAGTCTCAGTATTGATCAATAAGCAATTCCAAAAATGTCTTTAAACACTACAAGGGGCAGCCCTATGGGGTTGCACGAACTGTAGACGTAGGACTATACTACTTAATGTAAAATATTTATTTTCTTAGTACTTAGTGTGTGGGAAAAAACACCCGGACCGGTGAAAAAAATCAAATTTTAGACAATATAATCACATCTCATGTATAGAACAAGCTTTCTAGTTGCTCTCAAACAGATCCTAAAAGTTCAAACACCCATGGATAACCCCAAGTTTGTAGATGTGTTTCGATGCCACAGGATTGTAAAATGGTTAATATTACGTCATGAAAATTCAATTTTTCCGTGACAATTTTTTTTGCCTGCAAAATGCCCTGTGTGTATGCAAAGCTCATGATTTGTTGGGATATTAACATTGATCGGAAAATTCACCAAGTTCCGTAAAATTCCTTTTAAATTACAGAATTGATCAAATTGCTTAGATGAGCTAAACTAATTATTCAAATCCTGTTTTAAAAACTGTCCTTGCGTTTAAACCAAAATGGGAAGCTTATTACTACCACTACATTACTTAATTTCAAGCGAAAATAGCAAATACAGGTGCTAGTTAAACCAAAAATTTACTGGCAACATTACAGCGGCATTTAGGAAGCAGTTGGAGCGGTCGCCTGTTGGACGACACAGGGTAGCGTCCCTCCACAGCCAGTGTAACGGACTTCTAGCTCAGCTACACTGGCTGTAAAAAACACAGCGCAGTGATCTGCTTCGCCAGCCGTTCAACAGGGAACTGAGCGTGTCTGGCCAAGTCCGTTCTTTAAATAGTCGATGATGACGTCATTCATAGAAGCGTTGCGCGCTAGGTACACCAATCCGTCGTACAGAGCTTGGGAAGCGCTATCTTCTGTGTGTTAATGCGCGATATTTTGACAAGGTTGTATATTATTTAATTTTTTAATGCTATGATATAAAAAATCCTTGGGTTTATCTATTGGAATCTATTCTTAGAAGTATTTCGGGGCGATTTGTGCAAAAAATTTGAAAATTTATCGTGAGATGGCTGAATTATATGCGTTTAAAATTGGACCATTATTAGAGCTTTTCGTTACATACCATTTTTGTAGAATTTGCAGAGTGCACCCCCATATCGAAAACAAAGACGTAGTCCTACGTCAATATCCACATCTTGAACGAATGCGAAGGTTCTGGACTTTACCTTCATATAAACGATTTTTATTTATGAGATTCTTACAACATAGATTTCCATTCGGAATGAACAGAGGCTATGTTTTGTAAAGCATCACAAATAAAATAATATTAGTGAGTTATGACTAATCGAGAAAATTGCATTTCAATTTCTCATCAGATTATTTTCTGAAAACCTTTACATCAAATGTTAAGTCAGAGCTGGAACTAAGTGAATCTGCTTCTTCAAGTGCATTTTTTTTAGTAGCCTGTTGTACAACAATGCGCGTCATTTGTTACAAATTACCAATCAATTATTGTTTAGGTTGGCAAAGCTGCAGTATCGTGCAACATGGGGCCAATCTATTCACCTCTGATACAGAATTCGTAAGACAAATCGCTTCATCATTTTATATGGCCGCTTTAGAACCTCGAACATTGTTATTCAGTTAATATGGTTCAATATGATATCCAGACAGAGAAAACTGCGCTCAGCACCAAACATTCATTCAATCGTTTTCGTGATCACGAAAATTATTATTAGGGAAAAATGGGCTAATTGGGACCGCTGGCCTATTCGAACCCTCAGCTGTTTCTCAGCTATGGTAATATTACGAAAAGTGTACATATCATCTTCATACCTATCGTGTCGCTTTATTATATCTCACAAAATTTGGCGGTTCTCAGTTTTCGTGTGCGTGCGCTAGGGGTACATGTTGCTTCGGAGTGCTATTTTGAAAAATGTGTGTGTGCCAAATAACAAGATTTTTACTGGCAACAACAATTAATTATACCAAGTGCATTATCGTATTTATGGATCTGATAGATACTATCTTTCATCCAAAAAATTGCTTTGGTTGAGACTATCAACTGTTTTCGATTAATTGGAGTGTGAAATGTAGAATTTGCGTTGGTGCAATTCAGAAAGATGAAAGATGGAAAATTGCAGTGATATGGTGCTGTTGTCTTCTAAAAAGACCTACAACATGTTTTCTGTGTTCGCCTAGAGCCGGTGGTAAAATTTTTAAAGTAGCGAACTAGGAAAGAATACCGCACGAACTATTAAAAAGCGGTTGGATGACCATGACAACCAGCTTCAATTTCCGCATCTTTATCCCAGCTCAATTTTCGCATCTTTATCCGAATATGAGGCAGATTGTTAAAAACCAATTTAACCTGAAAACCATGAAACGGAGAAGAATTGTGGAAAAATATGTAAGAAGCATGGAATGCCATCTTAAATATAACAAGTCGCCATTTAGTTCAGTAAATGACGCGCAGAATCCGAGAATTGAAAGGAAACAATTGCTATACGACCAAATACTATGCAGTAACAAATGATTTGATTTGCTTAAAGATAACTCGATATTCAACGAAAGAAAAAGAGAAAATTATGATTTTCTCTAATTTGTATTAGGTGGTCTTATTGTTTTGTCTGTCACTGTTTATTTTAGAGTGCTCAACTATTTCGAGAACGTTTTGATAATAAAGTACCGATATCGCTATCATGCAGTCTCAAACAATGCACGACACTGGAACAAAGCATTTAGTTTCACAGTTTTGCTAATCATCTAGAGTATGTACTGTAGTAGTTGCCTTAAATACAATGGGACAACATAACTGCAGATCGGCTATGCGAGGACATCGTGCACAAGAGGCGGCTAAATTATTCTATTCTACAGCATCCTTTATATGTACTTGCGGTATACTGGCAGGACTGACTGCTCAATGTACAATTGTCTTATTACATGTAAATTTGTGAATGAGGAAACTTCCTTTCCAAATTGTGTCTGCAAGTCCTCAAAATGTACGCTGTAGCTTCTGTTTATGGGTCGAACTGTGGCACGGTCCGCGAACGTCCCTGGATGGTTATATTTTGCACGAAACTGCAGCACACGGTTCACGTTTCTCCTCATTATCCTAGACCGTAACATTTGTATGTTCAATCCTATATTTAATCATGTCCGAATCGGCATGATTCGGCTCTAATTGTGATGTGATATAGGTGTAAAAGAGCGGTACGAAGCTGAATGGACCTCACGGTGTTTATTCTAAATGATCATAGCAGAACTGGCATCATTCAGTTGCAATACGATGCAGGGTAATCCCGTGAGAAACTGAGCTCAGAAGCTAAGAAGCAATGTTGCATCGGATTAGCAGTATATACGGATTCTTTCTTTAGCTGTGAGCACAGAGGGTAAGATATCTTCAAGTTGCCCGAGGGTCCCAATTTCCTGTCGGTTGCATCCTACCTTCTGGTGTGTATCTTTAGTAGACTCGATTACTTATATTCCCACTTGTTGTATTATTTTGATGAATGCTTCAGTGCTGGTTCATTTTCTTTAATTGAACTCGTCATTAACAGAATTTATAGCAATGAACATAAGTAGAAGCGTTTGCGCGAAAAAAATGCCGGAACTTTAATTTTCCTTATATTTGAAATCATTTTTCAAGACAAGTCTCAGTCTAGAACAAATTGGTGTTAGCGGTTTTGCACTAATCCAATAATTTATATTACACTCCGCTTTGAAATATGGCTTCAGCAGAACGAATGCTTGTTTATTCACGGTTCGTTTTGCGGTCATATCCGCCTTTCTTATTTACTAATTTACGAAATGGGAATATTCTACTTTACCTTGCCCACTAACCAGAGTTTGGCAGATGGAACACAAGAGCAAGGCTTCTTGTCGATTCAGTGGATGCTGTAGGGGAATTATGGTTAAAACCGACACCTTAAGCTTAACAATTTTTCTAAGTTGCCACAAAACCAATAAAATTATAATTTTTATGCAGAAATCTTCTTCAGAAAATTCTTAACAAGACTTAATTTTTTCAGCGCTTCAAAAAATTAATTTCTTTAAAAATTATTGGTTGTAAAACTTGGAAAACAAAGTGACTTTTTGTAGGCACTGCGGGTAAAACCGACACCCTATAGGGGTAAGATCGACACCCCCTTTAATTTATTTTCTCTCCACTTTATTAAAATCTTTATCTTTATTAAAAATTAGATATATACGTGAATAATAAAGTGTGAGTATGTATGATGCAAATATGTGCTTTTTATTGCTTCATCATGTAGTGAGGGGAAGAAAGTTCGAAAGCGTAGTACTATAAATAAGAGTATTTTATGCTATAGGATTATTTATTGATGAGTATTTCCAAATAATCCTTGCGCACATCGTTGCAACCTCCAGTGTCATATTATTTCGTAAGAGAAGATTTGCAAGCGTTCTACGTTCTGCTAATTGGATTCATTCATTCATAAGTGACACACACACACTTCTTAGTAAAACTATCTTTTTCAGATTTGATTTTTCGGACTCTGATCATCAACGATCTATTGTGGTGTACATAAGATCATTGTCTCATTGTGATAAAGTTCGTCTATGACAAACCAAGAGAACACTAGAAATTCGGTTTGGTGAGCTTTTTGCAGAAATAGCAACAGCTTCGATAGAATCAGATAAGCAAAAATTCCAATTTTTGATTTTTAAAGAGACTTACAAGAAATAAACAGAATAAAAGTATTTCTATGCATTTCTGTTGATACTATAGTGTTCTAATAGGCTAATTGAAGTGTCACAAAGATCCCCAGTATTTTGAAATGAATCGCAAGTATACACAACCATCTTAACAGCGTGTCGGTTTTACCCTAACCATAGGGTGTCGGTTTTACCCCAACAGCGCACATTTTTTATAAAAGCTATTAAAAATATTGAATTTCTCAAACTCGTCTTCAATGCACCTAGTTGATCATAGGACAGGCCGATAATAATAGGTACTGAAAAATGTGGTGATTTGAAAAGCTTTTGTTCGGTTAAAACCTTAAAATCTACCAACGAAATTTAACATCCAGATGAGTATGAACGCTGCTGTCGTATATTTTGTTTATTTTTATGACATTTGGCGTACTAACGTAAATCCAATTTTTCATCAAATGCTCTAAATAAACGTACTAATAATAATGTATCATTATGAAATGAATAAAAATTTGATTTCTAGGAAATGTTGTGGGGTGTCGGTTTTACCCACAGTGTCGGTTTTCCCACAATTCCCCTACAGGATCGTTGTTTATTAACTTTTCAGTTTTCCTACACCACGCTTTTCCTGCATCAAAATTACTTCAGGATTGGCTGTTGCTTTGTGATCCATTATCAAATTAAAATGTGTTGCATCTTTTTGCCGTCGTTTTCTGTGGTAGTTAACGTTATTATTAATTATGAAGGTTTGCCCAAAGAAATAATGGATACACACTCGAATCTCGTATTATCGGTAAAGTTGTACCAAATACAAATATGTTGTAGTTGGTAGTACCTAGAGAAATTCATTTTATCGACAATCTCGAAATATCGACCAACGAATTCACGAAAACAAATAAATATCTGTGTATGCTTTATGTTATTTATTATGTGAGCGCTTATTAAAGCCAAAAATAATTTTAAAATAATTCAAATTTATAAAACTATATTTTGTGTCAATTGAACCACCCCTTGGATCATGCGCTCAAATTATATTGAGATTATAAGTGTTTCTTATGTAAAAATGTCTGAGGAACACGATGACATTAGAATTTTCAAAATTAAAATATATGTATTGAGAGAAAAATTAATTTTTAGCATTTAACTGAAAAAAATCGCATAGTTGGCAGCACTGCCACCAAAAATTTATACTTTTTCTAGACTCCTTGAATAATTTTCTTCAAAAGCCATCTAGCGGTTTGATTCTAGAGTCAATAGAACCGGAGATATGATCAAAAGAAAATCACGGGTTTTGGCAATTTGTCAACACAGGGGGTGCTCCCATGACCCGAGGCCATGGATGAACAATTCCAAAAATTTGGTTCAAATCCGTGAAGGTCGATTTTAAGTTTGCATCTTTTTTATCACTTCGCGTGGAATGACCCATATCTAAAGCCGATTGTTTTTCTTTTGTGCTACAAGTGATAAATCTTCAAAGACGACAAAATGATGCATACGTTTCAGGTCATTGAAAGAATCATGATACATAAAGTATAAATCAAGGGAAGTTAATTTTTAATACAAAGCTTATATGCTGATGTAGATATAGTTATATATCCATCTTACCCGCCATTCCACGGCAACATTCTAGATAGCCTATGTATCAGCTCTTTCAGGTCTCCCGAAATGTCTTGCAGCACTTTAAAAGCTGTTAAATGTTTCTAATTGGACCGATGGTTTTTTCATCGTAAAAGGGTAAAATAATCAATAAACCTTATGTTCAAAGAATCACTAATTGGAAGTATTCACTACATTTCCATAAAATAAACCGCCCACGGCGAACGATTCGGTCAAACACCATTAGAATCTTGGCAGAAAGTGCACATGAATGCGTCCCACCGTGAAAATAGCTGAGAAAGTCCCATCTGGGTGCTTTCATTTCAAAGCGGCTTCCAACTTCCGAGATCCTTTTATATACATATACACATACATGATGCCAGCTTACCCCCTGATGCCAAAATTACCATCCAGATTAAATTATAGTTTTACGGCAAAATTTCCCGACATAGGCTTAACCACTTACAATGTATACAACTGGATGGGATTTAATTGGCTTGACTTTTGATCTTTGACGGTCAAAATAAATGGCAGATTAAGGTATTAATCTGCTACAATCAGTTGGTACAGTATAAGTTTCAAGCAATTTATGCACTAATTATCTCGCGAAGGTACGTCCTAAGACAACCAAGAAAATTATCATTTTCGGCTAAAAATGCGTCTGTCGCAATTAAGCATGTGTAAAATGTTGCATTAAATAAACAGTAAACAAATGAAAAATCGAACAAATTTCTTACATCTACTGATTTCAAAAGATTTTGCGCGCTTTACAATATATTCCACTGTAATTAATCAAACAAAATAACTAATTTGAAATCTGTTTTAATCCATCAAGTGGTGCAATTGTGCCTTTCTAAATCAATTCCTGCTAACTCATGTTGACATGCGGGGGTGGGTGTGTGAGGAGGGTGAAAAACCCAGGAACGAACCACTCCCCGGTTTAATGTAGTATGCCTTGTGACATAGTGGTGGTATAAAGATAATGTGGTTGAGTGGGGAGAGTGGTACAAGGGTGGTGTAATGAGAGGAGATCTAATAGAGGTTTAAAAAGCGGGGAGAACCCATCTACCTGCACCTCTAGCTACGCCCCTGTTAAAACTCCAAAAACACTGTGTCAGTAAAAAAAAATTAAAATTAGGTTGACGATTTTCAGAGTGCATAACCATTCTATATGAGAAAGGCGAAAATGTTCCAAAATCCAAAAAAGTCAATCTTCGTAAAAAAAAATTTTTAAATTTTTTTCGATGATTCATTTTGCATCCATTTTAAAAAGTTTTGCATCATTTCGATGTCATAGTGGTACCAATTTATATAGGAAGTTCCTGTGTGGTCGCACTCTTACACACGTAACTCCGGAACCGGAATTCAGATCGACATTAAGTACAATAGCAGCCGATGGGAACATTGTTCCTTTTATTTAAGACTATATTTGGGTAAATCGGTCTAGTCATCTCCGAGAAAAATGAGTGACATTGTTGACACATACACACACACACATACTGATTTTTACCGATCTTGATGAACTGAGCCGAATGGGATATGGGATTAAGTTGACGATTGACGATTTTCAGAGTGATTGCAAAACCTTTCTGTATGAGAAAGGCAAAAATGATTTAAAAAACCTATCTTAGTTCTATTCTATTCTATTCTAACCCTTACACAGCCAGTATTGAAAAGCATCCTGGAAAACATTACAGTTATTCTATAGTGTTTTTCTTGTCAATATTAATATTTGAAGCATATTTTCATGTGTCGCAAATATTAAAACGGCCAGGCCTACTGTGCAGAGTTGGGTTGAAAGATGTTTCAAAATTAAACGGTAATTAAATTATTCAATTAATGAATAATTTGATAACGAATCATTTCGAATCTCAAAGGAGGATGAAACGAGGACAACCGTACCAACCGTTTCCGTTTGAAGGGGATATGATAAATCGTTGGGAGTGACTTTGCTAAGAAGGTTAATGTCACTCCTTTGGTCCTTTGGGATGGGACAGAGGTATTTACACCTTGCCCTGACTAATATGCCTAGGATAAAGCGCCTTTACTCGCTCCTGAAATCGTTTAAATCTAATAAAACCGAAACAAACCGAAGATCCTATTATGAAAATATATGTTGTTATCGGAACAATCTCACCGGTGCAACATCTATCATAGTGTCTTGTGTCCACCAAAACAGCTGATGTTGCTTGCACACTATTCTCTGAATTTTCAAGCCTTTGGTTGTGGCTCCACTGCACTATGGGTCACAGGGGCGGTTTTTTGGTACAAAAATCAATATCTTCCAAACCGTTCATTATAGAGAAATTATGTCTGAGAGAATATTTTTGGGAATTAAATTGGCTTTCTTTTAAAGTAAAATGTAACTAGGGTGGTCCTCTCGAACATTCTTTTCGAAAAAATATTTTTCGAACGAAATGGTATAGCAAGGTACTTACTTCAGCAAAGTTGTAGAAAAATGTTTTTCAAGAAACATTTTCAAATGCATCAAAGTTATAGCACTATCGGTTTTCATGTTATAATTATTTTTATTCTTTAACTTAGGGTGTTTCTGAAAAAGTCAGTTTTTTAACTATAACTTTTTAAATAGTTAGTCTATCTTAATACTCTCTATGAAGCAATTTTAGTACTTTTTATTGCACATATTTTTGCTGAAGAATGTGAATCGATATCATTTTTCGTTATCGAGTTACGATCATTTTTTTAAATAAAAATGATAGTTTTCAATGACCAGAAACTCAGAAGGTTGCAAAAAGTAGCAGCTAAATTTGTACTCTTTCGAAAATGCATAAAAAATACTATCAAATATCTCGAAATCAACTTTTGCTTTTTTGTCCTTCGATGTCATATATAAACAACAACACCACGAGTCGTGACAGTTTAATTGGTATCAATCCCATTCATGTATCGAATCGACGACTGCTTTGATGAACGCGTGTAGTGCTTTGTATTATTAGTTCCGTTAAAATGGATAAAAGAAAATCATTCGATCTCTGGAAAGTGACCAAAGGTGAAAATAGAAATAAAATAAAGGCTGGGTTTGAGAAAATTATGAGATCATTTGATGTGGGAGAAAATGTAAAAAAGAATTTCGCTCGGAATGCAAAAGCTGAAGCAATTAAAACATGTAAAAGGTTTGATCAATTTTGGAAAGACAGTCAAATTGAGACGAAAGTGCTCGATAAAAATTCGAAATATTTTGAGAAGCTGTTAACAGTTCCAAAAAAATGCACTTCCTCCCAAACCAGCATTCACAGAAATTCGTCGCTTACTCAGAACAGAATGAAGGGTAATCCTTAATTCATTCGCTTTTTAAAGTAACATGCTCTACATTTTATACTGTTGATATTATGTCCAAAAAACCGAGTGCATGAATTGTGCTTGAAAAGGAAAAGGAAACTTATTCTTTGGGAAAAGAAACACGATTCAGATAACTATAGCGACGACGATGCTGATGATGTTGATGATTGTGATTATAATAATTATGATGATGTCGATTATAATAAAATAGTTATGTAGAATAGTAAAATAAATATCTGCCTGAGCCTAACCTTTTTTCAATATTTGTGTACATATATTTAACAAGCTCAAAAAATCATTTAAAAAGTCGACTTTTTGATCTAGTAAAGCAGGTGCTAAATGGCGATGACCAGGCCCTTAACCCATTCATGCCCATGTTGTTTGTGGACAACAACGTTTTTAAACAGCTATAACTTTTGATTGAGGCGAGATTTGCTTACAAAAACAAGTAAGGCTCATTAATGTGATTATTGCCTTTAATTGGAGTATTAACAGTTACAAGGATCAGCTCTAGAACTGAAGTTATTGCAAATAGTCTGATTGTATTCCGATGGAGCAGTGCTGCCAGGGATAGTTTACGTTGACGACGGAAAATGATTTTTTCATGTATCTTCGTTATGGTGCAATATTATTGAAAACTGATAAAACATCAATTTAGACTGTCGTTGGCTACGTTTTCTACGTAATTGGACTATTGTACTTATTCTAGGAGAATTGCATTGAGCATTACAAGGTAAAAATTGACGAGCTTCTAGCACTGCCATGGAAGCACCTATCTTTATGAAAATAGGCTTTTCGTGTTTCTTGACCCAACCGTTTTTAAGGAAAAATAGTTTTGAAACCCTACATGCACTAGAAAAAAGTTGTGAATGAAAGGGTTAAAAACAGCCGTAAGCTGATGTCATTTAATCATAATATTGATGTCAACATTTTTCGCTGAAGGATAAAAAAGCAAAAGTTAATTTTGAGATACTTTATAGTATATTTGATGCACTTTCGAAAAAGTAGAAATTTAGCTGCTACTTTTTGCAACCTTCTGAGTTAGAGGTCATTGAAAACTATCACTTTTATTTAAAAAAATGATCGTAACTCGATAACGAAAAATGATATCGATTCACATTCTTCAGCAAAAATATGTGCAATAAAAAGTACTAAAATTGCTTCATAGAGAGTATTAAGATAGACTAACTACTTAAAAAGTTATAGTTAAAAAACTGACTTTTTCAGAAACACCCTAGGTTAAAGAAGAAAAATAATTATAGCATGAAAACCGATAATGCTATAACTTTGCTGCATTTGAAAATGTTACTTGAAAAACATTTTTCTACAACTTTGCTGAAGTAAGTACCTTGCTACACCATTTAGTGCGAAAAATATTTTTTCGAAAAGAATGTTCGAGAGGACCACCCTAGTTACATTTTACTTTAAAAGAAAGCCAATTTAATTTCCAAATATATTCTCTCAGACATAATTTCTCTAAAATAAACGGTTTGGGAATTATTGATTTTTGTACCGAAAAATCGCCCTTGTGACCCATAGTGCACTGTAAGGATCGCTCCGTCGGTACTAGCTTCCATGTTGATATTGATACTTATACTTCCTCAGATAGCAGCAGCTTGATGCCAGTCACTATCTATCACTTGGCCTCATGACCCGGTCAAAAGCACTGATTTCACTGCGGAGTTTTGAATAGGCTTGCATTTTCCATTTCCAAACTGGATTAGTTAAAGAGAAAAATGACGGCAGTGCAAAAAATCACTTTCGTCCTCGATCGATTTAAAAAAAACCTATCTTAGTGGTGCAATTGTGCCTTTCTCATAGAACCAAACTATGATTTATTAGTTGGTTACGTTCAATATAACAATGTGGAAATGTCTATTATATTCTTTTTACACTTGGTAAGTATACCTATATAAGTACCGACTGCCACGAACCTGATGAACAAGAGATCGACGCTAGCACATTTGAAACACACAAAAATATTTGATTTGCTTAAGCGTGAGTTCAATGTTGTCTTCTTGTTGGCATGCGCGTAGAACACAAGAAAAAAAGCAATTGAAATTTTTAAATCGATGCAATGTACCATTATTTACATCATTATACAGTAGATATATTTTCATGTAATAGTGTAAATATCATTCCATAAGTGTATCAAAATTCGTTCAATTATCTACAGTAGTTTTTGATATACAAAATATTTACAATTTCATCGTGCAATGAAGTTTAAGGGTTAATATCTTAAAGAAAAAAAGTAGTATTATGAAAGCATTTATACCAAAAGCTACTTACCATAATCTCTATACAATAAAATGTACATCATGAAAATCGGTAATTTTGCGAATAATTTGAGGATCACTTGACATATATCACTCACATATATTGCTAATACATAGTCAAAATTCATTTTTCTGATTCTTGCATAACACGCAAGGAAGCTTTTAGCAATGTTTGCACATTACAACTCTTGCAATTTTAGCTAGCCATCCTTACATAAGGAAAATGATTCTTACCGGGATTGTGTTGGGTAAATTTATAATTTATTCGGTCTAGGAGGAAAGAAGAAGAGCTTCCCTAATCTTCTCTAATCTCCAAGTTCCCTGGGTCGTGCAAAACTGAGAATCAACATCAATTTAGGGACAGAGAACAGATTTCTATCTCAAGCGTAAAAGTCGAGTAAAAAAATACCGCAACATCCAAAGGTATATGGATGTTACCACCAGATGTGGTTCTGTCGTTATTTCGTTTAGTGCGTGAGTTTGACAGCGACATTGACAGCGGACCACACAATTGACGTCCAAGTGACCGTCCTAATTATATTGGAATATGCCAGTATGGTGGCCATGGTGTTCTAGCGGATATTGGTTCAAATGGCAAAACATGTATTTTAAACTGCAAAAACCTGCATGTTCTCTGTGATTTAGCTATGAAATATTAAAATTTTAAATTCAATAAACAGGTAGAATAGCCGAGGTAATAAGCATTAACCAACGTTAGGATAAATAGGGAAGAAGAGGAGAGGACGTCAGTTGTGGAGCATCATATCTCACAATTTCCACTATATTAAACAAGAAAAGTGGTGTTATAACATGATCGTTCAATCTGACCCAACCATCATTAATACACATTAGATCAGAAATAATAACTGACAGAATAGTTTCAGGGCAACTAGTATTCATGGATATTACGGTTACCAGCGCTCTCTGATTTACTTAATAGTCGACTTATCCGCCTCAGACCTAGAAGACCCATTAAGAGATCAGGAAGAAGACAGAAGCGGAATCAATGCAAAGTTTTAATTCCATCACTTACGACTTACCACAGCGTTATTAGGCGCATGATAAATTGAACTAGAAAAATAGATGCCTTGACGTTACACACTTCAAGACAAACAGGTGCAAAATTTAGTCCTCCTTCCGAGGACCGGTGTTTACTTAAGAGATCGTCGCCACTTCGTCCGATTTTGCAAATTTTGTCTCGCGGGACAAACCGAGATCCCCTAGGCCATAAGCTGCAGTTCTGTCAGCCCGTTGGATCGAGGTGCAACTCGTTGGTGTTGCTGTCGCGGGTGCTATGACTCGATATATGGAAAGACTAAGATTGGGGTTTGAATTAAGAGTATTCTAATTTTATCTTGTGGACCTTGTGGACCGATTCTCAAACGATTATAGATAGCAGCCTAGCTCAAAGTTTTAACAATACTCTTACGGTCGGCTGTTTTGAATTCAAACTTTTGTAGTTTAGGGAAAAAGTAAATCGCTCTCGGTGACCGGTAATCCAGAGGTTAAACACAAAACAAACATAACTAAATATATTTTTGCTCTAAGTATACGTGTACTCAAAGACTAACCATCCCACCGCATAGAAACGTATTCATTTTGTGGTCGCTGTGCCTACTTGTAGCGAATCCTAGACCAATACCTGTACTTCAATCCAACTCCGTAATACCTATGGAAACGTCGCTGAGTCGGTGGCCTTCCTTAAGTAGGCATTACAGCAACATTTTCTACCATATGCTAAGCATCGGTAAAGAAGGTCGTGGCCGGCAATGACGATTCTCATGCCATTGGTTTACTTAACTCAAAAGAGATAAAGTTCATTTCCGATCATTTATCTTACACGTAAGATGAGTTACACTACCTACAGGCAACATGATAATCGTTAGTACGCTATCTACGAATAGCACCTTGCTTTGCAGCGCAACGCAACGCAATTTATAATTGATTCGCTCAAGAATGTACCTATCCGTATTTTCATTTCATAGCTTTAGTTTCTCTTAGTCATAGATTTTCCGAAAATTACCAACAAAATCGATACAGTAGAACTTTGCGGCAATTAAGACATAGTAACATGCTAGGATTCTCTATAAACGCTCGGGTCATGCCTTTGATTCGTAATCAGACATGCGGTCTGCTGTTACTTCAACTATGTTGAGCTCCATACTTTTCTTTAATTATTGCATAAGCAGAAGCAAACTGATCTAACGACGTCTAACGAATATCTACAAGATAGCGTTCCCAGAATTTTGAAATTTTGCTTGTTTACTGAAATATAGCGAGAAAAGTGATTAAAAATTGTGAATGTTTTGCTTCAAATCATTATACCTTGGGATTGACTCAAGTTATAATAAAGTTTTAGTTGCTTTTGTGTGTAAAAATGTCGTAGAAACACAATGGCATAATAATTTTCAAAAGAAAAATACATGTATTGGGAGAAAAACGCAGTTTTAGCTTTAAACTGGAAATATTGCCTATTTGGCAACACTGTAACTAAAAATAACTATTTTTTCTAGATTCCCTGACTCATTTTCTTCGAAATGCACCTAACCGATTGTTTATAGACCAAATGAAGCCAAAGATATGAATAAAAGATCATAATTAGTGATTTTTTTCTATGGAAAATTTTTCATGCACGATTATGACACGTCATAGGGGACTTGTGGGTAAAATGAACAGGGGGGGGGGGGCTGGTAAAATGAACAGGTAGCCAAATCAAGTCAATGTTAGTTAAATTTAGAACAAACTTCACAGAAACGTGACCTGCCAAGTATTCAAAGGATATTGAAATAATTACTTTTGATAAAAAGCTTTCGAATGTGAAATAAATATGATGAAAACCAAAATCGGCATTCATGTTTGTCGCTGATGTTAAATTCGGCATGTAGAATATAAGGTCTTTTGTGGTGAAATTTTAATTTTATTGTGAAAATGGTGTTACATGACAGTAGTTGAACCTCTTGCAGATATTTCACAGCAATAAGTAGGAATCAGGACAAATCGGCTCAATCGGAACGGCTGTTAGAAAATAAAATGTTTTAGGGGGTAAAATGAACAGGTTGTAGTGGGGGTAATATGAACCATCTTGCTGCTCCAAGTACCAAGCCTCAAAATTAATTGCTAAGTTCAAGTTGCTATATCTTCACTGTTCTCCAACAGATCCTTAAATTTTAAACACCTATGGATAACCCCAAGTTTGTAGATGTGTTTCCATGTCACAGAATTGTAAATTGGTTAGTATTACATCAAAATTTAATTTTTCCGTGACAAGTTTTTTTGCCTACAAAATGCCCTGTGTGTATGCAATGCTCATGAGCCGCTGGGACATCAGCATTGCTCGGAAATTGCTTTTCAACGCTAAGCATTGCATACATACAGAACATTATGCAGGTCACTAGAAGGTGTTCATTTTACCACCAGCACATGTTCATTTTACCCACACGCCATAAACATATCTCTTTTTTGGACATATTTTGAAATCAAGAATAATGTTTGAAAACTTGTGTTTATGTCGAAATATTTTCACCAAATATGTACAAAACATGTCTAACAAGAAACGTATGAGGTGATTGTAGTATCTCAATCACTTATTAGTTAGAAAATAATGACTTTGCTTAACGTGTTCATTTTACCACCAGTTCCCTACAATTTTTTCATCAATACACACCTATGACACGTGTGAATGCGACTTTTGTTTAAATTTTTAGTGAAAACTCGCAACATAGTCAACCGATGTTCGTAATATTTGAGATATTAGTACAGAATAGGTAGAAGCATCAATTGTCTTCTCTGAATTGTTTCTACCATTTATAAGTTTCATGATATTCAATCTCAAACTTTAAAAATCGTTTTTCTCGAAATGTGCAAAATGGCGCTTGACATAAGATAGCACAAAAGCGACGAGCTATAGCAGCGAAGCGATTTTTAACTTCTGAACTGAGCATGAGAAGCTAAAATGAGTTTAATATACTTTATCGTGAAGTGGGACTATTGGTTCTGCATCTCATTGTTGGCTTAAAAATACCCCCTTCTGACGACTTTCGATATAGTTCGACCAAGTCTTATTCAGTTGGGGTCCTCTTCTATGGTCAGTCAGTTTTCTTTAGATGGAAGGAGTGAGTCTCCGACCTGACTGTGCTTGGAAGTAGAAACAGATGAAATTATCACGATTGTAGACGGAACGACGCACTAATGCGACCTTAATCAATCGATTGAAAAATTTCAGGATGTAGCAGATCGACCAAAGTGTTTCGAGTGCTATAAAAGTAGCAGCCAGGGATACCAGCCAACAAACATGTTCAATTATTAATGGGAGAGATAAGTGGTTCGTACGGTTTTGTTTGTGGTTGATGGCTTAGGCTTCAGATAGAAAACCCAGAGCCAAAATGAATTTTACGCTTCAGATAGTTGTGAGAATTAGTGTGGCGCCTAATGTAGAATTTGTAAGTCAATAGATACTGTTCAATGTAATTCGAATAGAATTTAATTACTGGCGAATTTGTTTCTTCCTATTCCTGGGTCTAGTAGTAGTGCTACCGATGTACTGTACCCTCGCTGCGAACTCAGCTATAACAGTAGTCCAGTTCCGTATTATAATGTAGTACCAAGACTTTTCTTTTCTTTAAATTGTATTTTCTCGTACTGAAACTAGGACAGAAACTGATCGATATTTTCTCTTTTTCTTTCCAGAGTTTCGCCGCTGATATGCCACAAACAAGCGGTTTCGTCGAACTGGAGGAAGGCCACCGGATGCGCCAATATACCACTGACTGATCGATAAAAAAATAACTGAGTGTGCTGAGACCACATATTGTTTTTCGGAGAGTAGAAGGAGAATGATGAAAAATGACGTGTTCTGTTCGTCTCTAGTACTTACATCAATATCGGTTTTTATCAGCATTTGAAGATTTTTTGTAATATCAATTATAACAATAAAAATTACCATCCAGTGGGATTGAACTGCGAGATAAATAAACGAAGTCATATTAGTGGCTATTTATGGTGAACATTTGAGTACTAAATCGAATGACGTAATTGCATTTTACATCCTACAAGGTTGTGTTCTAGAGTTGAACACTTTTGAAGTCGAGTGTAAAACAATTTTTGCGATCGAAAGCATATAATTTCTAAACCGTTAACTGTAGAGGTTAGATATCTTCGAAGAAGTTTTATAAACATAATTCAGCGAATATTTTGAAAAATAATCTTGGTGATTAATGCTCCTAGATGTATTCCATATGTACATGTAAGAGGATTAAACACCAAGATTATTTTTTCAAAGGTTCGATGTGTTATGTTAGAAAACATCTTCGAAGATACCTAATCTCCAAAGTTGACGACCTTGAATATTACTCTTCAGAAAGTGCTATTTATATATTGTATCTTCATTATAATGATATTAGAAATAACTTTGTGAAAGACATGAGAGCTCTATGTATGCAACATTTAGAGATTAGGAACAATTTTCACAAATTTTATTGTATCAAGGATTTGGTGCAAATAATATTCCTTGGCATGTTTCTGGGAACCAAAAGGTACCCATCTCCGGCCGTTTCTGAGATACTAAGCGCGGCGCACCACGAAAACATTGTTTAAAGAATTCACCGATCTATTGTTGCTGGTTTATGTATATGTGAGCGTCTGTGAATGGTTTCTTGTTTTTTTGAGCGAGATTATCGTACGGAAGAAACTGTGCGTCGGACATGACGCCGCCGGTGGTTGAGTGGTAAGCGTGACCGCCACTCATTCCAATTTGCCTGGGTTCAATTCCAGCCGAGGTCCTTGAGATTTTGAAAAAATCTGTGGTCACGTCTTCCTTCGAAAGGGAAGTAAAGCCGGTTAGTCCCCGGTCTATGAGTTTGGTAGATCGATATCTAGTCCAGATAGTGAATTCACCTCTCTGACGTCGGTAAAGAAGAAGTTCTACACTCTTACTCCTCCTGTGATACTTGTGGAGTGCGCAGTAGTATATACGCCCTCTAGCAAAAGCAAGTAATCGGACTAACTATTCCTTCCGCGATCTACGTTCGGTCCTGGTCGGCGCCGGTATTGATCAATACTTTAGGATTAGCCGGAGTTGCACATTGAAAGATGTTTCGCTACTCCCAAGCATAATTATCTACTTATTCTCTGTGCAACTTCACCTAGTCCAGATCGATAGCGGAGAAGCAGCCGGCGGGAGTGGTCACACAAGCTCAAGCTCAAGGAAGAAGTAAGTATGCGTCGGACATGTTGACATGTTGGGAACGAGATTACGAAAACAGAAGAAAGAAAACAAAAGGTATCGGTGTAAAAGGAAAGGGAAAGTTGACGGACAAATCAATTGGCCAGCTAACAACATTTTATGGGCTGGCGATTTTGAGAAGCTCAAATTCTGTAGTATGTTCTACAGCATTTGAGCTTCTCAAAATCGCCAGCCCATAAAATGTTGAAATGCAATCTGAGTTTCCCTCGAACACTACTTGTCATCGAACGAAAATACCCAACACTCAAAGTGTTTACTCGGCGAGGACAGTTGGTGCAAGTGGCGTCAGGCTGAAGCAAAAGGAACATGTCAGGATCTACGAAAGTTTATCATCTAATGATTTATTAGAAAGATGCTGAAGAGCTCACACGCAAAACATCAATGAGTTTTTGAATAGTGGACACTGGCGGCTCCAGGGGGTGGCACGAGGGGACACGTGCCCCCCCCCCCCCCCTATTCAACCAAACCTTAGAGGATTCCTTAAGGAACATATAAAATAATTTCTGTGTTTCATTTGACAAATTTTTCGCCACACTCCACGCCTACCAGGAAATGCGTTTCCAAGATTCGAGATTTCATTTTCCAAATCGTGCGTCAAACACATTTTTTCAAGAAGGCGTGCCCCCCCTTTACCATCCGGCTGGAGCCGCCTATGATAGTGGAATCTGTGCCTTAGCGCCAAAGCACTTGCACAAATTCTGGCAGGCAGGTGGTCAATATTGCGACTTATTTGGCAGTCAGTATCTTCAACCAAGGATTTTCATCGATATTACAAGCTATGGAGATGATGGGAATTACGTTGGGGACTGAAGCTACTCGACTCAACGGCGAACGTATCTCTCACTTTGAACGCAAAACATGGGGGGGGGGTGTCGCGGCAAAACATGCCCGAATTCAACAGATGGAGGATAATGTGGACAACCAAGAACATTTTCGTGATGATGAGGGTGAACTCTACAGCCCTGGTATATAAGATTAACTAACCAGGTAGTACAATAGAGTTATACACCGTACTTTATCTTTAAACACGTTTTCCCGAAAGAAGTGTTTTTAAGCAATCAAGTAAGAGTTTTCGTAGAAGCACTGGTCCGATTTCAATAATTGTTTCTCCAATTGTTCAGAAAACATACCACTAATTTTCCCCAAAAGGATTTGTAAAGTGTCAATTTGTTTTATGGCCTCTTATAAGCCAAAACATAACGTAAATATTGGAAACTTTCACAAATCGTTACATAACTTTTACAAATTATAAAATATGAGTTTTCTGATTACAGATAACCCAATTTGCCACAACTTTACGGGACCCATGCAGTTCTAACATCAATGTCATGAGGTCGCGAGAGATTTTCGTTTTCGTCTTCAAAAGTAAAATTGAAAAGTCAAAACATGTATCTTCAAAATACAAAAAACGTTTCCAAATCCATTAAGTAGATGCTTTACAATTTATTCCCAAAAAAGTGCTCAATTTTAAACCTCGTTTGTAGAAGACCCCCTTAAGTATAACCTTTTTGCCTTTCTCATATAGAAAGGTTATGCAATCACTCTGAAAAACGTCAACCTAATCCCGGCCCGGAGGGCCGAGTGTCATTTCCCATTCGACTCAGTTCGTCGAGTTCGGAAAAAGTCTGTATGTGTGTGTATGTGTGTATGTATGTGTGTATGTGTGTATGTGAGTGTATGTGTGTATGTATTCGACATTTTATCCAAAATCGGCCCATTTTTCAAAAAATCAAAATTCGCCACCAGTAGGAAGCGTTTTAGCAAACTCACTCCGAAAAAGAAAGTGGTCCTAATACCCTAACCTTTCATTTAAGAAGTGAGCCCGATGACTTTTTTAACATGATGTCATTTTGGGACACCCTAGTGTGTATGTATGTGCGTATGTGTCAAATAATGTCACTCATTTTTCTCAGAGATGGCTGGACCGATTTGCCCAAACTTAGTCTCCAATGAAAGCTGCAATCTTCCCATCGGCTGTTATTGAATTTTGGATCGATCGGAATTCTGGTTCCGGAATTACGGGTTTCAGAGTGCGGCCACACAGAAATTTTTCATATAAACTATAGGAAAAATTAAAAATAGAATTTTTATTTTTGATGCTAAATGTGTTCAAGGTGCATGAAACGTCGAGATTTGATGCAAACTCGAAAAAAAATTTGACGACGATTAACTTTTTTGGCACATTTTTGCCTTTCTCATATAGAAAGGTTATGCAACCACTCTGAAAAACGTCAACCTAATTTTTTTTTCGACTCCCATAAGGATTCTTGATTTTAACAGGGGCGTAGTTGATGGTTTACGGAGAGGGGTTACACCCCCCTCCCCTCTACTGTACACTCCCCTCCTTTAAAAATCTCCTTAAATCACCCCTTAGACCACCACCCCATCCAGCCCTCATACCCCTCCCTTTCAACCCCATCATCTTTAAACCACCACTATATCACAAAGCATACCAATTTAAGCTGGGAAGTCGTTCGTTCATGGGACTTTCGCCCTCCTCACATACCCACCCCCGCATGACAGAATGAGTTAGCAAGCAGATAACATTGATCTAATGCTGATTAGGCTAATGGAGTATGATATTTTTTTGTTTCAAGTGTTTCACCGTCGACACGTAGCTCATCAAGTTCGTGGCTGGCATGCCATTGTGTATAAGTGCAAAGTGTACTAAGAATGTAATGGACATTTCCACAATTATGTTGAACATAAAAAGCCTCCGTGCCATAGTTTAGAGAAATGAGAAAGGCACAATTGCACCGCTACCCGATCAGAAACACATTCCTTCGCTTTTTCTTGTACTGCTTTATTAAAAAAATATGTCAATAAGTAGCTGGTTTCATGATAATTTTTTTTTATTCTCAAGAAAACCGATTCCAAAGTACCACAGAAAAACTCACACTCATATTGGATTTTTATGATGAACAGTGTAGGTTCAGTCCAGTAGGACTGCCGTGACAGGAGGGAGAGTCTTTCCGGCAGGATGAACATGAAAATCTACGATAACTTGAGTAGCAGGTTGACATCATGAAACGAAACCTGGATAAATTTAGGGGCATTATGTATTAAAAAAATGTTATTGTTGGCAAACGACTGGACTTTTTTCATTATCCATCGTTACATTTTCCAAAAAAAAAAATATTTTCTTTCATTTGTAAAACAAATATAGCCCGCATGGGCAGAGAAAACTACGATGAAAAACCTTCAACCCAGCTGATGATCATAGAAGATCTGAATAAAAATTGTTCCAAGCGGGAATTCGACGCTTGTCACAATCGTGTTTCACTATACCCCAGCAACCGACCAGAATTTAAAAATTCTAAAAACGCATGGCCCTATCATGGTCCTATCATGGCTCTGTTAGGAAGGGTGTCTCACTATTTTTGAACAACTTTAAAATAAAGGTAAGGGGTGCACGGAATCAAATTTGTCACAGATCACCCATTCAACCGATTATTTTCAAACTTCCTGGGAATAAAATAAAATATATTATTAAACTTTTTCGTGTTTTACACATTCCACGCACTTGCGTTATTTATCTTATTGTTAAAATAATCCTGTTAATATACGAAAAATCTGTTCTGGAATATGTTGAAATCGGTTTTAGGTTCCCCAATCAGGGTAATTTCGGGAGAAATGCACTAGAGTGGCAAAAAAAAGTTTTTCGTAAGATAACTCCTAACAACCAATACCACCAAGTAACAAAATCCGATGAAGGCGCACTCCCAACAGCGATCTGTAAGAACTAAATTACAACTTCCGATCGTGAACAGCATAAATGCAATACCAATGATAATATGGACGTGAACGACAGCGCGAGAGAAGGCAGATGGACTGACCCCCTAGAGGGCAACACAGCTAATACATCATCGCCAAGAAAAAGGATCCCAGCATGGAGCAGCACGCTGCGCGAAAAAGACCCGACTGACAGACAGTAACCTTGTGTTATTTTTTATTATTTCATCTAGTAAAAGCGCGAAAGATCCAGTGTACTTTACTTAAATTACTTAAAGTTATCTTGTTTTATGAGATTTTAAAAAATGATTCTTATCCATGGACATAAACAAAATGTAGTCGATGAACCTGTTGTAGGAAACAAAAAATGATATCCGTATGCTACGCTTTTTAATGACGTAATGAAACTATTTGCAACACACTCTGCAGCAGGATCGATGGTAAATTACATCGCTGGCCGATTCGTCGAGTACTGCGAGGTTCGACTTATAGTGTCCTGCGTGATAGGGACTCGGAAATATTTAAATATTTTGTGATTAACCCTTCGGAAGTCGCGCTTATGGTCCACTGAAAGGCATCAATTTTAATTATATAATTGTCACTAAAAACTAATTTCAGTTATAAAAATTTTGTTTCAATTACACTTTAAAAGCACAAGAAATCACGCGAAAATATGACATTAATCCGATTAATATATTCGGAGATTTGAAATAATCCTTGGAATCATCAGATATTAATACATCGGCGCTTTTCGCAAAAAAAATAATCTAACGTTAATGTAATTCAAAAATACGAGTCCATTGATCTCCATCATCCGATAGCATATTGAACATTGCATGAAAATGTATAACCTCACTTTTCTGACAGCTCAGAGAGCTTGTTTACATGGATTTAGAAAATGTTTGGTTTCATCCAGTACAAGAAACTCGGTTCGAATTCGAACACCATGTAAAGAAGCTCGCTGAACTGTCATTTTTTCGAGCATTTTTACTCATATGACGTCATCTTGCAATGCTCAATTTAATAATCTGCTACAATGTTTGGCACCACTTTAAGGTATTTGGACAACAAATCAAGAGTTTGAAGTCATGTAGCATGACTCATGTGTAATTGCACTGCGATGATAACCAACTCAAAGTTCTAAACCCAATCGCTCAACAAGCCCATCACTCGCCGAAATATTTGTGGACGCATTTCCAATGCACACTGGAAAAGGCCGCGATGGACGTATGCAATGGTTCAAACGCCATCCCTAGATGATGGAGCTGCACTTATTCGCTGGGGATGTGACATCATTTTTTATTGTTAATATGCTGCACCACTAAATGTCACTCTAGAAGCATTGGCTAATGCTCTGGATTGATGAGATGACCGCAATGCTGTTGGCTTTCCGTTTGAAAGTGTAGAATTTATTTATATGTAGTTCCAAGCAGCAGCAGATGCGCGGTGCATCAAACAGTTCGCGCTGTGTTAATTGCTGATGGGTCAAGTGTAATGGTAGAAACGAAAAATCATGTCTACATACTGCATTCACAGGGACCTGTCCCGACAACGTGCACCCGAAAATGGTATGGCTGACTATAATACATTGAAAACAGTTGTAAGCTCCAATAATGTTTCTTGCGTTTTATGTTGGTACCATCCCGATAAGAAACACATAACAGAAATATTTCAAAGCTATATCACGCATTGTTTCTTGTTATAAATTTTTGTTATTTTAACAACTAACGAGACCTAATTTATAACACAATATGTTACAAAAATTGTGTTCTGTTACAATCTTGTTATTTCATTCTGATCGAGATGCTATGTCCCGTTTCAAATCGGTGTTTTCTATGTAACCGTAGTCCGCACTGTACCGGAAGTCGGAAAAGAATGAGTTCGAATATCAGCCGACAGTAGGTAAGCTTACGCAAATCGCTCGAGCCAACTCTGAAAAAAATGTAGTGGCACATAGATCTCTTGAAATATTCACCTAAAAATTAAATATTTCTCACCGATATGGATGTATGTCTGTTCTATCTAAAACATGCAACTCAGTAATATGTAAAAATACAATCCGTTCGTTTGTATTGCAGACGCCATCTGAAAAAAAAACATGTCGACTTTTCGCGGTCATATTGAACGAATATATTTTATCGAATAAAAGTTTTTGTATATGTATAATCAAGTCTTTAAAATAAACCAAGGTATAAGTCTTCAATACGGAAACTTTTTTAAACCACGCGCGAAAATTCGGTATGATTTTGACCGTTTATATCAGTGATTTTCTCAACCTGGGGTCCACGGACCTCTATGGGGCCGTGGAGTCGTTGCTGGGGGTCCGCGAAGAAAAATATAATTTCCGAGCGCAGATTGAAAATTTCAATTTGTTTCCCAACAAACTGAAAGTAACATATTGATAGTACACAAAGTCGAATTTTATCCGAGGGAGTCCGCAGCAACCCAGGGTAGCTTCTAAGGGGTCCGTGGTACAAAAAAGGTTGGGAACCGCTGGTTTATGTGATTTGTATTTGCACAGAGAATATGTTTGAGAAAAACTCAACGTTGAAAATTGATGTAAGATATTATAAACAAGAATTTTATATGTCCATTAGAGTCGTCAAAACAAATTTTGTGCAATAATATTGCATTGTAATAATATCCGAAAACGAATCTCGGATTTTATGACGAACCCCTTGTGCGTCACAATATCCCAGACATTATTACGCATGCACTTTTGGGACCTTATGACCCGGGAGGTAATGGCGCAGTGCGTCATAATAT
The DNA here is from genome assembly GCF_030247195.1 of Topomyia yanbarensis. Taxonomy (NCBI): domain Eukaryota; kingdom Metazoa; phylum Arthropoda; class Insecta; order Diptera; family Culicidae; genus Topomyia; species Topomyia yanbarensis. Next base: position 279,325,911 of record NC_080672.1, on the reverse strand, counting down.
CCGAAACTATGTACGTCATATCATCCCGGTCTTTATGACGTAACGCATCTGCGTCACTATATACCAATATCAGTGTGCGTCATAAGATTCCGGACATTATGAAGCAGCACCTCTTTCGGGCGTTGTGACACAAGAATGGTTTCGGATCTTTTGACGTATTATTGTTTTCGGGTTTATGACGCACAAGAGTCCCAGACTTTGTAATGCACCACCGATGTTATGACCTTGAACGTTATTACAGGGTGCCATTCAATATGCTGATCATATTGAATAACTGAAACATTCCTAGCTACATTGCTTATGGATATATTGCCCAATTCGTTTTATTTGGCTTTAAATTGAGTAATTTCATATTTTTCACTAAATTATGTTTAAAAATAATCAACAGTAAGAATATAAAATTTAAATTTTTCGCTAAAAATGACTGATTTTTGGGTGTATTGAAATTTACCATTGGAGAAGTTTAATGTTCAATGTGAACATTAATTGTGCATATCAAGCAAGTGGAGTGAAATTAGTATTTTTATTTTTAAAATCACCAATTGTTTTAATTGGTGATTTTAGTTCAGAATTTATTTTGCAGTGAAAATTCAAAAATTGTTAAATAATGGGCTTGTTAAAGCTAAGAAAAGTCACTCCGTCTGACAGCACTAAACATGATCCCCACTGCGAGGATCACTTGATCCCATTTTCTCGTACGCAAATTATATGCACATTTCGTTTGCCTTATCACGAGTAGGTAGAAGATAGCAATTCACTTTATTTAATAATTCTTAAGCTTTGAAAAAAAAATGTTGACGTTTTCGAATATCTGTAATTTCTTAATTCCAACAATTGCATAGAATATTTGAAGAATTGCAAAAAATGTGTGCAAGACGTCAAAGGCATTTGTTGAACATACTTTTATGTGAGGAAGTGCATAGTGGATGGAAATAAAATGCATTGTTTTTTTTTTCAAAGTTGATGCAAAGCTGTTAATGTTTGGAGAATTCGTTTTCGCCACTTTGAAACGAAGGGTTAGTCGGAAAAAATAAATCTGAACCAGAGTAATAGTAAACTTAGACTTCTGTAAATATTTAGAATACTAACAATAGTATTTCTATTATAGTAAGTTTGCATTAACCTACAAAATGTCTGCCAAAGTAATATTGCAAATGAAATGAAATTCATTTACGCATTTCAGATGCTTTTTAGTTGGACCATTGTCCAAGTAAGAAGCATCTGAATGTCAAAATCTCATGTCATTTTGACAATCAAACTGACAGAAGTTTGATTTGAATGTTTCATGTTCCACTCGTCAGTAACTGACAGACGATATAGCCAAACTAACACCAAATTGGCGTCAGTTAAACATTAAATTTAAACAGTTCACACAACATGTGTTGAACGCCTAAAGGAACTAGCTGGTACCGAATGATGTCTCGGTTAACCAAGCACATAAGCTCTGGATTTGAATGTTTTGTGTTCCACTCGTCGGTAACTGACGCCCACTTACTATCAGTTAGACGATATATCCAAACTAACGCCAAATTGGCGTCAGTCAGAGTCAAGTTAGTGAAATTGTTGGATGGTACAAACTCAACTGTCACAAATCTGGATAAACATTTTAAAAGGGCATATCTCAAATGAGAGCCTCTCTGTGTTTACTTTCTGCACAGGAACATTATACGTCGACTGGAAGAGGAAAGGTGGTAAAGATTTTCAAACATATTAAGCTGTCGAAATTTACGAAAAAAAAATGTCTCGTGTGGCAGGTCATCTGTTCCTGTGGCTTGAAGAGCGACATTTATATCGCAACCGAGACCATCAACCAGGAAATCAATGTGTATGAGTGTCTGAAACAACGTCTGTTGCCTTTCAACAAGCAGGTCAATCTTTCCGTTCTGTTTTGGCCGAATTCGTCAAGCGTAACCTCAAGATGACCCGAAAGACAGTTAGCAAGATGCAGTTCAAGGCAAACTGGCATTCTGCAGTGAGGAAACTTACCAAGGAGGTAGTGCAAAACTTGATGGAAGGTGCCAAACGAAAGGCCTGTCAATTCGCAGTGAAGTGAATATTTTTTTCATTGTTCTGTATGAATTGAACTTGCAAAAGAAATATGATTTGATTTTTTAATAAAAAGTTTGAACGATTTACACAAACAACATGCTTTCGGTTGAAAGCTACGCTTCAACGGGAACCGGGATGTTAATACTTAATACTCGCCTTTGATGAAACCAACTCAACTTCCTGAAACAAAACCTAAAATATAATTTAAACAATACCAATGTAAAACACAGTCACCTATATTATCCTTACCTTGTACTCATCCACTTAACCCTCCGGAAGTTGCGCAAATGGCTCACTGAACAAGCAGCCGCAGCTGTTCTAAGATGATTTCGCTAGGTTTTCAGAGCAGCGTGCACTCAGTGCACTAGCGCGACTGCCGGAAGGTTAAACATGACAGCTGAAAAACGGTGCAATTAAACACACGCTCCTTAACATGCAATGTAGATGGAGAATAGAAACGGGAATTACAACTTCACTTTTCACTGAGAAAAGGACGAGTAAACTGTGTTTAAAATTTTCTTGAAATATTATGGCATCCTCACATTTTTATTGAATTTTGCAGTATCTGAAAAACCCAATATCCATTTTACCTGTAGTAACCATAACAGGCTACTGTCCTCCATTCTTTCTTTGAATAAGAACCAAGAAAATGTATCCGCACATACTTTGTAACTGTAGCTAAATATTGCGTTGCATTGTTTGTCCTACTTTCATCATAGCTTCAATTTACAGAATCGATTCGATGATCAGTTAAATATCATGTCCAGCTACTTTTCGCAGCTGAATCTACTTTCGCATTGATCGACTTGGTGCAACAGTTGGAATGAATGCTAATGCATAATCAACAAACATCAACAAGCAACAGCTCAGGAAGAATCTCGCTATAGTATAGAAGACAGTTTTCATTTGATTGCTATAGCAACTTTAACGAGTCGAACACTTTCAAGCGATGCTATGATGACCCGATGAGTCTCGATCGATATTGGGAAGAGTAGGCTAATGGCTTCAAAAGACCAACCAGATTACTCGATCAGTATCACCACCATCCTATCAACGACAATTGCCCGATGCTTCGAAATGTTATTGTACATAATATCTACAATAGTGCCTAATTTGCGGATTATGACACATTCAGAATTGGCTGCTGAGTTCCACCTGAAGCTGACCGAATATGACGCATACCAACCCCATTCAAGGTTCTGCCATTGATGCCGGTCGGAATATTTCTAACATACATTTTGTCAACAATTACAAGGGGGACTGATGGTTTTCCCACTGTTGATAGCTACAGGAATGTTTGATAGCTACAGGATGTGCTCCGATTCTCTTTACTTTGTAAATTGGTTTAACTTTGCAACATGTGCTGGTGTGGTCGTATGTACGTGTGTACAGAAATGAGGAGCATCACGATGTAGCAACTCGTCTGAGGTTAGTAAAACAGCAAACAAATAGGTTTTAGAAATCTTCAACCTCTCTTCCAAAAACCCACCCCCAATTTTTCTTTTCAACCTTACATATTCACTCCCCGATGATTATGCTATTTTATACGCCTAGTTGACTGAGTCAAAGATTTGAAAATATTACAAAACCATACACACTTATGCATCCCCAGTGACCAATTAATTCCGCAGATCTGAGAGTTTTAAATTGCTGTTAAAAAAGGTTACAAGATTTTCCCAAGGGAGAATAATTTCTTCCTTCTATCTAACCTTCCATTCGACCATCCGACCTACTAAGCAGTAAACACACTTAGAATCCAGTGGGCATTGAAGGCCCCCACAAATTTATTCTGGCTGATTACTCTTTTTATGGCTGTTTCATGCTTGTTTTCCAAATTGTGAGGCGGAAAGATTCGTTTGTTCTTATCGTTCTATCCTACAATTAAAATGTGTTCAACAACGTTATTTTATAATGCCGATGTTTGATAGAGATGAGGAAATATTGACATACACGTGATGACAGATAAAATGTTTCTGGTTTCACCCCCCTCCCTGCGATATCCGTGTGGACTTTCCATTTTCTTCGGGTAATTTAATAAAAAATGGGGTTTCAGAAAATTTTACTATATGTTATGCTACTATGGGGAAGAAGAATTCAATGAAAATCGTTCAATCCACAGAATATCATACACTTCTTTAGTCTTTGGTGAAATTTCCATGGAAATATCTCATTTCTGAACGACGTTGTGATGTTTTATTTCTACGTTTGAAAGATTCACCATAATAACAAAGAATTGATTTAACCTATGGATTCTTGAATTAGCTCGAAATTTAAACCGCAAGCTTTCAATCCAAAATGAATGGTATTTGATCAAGTTACCAGAGCTGATTCAGACAGAATTTTATTCTCGGATTTTGTTTCTCACGATTTCCTCTGATTTTATGATAGTTTGTCATCGATGTTTTAAATTTTGACACATGCATGCACACTCATAAATGAAGCTGTTATAAGCACTTTTACTATTTCAAAAACTTGAAAAAAAATGAAGGTAAGTGCTAGAATTTGCTTCTTGTTTTTATAAAAGTGAAAAATATAATACAACCTCTATATTTCCAAATGGAAAAAGATGGATGGGTAATATCTGTGACATAATCGGAGTGTCGTGACTACACTTCGGATATGTTTCCAATCTAATGATATTTACAGATATTTATGCTTTGGTGCAAAAGTTTTGCCTTGAAGTGATCTACCTGTAAAGAGTAGAAAGAAGAATGTTTATTCAATCTGATGCACAAATAGATTGCGGCTCGAAACTTTTCATTTTCACCAAGTAACACTCGGTGAAAATGAAAAATTTCGAGCCGCAATATATTTGTGCGTCAGATTGAATAAAAATTTAATAAATAATGATTTAATGTTCGTGCTTTTCTTTTTTTGCGATCGGCACTATTTGTTTCATTACCCATTATTGCGCATGTGATACTTATCCAATAAATGTCCCAGTTTTATCCGATATAGGTGTTATAATGCGAAATAATGGGTACTTTATTTTAACCGTGAAGAATTTGTGTGCATTTTACCAGAATTCTGGCAGCAAACCGGTAGTGCCCGGATTTAGCAGGAATGCTGCCAGGAATGTGCAATTTTGCTCGACTACATAGAGTTTTGTTCGACTCTTGCAATAATTCTGTACGGAAGATATTGCGATGGTTTTGGTACGAGTCCCCAAGGGATTTTTCTCGCGTTTTAGTTGCCTCCGGTCGAACAGAAACCGAATTGAACGGCTTCAGGGCTTCTACCGGAGTGTCTGATGTCTGGGGAAATGTTGGTTCGATCACGAAGACTTTCGGAAATACTATAAAATGACTTTCAAGTTTGAGCCAATATAAGTGCAAGTGGCTCGGAATCTTATATTTCCAATAATAGATTTGTTTAATTTTGGAGTTTATAGATTCAAAATAGAGCTTATGTTTCTGTTCAGATATGGTGGAACGAAGGCAGTTTCTAATTCAAACAGCGAAATAAATTTGGAGATAGCTTTTAATATATTTCATTTATTTGACACGGCTCATAGCGGTAGCCGTGGAGCTTTCATGTGTTTACAATATGTGCAAAATAAAAATAAAAGAGCAAATATTATTGATTACCCGTTGGATCTCGCGCGCAACTTTTTATTGCGAGCGAAGACCTTCTTTCGCGGCTCGCCTGCTGCGTCATGGGGATCATTTAATTCTCTTCTATCTTTAAAAGTGTCTTGGTGCTCGCGATCAGATGTTCTTTCCTGCTTATTACCCTAACGGATGACCAGTGTAAATCCACCATCATTGTTTTTATCTTCTTCGCCGATATTGCTTACAGTGGTTTTTGGGGTTGCAGGATGCTGCTTTTGCAGTTGTCAATATGGACTGAACAGCTGCCACAAATTTTGCAACCGTTTGTGGTTCGCGTATTGATATTGAAAACTCTTTTTTGGGTTGGTTTTCCGTGGATTCGTTGGTAATCGGTTGAGATTCATTCTCCTCTGTATCTTTCGCGCAAGGTTGTCCGTGGTGTGCTGTCTGATTACAATACTTGCACGTAGGAGTTTGCCCCTCATTGGTGCATAACGTAGTTTGATTAATAGTAGCTTCGCGGGTTTTAAGTTTTATAGTCAAGTGGGAGGAAATAGGTCTTTCGATCCGCATCCTCACCACAAGAACACCGTTAGGTGTACCCGGAAAGAAATTTCTCCACGTATCAGGTGCACCGGATTCTACTTCTCCGTATTGCGACATGTATTCTGCAACTAGATCAGGAGGGGTACGTGGTGATAGGTCATGTAGCTTTACATCTACATAGTCTTTTTCTATATACACGGGAATCTTAATTCCAACTTTATCACTTTCAGCCACGTGCTTCAAGTTGTTCTGCAAAACGAAACGTTCAGCTCTGGCTAACGTGTTGAATGCTATTAGTACTACATTGCGAAGATGATGATACTGGAGATACATAACCTCCTTGAGCCTAAGCTGCATCTTCACCTTCAGCAGGTATTCCACTTCACTAAAATTCACTAAAACTCAATCGTATTGAACAGAATTTGAAGTCAACGACCGCTGCGTTGGGTCGGAACAGAGTTTTTTCGTCAACTTTACTCATGACGGCAAGAATAAGTTAAATGTTTCCTTTGTTCTCGAGACAATGCACACTAGATCGAGAGGTTGCTATTGTTGTTCACTTGGTTCGATACGTCTGACTTGGGCACAAGTAGAAAGTAGACTGAGTTTATTTATTTTGACAGATCTTTATCCGATTACGAGAAGTTGGGATTAGGGGCCTTTTGTCATTCATAATAATTTTTATCATTTTCTCGCGTATATATCCAGTTCCATTCGATTTTGATTTCACATAAAACCTCCGGAAGCCGCGCTTATGGCCCATTGAATAAGCAGGCGCTGGTGCTCCAAGACGATTTCGCTAGATTTTCAGAGCAGCGTGCACTCAGTGCACTAGTGCGACTTCTGGAAGGTTAAAAAACTGCAAAATATGTGTGATTTGCATCACGGAGCTGAAATTTTTTTAAAAATTGAGGATTTTGGGGACAAAATGACCTTTCCCGTATTTTTCAAGAAACAGGAATATCTCCATTCAAATTCATTTCTTTGAAAGAGGTATGAATTGGAATTTTCTGAGTGCTACTCCAAAAGTTATAACATTTAATATATTTGTCCTCCATATTTTCGCATGGCACCAATTTCAAAAATTTCAAGTGAAGTGGGTGGGGGTCTAGAATTGTCCAAATGATGTGAAATTTGGTATCTGAGCTTACTTTAATATTTGTCACAATACAAGAGTGGGGGCCTTTAAGAATCCAAAAAAATGATTTTTTGAAATGCCCTATTATCGATAGTGGACAATATATTCCAAAAATTTCTGATTCGCCATCACTGATCTAGGCCTGCGAATCGAAGTAATTTGATGTACATTTTAATAGATTTTTAACCTATGTGACCGCAATAACCAACCTGTAACTCCGAAACTAAAACTCAGAACTGAATGAAATTCAATAGCAGTCAATGGGAGTATTATATCTTTCAAAAATCAAGCAAAATTAAAAGCTTCTGTAGTTACCTGGGAATAGATGTGAAGAACAGTGCAAAACCTCAAACCGATTGTGAGTTATGATGTACACAACAAATCAAGATTGTCACGAGGCACCTCTAGAGATTCACTGTTACTCGTCCTATGCGTTCAATATCATCCAATGATATCATCAGAAGATATAATCTTGTTATAATTTTTCTTGCATTACTGACCGGTATATCATAAAGATTACACTGTTAACAATAAATATCAACAAGGGATATAAATTTGATAGTTTTTGTTATGACGTTCTGATCGGAAAGTTAACAATTATGGGCCATCCTAGAAATATGTGGCGTAGGATCTATAAACCAATAAAAAGAAAACAAAAATTTGCCTTCCAGTGTTCAGCAATTTATTTGCGTCAAGTACGATTTGTGCATATTACTGTTGAAAGGGTGTGGTTTTGATGCATTACCAATGATGTTATATGCTTCTTTCATCTTGTTTCTCCGTTGATTCGCAGCAGGTGAAAACCGGTAACGCGATTTCCCAACGTTATTTGATTACCTACAACTGCAGCGTCTACTAATGAAAATGGAGATGCACTGCGAAGAGCTTGTAGCTTGTTAATATTGCATACTCAGCATGAATAATTTACTTGGTGTAATGCTTCCTCCGCTATAGGGGAGAACCGTCAATAGTAAGGCATCAGATATAGCAAAACATTAGAAATAACTTAAATTTGATGAATAAGAAAATCTAAAATTATGGTAGGGAATATGAGGGTAAATAAAATACTAACGAAACTAGAGGAAATAGAGTATCGTTAGTTTACGCGAAGAATGCCCTTTTTGCGCAACAAAGCTTTTTACGTGATAGATTTTGGTTCAATTTACTTACCGAAAAAAATATTTTCAGAAAAATCAACGTATACAGAAGCTTACTTCTATAAATACGGACCATTATTATATGCATTTCTGATACAATGCTTCCATTGCCTTACGATAACAATTTTTCTACACCGTATAATGATACCATTCGTATAATTACCAGTTCAAATGAAGGGATCGTATCAAACACATTGAACAATAAGAACCCAACTATAACCCTTAAATGCGCAATGTTGTTTTAAAACAACATCCGCAAAATCGTCTAAAAATTATCGCATTAACGTGATTTAGCTGTGAGACAATTTTCACAAAATTCTGAAAAAATTGATTTGCGCCTTTAAGGGATAAAATTATGTTTATCAAACATTTGCACATATGGCAGTAGCGAACCACTGATTTCCAACGTAAATTGATATGAAAGTTTGCAAAGGTTTTCAATTTTTTTTGTTCAATCCTAAACGTCTGTTATTTGTGGTAAAACTTTTTCTATGAGCCACGTATTTTGACAATTTTGTTTTTCCTTCGGATCGCCAGTATGTTTTGGAATGAAAAAGCCTAAGATAACTTTTTTGACAATTCGTGTTAAAGTTTGTCTTAGAGTTCTTAAATGGTAGGGTACAATAAGACAATATTCCATTTCATTATTTCAATAAATTGTGGCAAACTTACCCGTAGATCCATACAACAAATTAGTATTAATTTTTTCGATAACAGAGTATGTTTCACTGTTCAACTATTGACGATCCTCCCCTATCTGTTAGTGTTTATTACATGACTACGAAAATTGAAATTGAATTCCCAATGAGTAAATCGAGATCATCAAACTACCCGTGCTTGTTTGCTCGCAATGGGGAAACTGCAAAGATATTAAGCAGAATAACTGATCACGTTATAACCGCATATACATCAGTTTCTTTCTAGCTAGAAAAAAAGGATTGCGAAGTGAAAACAAAGTTCGTTAACAACGTAGCGCTAAATTCAAGATCCAGGGGAAAATTTGCTTTGTTTTCGCGTTTCGACAGTTTTCATTCAACTTTCTTCCATTCTTCTTGCAACACGAGCCCTTTTGTAAAGCACTCTATATTACTGGGAAAAGTTATTTCTTTCGAGCGCACTGCAAATCTTCAAGTTGCGTTTTGTAATCCGCTTTAGTTAAAAAATCAGCATTGTCAGAAAAACTTTTATCGATTCGATTAGAGGCATTCTTTGTCACGATACATTGACTAACGCAAATGTTTACAGAAAGAGTTTAAGATGTTTCTTAATGCAACACTAAATGCATTAAAAATCGCAATTGTTTACCCTGTATTATGCAGAAAATAGTAAAAGACTATTATTTTGATGGATTTAATATGAGTGTGACTTTTTGCGTCTTTTAATTACTTACTACTATTTTCAATAGCACAGATTCTCGCAAAGAGAAATAGTATTTTTGTAATGAATTTAATAAGCTAGCGCATAAACAGTAAAACATGCAAATAAAACGTACCTTTGAACGATTTTGTCAAGAATATTGAACAAATACTGATTTGGTGACGGGCTTAGATAAACTTTTTTTCACATACTGTATATGCAAAGCTACAAATAAATCGGTTAAGTAGTTTTTGAATGGCAGTTAACACCGCAAATCGTGTTTCCCAGAGACATTCTACCAAAAGCTTTGTCACCAAGTCGCTTGTCGATATTTCTGTATAGAAAAATTACAGAATGTTATTGAAATGATAATTATAATGTACACAAGTTTTAATCAATTCGCTTCACCCAAATTTCTAAAAAAATCGCAAAAAGGGTTTTTTTCACGCTTACCCCATCCATCCTTAAGCCATTTTCAGATTGCATCGCTGAAAATAAAGAATTAGCGTCTTTCATGCAACTAGAATACCGAAACAAATGCTCCGGATTTGTATCACCACAATATTGTCTTTGGAACCAATTGTTATCATGATTGGAAATACAACTCAACCAGTCAGGCTGTCTATCCATTAGACACAATGATCGCGATACCAAACCAGACCATCATTGATTTGTCCGGGATATCGACAATTTTAGTGCAGCAAATTCGGGCCTCACTTTAGCCAATTTGCTCATCCATGAACGTGAGGTTGTTTAGTTTTCAAGCGAACCAGGAGTAATGGAGTAATCATTAATTTGTTGAATATGACACATTATTTATAAGAATTTTCTAACATTTTTTCCACTGTACATAGTCCCAAGGTTGGCTGGTATATAAGATCCTGCCCTCCGGTCTTCAAAAAACAGTTCAAAGCTTGAGCGGTGTCTATACATACCCTTTTCTGTAGAAAAGATAAAAAAATCCTGTTCGTTTTAGGGGTAGGAGGGGGGGAGTTAAGGTTTTCAGTATAAAAAATAACACTTTTTACGAATTGTTTGAGAAACTTGGGTGAAGCGAATTGACCAAAACATTTTTTCCCATTATAATGCATCATTACAATAACGTTCTGTAATTTTTCTATGCAAAAATATCGACAAGCGACTCAGTGACGAAACTTTTTGTAGAACGTCTATGGAAAAACACGATTTGCGGTGTTTACTGCCATTCCAAAACCGATTTATTTCAAACTTTGCATACCCCGACGTTGAGTTTCCGAGATAATTTTCTTTTTTCACTCATTTCAAATAAAAATTGCTATCTTTCACAAAAAATTCCGCCATTTTATGAGCAACAAACACCCCTAATTGAAAAACTATTTCTAAATCTCGACGCAGCGGTTAGGTATCTTTTATATAGAATGTGTATGAAAAATTTGAAAAAAAATTGGTTAAGTAGTTTTTGAATGGCCATTAACACCGCAAATCCTGTATTTTCCAGAGAAGTTCTACAAAAGTTTCGTCACCGAGTCGCTTGTCGATATTTTGGCATAGAAAAATTACAGAATGTTATTGAAATGATGCATTATAATGTACAAAAGTTTTGGTCAATTCGCTTCACCCAAATTTCCAGAAAAAAAATGAAAAAAATGTTTTTTTCACGCTGAAACCCTCACCTTTCCTTAAAACCATAAGATTTACACTACAACACCGCTTCAAAGTGCGTTTTAATGTTTACACGTTAATTAAAACTCAGATATGAGAACCGACAGCTTGTCATTAACATCTGTCGGCTGCTAAAATTATCACAATAGCACTATCGTCTACGTGGGCTACGTAGAGTAAGTTTACTCTACGTAGCCCACTCATACAAACGGCTTGTGCGGAATAGAAAGTCATTTTAATATCATCCGGATCCCATGTATTTCGACAGAGCCAGTCCTAGTGATAAGCCATGCCGAAATTGTCCACCGAGATGGTCCCTTCCACCACCATCTACAAAGGGCTTGAAATTTATTGCGGTCAATGAACCACAGTCCTCATAATCCAGGCAAAACTAATAATAACATGGTAGATGGAAGCAGCGAGAAAGCTGTGCCGTAGAAGTTTATCCTTTACTCGAAGGCGGCCGTCGATTTGACTGTATGAATCGCTTTAGCTCTGCGCCAAAATTCCAACTTTTCCGATGGGGATAAAGCACGAGTTTGTCGTTCCTTTTAATAGATAGATTTAAGTGTAACCTAGCGCACCTCAAAAACTGGTTGAATGGTGATAGAGACACAACCGGAGTGACGTAGAATACAGTTAGGGATGTTAAATCAAATATGTTAAATATAATTGTTACTATGTTTTAATTGCCGCAAGGTTCTACTGTATCGATTTTGTTGGCTATTTTCGGCGTCGGCGGTAAAACATGATGATGAGTTTTGTTCTACCATAGACCATGCGATAGACTTGGGTGCAACGCCCAACTCCTACTCTGCAGAAGGCAAAGAATTCTTCACTTTTCCTTTCGATCATGCCCATATGAGCCTGCCTAGTTCTAGTTTTCCGTTCTAAGTTTATAACTGATTCGCTCTAGAATACCTATCCGTCTTTAAATTTCATTGCTTTCGTTTCTCTTAGTCTCAAATTTGCCGAAAATAGCCAACAAAATCGATACAGTAGAACCTTGCGGCAATTAAAACATAGTAACATAAGATTAGCTTGTAAAAACTTTTCGATTGGGTGTGGTAAAAAACCCGGACCAGCGAAGAAAAATCAAATTTTTGGACAATATAATCACATTTCATGTATAGACCAAGCATTCTAGTTATATTTTACCATTATTGTAACTTTCCTAAAGTACGCATACAAATATAGCGAATGCAGTGGTCTTAATCATATATCGAAACTATAAATATACAAGAATCGAAAACAATTTTATATATGGACAAGATGCGTTTTTGCAACGGGGTTTCAAGTGGCAGTGTATTCATTCATGAATAGGCTTTATAGTATGTACCTATTAGCAGAATCAAAATACTATAGGCTGAGTGGAAATGAATCACGTGATGGGGAAATGAATCAATGAATTGATCGAACGTAAATAATAAACTTTCGTTGTGCAATTTAGTAACAAATTAGATCTACCTACCTACACATTCGCCTCAAACATAAAACCCAAGCGCACAAAGCAAAATGAATGAACGCTGATGATGATGGGTAGAGCGAAAGAGACAACTAATTCCACGACACTATGTTAACCGTGTTTGCTAATGGAGCTCGCATGTACAAACTATTTTTTGTAAGAATAATTATACATAAAAGTGTGCTGGAAACGAGCACAACACAAAAGATAGCATAGTGAACGGACAAGCTCAGTCGCATTCACTGGATAGCGTACCTCCACAAGCAGTGTAACGGACTTCTAACTCAGCTACACTGGCTGTGAAAACACACAGCGCAGTGATCTGCTTCGCCTGCCGCTCAACAGGCAACTGAGTGTGTTCGGTGAAATCCGTCCGTTTAAATAGTCGATGATGACGTCATTCATAGAAGCGTAAGGCGCTAGGTTCACAAATGTGTCGTGCTGGACTAGGGAAGCGCTATCTTCTGTGTGTAAATGCGCGATATTTTGACTAGGTTGTTCATTATTTAAATTTTTAATGCCATGATATCAAAAATCTTTGGGTTTATCTATTGGAATCTATTCTTATTGAAAATTTATGGTTAGATGGCTAAAATATATGCGTTTAAAATTGGACCACTTTTCGTTATATACCATTTTTATAGAATTTGCAACGTGCACCCCTATATCGAAAACAAAGACGTAGTGCTACGTCAAAAAATAACTATTAAAATCACACTAAACTTGGATTCGATTGACTCCACAATACGTCTCGTTTCAACCACAGATCGGTAGAAAGGATGATTGAAGGCTATAGAACTCGAAAAATAAAACAAATCATTTCATCAAACTCATTACCGATTGGGGCGGGCGAGTAAATCGAATTAAAAGTTCGACAATGCTTCCTAACATTAAGAGACATGTGCTACCACCACCTCGCAACCCAGCAAAAATGACATGCAGCCGGTGACACTTTACTGGAATTTCTTTCTTGAAGGAACAAACAATTGACTGCGTGGGAGGGGAGTGTCTTATACAAACAATTTGCTCTGTGTTTGATGATGACACAACTGAAGGGAAATATTGAAAATTAAAATCGAGATAAGGAAGCACAAATGAAGTCATTTTTAGTGGGTCATGGACTGGAACCAATCTACAGTGTAATTATCAATACAATTAAAACACCAAGTTTTTTAAATGGAAATAAATGTTTTGTGCAAAACGAGAACTCTTCCGGCCCAGTATGTTAAATTTTAATTTCAAGATTAAATGTTTGCGCTAGAATTTAGGAATATCGGGACAACTACGACACTAAGTAACAAAAATATGTCTATGTGTCGAAAGATGCTAAAAATTTCGATCATAATCACTTTTCGAATTGAGCTCTAGTATCACTGAAAAGCCCTCAAATGCTATAGCTATTTGAGCCACAGGATTGCATCAATGAGCAGTGACTATTCACGAAGATGAATTGTTCACCCGAACACTAGGAATTTATATGATAGCCACGAAGCATTATTGCACCTATTCCACGAGAAGAATGTGTCTGCTGGGATAAATTTATTGGCGAACACTAAGCAAAGGTAGTGTTGGTGTAAATCATTTTTATTGGTCGTATTCCCCACAATTCTATTGATTCATTGCAAACGTAACACCATAAGTTTCAGAGAGTGAGCGTTTTATTCGATTTTTATTTTAATCAGTTGAGATCTAGTATGATTGCATTTTTCTCATTTCAATATTGGAAAATCGTTTAGATGATTAAGCTGTTTACTCGGGATAAATTGATTTCAGAGCGACATTTCCCATGAATAATTTTGACACACTGCCCGGACCGGGCAAGGAATATTAACCATCAATATTTGGAAGCCTTTCGAAGATGAAAAGTGTAGTAATTGTGAAAATGTGCACTAGACTGCCTCGTGGTTGCTGGGAAATACGCAATTGTTTCTAAATAGCAATTAATGATCCCATATGACTGTACATATTTTGGGAGCGATTTTTTATGCTCAGGTTTTGCGCATCTCAATGTTGTATGGAAATTAGCTTGAAAAAGTAACTCAAATAGATGTTAATAAATAACAAATACTGCGATTTATAAAGAGCTTCAAAAAGTGTAGTGAAAACAATGATAAAAATGTACTCCATAGAGTAAACATAGTGAACGTAATGAACATGAATGTAATGACTATAGTACACGTAAATCATATAATGATCTAGCACAAACACAACGTGAGAGCTGAAAATAATGCTCACACGACAACAATATAAAATATCAATAAACAAATATAGGTGAGAAGATATAAAACAATAAACAATGGCCAATCGATTCAAATACAGCTGGTCCCAATCAGGTCTGGAAGAATATCAGGAATCAGAATATATTGGCTCAAAATGGCACGTTCCCCGTACATAGTCGGGGCCTCTTCACACCATCGGCCATAACGAGACATGATTACCAGATTTTTTAATGAGCTATATAAAAATCATTGCAGCAGCGATCACAAGTGGGACAGCATGAAGTCGTTGGTATGTATTATTGAAGTAATCTCTGCACTGTGTAGCCAACAACGTGTAGCTATGAGGTTCAATATAGTATTGCACAAGTATGAGGTTGGTTGGACAGTAACGAATCATTCGGGAGCTTTTCGGTCACAATTCGAGGGTGGAAAAACAGATGAATTTACGCTCCCGATGATTCGTTTTGGATAAATTTAATTCCAATACTGTGGCATATATACCGGAATGCCGAACGAAACTAAATAGGAAACAGCAAAGCCGGATTTATTATGTGATACTAATTGTAAAGAAATTTGTATTGATGTTGCTAGCAAAATTGATCTTTTTTCCAAAATCGTGCGATTTATTAATTACGCGTAAATCGTTAAATTTTATAATTAATCTCCCTAAAAGTGAGATATATTTACCAATTTTCTTGCAAGTGCATACATATATCAAAATTATGTCTACGGCAAAGTTGTAGAGCAAGCCTTTGCCAATAACTTGCTGAAAACACAAAATCTGTATCTTTAATATCGTCGACATTATTGCTGGTTGTTTGTGGATTATCCCTTTTGAATCCACTTTAGATAGCTTTTGAAATATCATTCCGACAAGTTCGAGATGTTCAGTAAAAAGCTACAGCTGCTGAGTTTACGTCAATAGTGTTTTCGGACTACTCATCAAAAATAGCTAGGTTTATCATTTGTTGCTATAATTTTCGTGTTTAATCCTCCTATAAGTGAGATTTTTCAACTAGAAATGATCTAATGTTTTTGAAAAAGTTTTGTAGATTGCTTTTTTGAATGTCTTTGTGAACACAAGAAATATTTAAGAAGTTAAAGCTCGTTATATTTGGATAACCCAAAAATATATATTTTTTAAATATCTTTTCTATTATCATTCCTACGGGTTTCATATATTCTACGAAGTAATTTCAATCGTCAAAATACCCAATTTTTATTACGGCATAATTTTACTTATCTCGAGTATTTTCGAAGATATTTGACATTTTTTGAAAAAAACAATAGTTTTATCAAATTATTTAACTCTGCTGGAGACAACGAGAGACAAGTGAACCATGTTGAATTTTTTAGTGTTGATGTAGCATTTCTTATTGCAATTAGAGCTGGCTGCCCGTTATGTCTGTTCAAAAGTTATTGCTTTTAAAACTTTTGCTAAGTTTACCAAAAATTACCCATTAACAATAATCAAGTCACAAGAGATAGACCAAAGATCTCTTCTGGAAAGATATGTACCTTTTTAAGACGAACAACTTAAACATACTGAAGCTATATCTACGATATTTAAGAAGTTATGTTGAATAAAAGTTTTTAAAGTGATATTCACAAGCAACGGTCAATAACTTCGGGTGTACTATAAATAGAGACTTTGGTCTTCAGTAAAGATGTTCGCAAAAACAAGTTCTTTGACATTTCTGAGTATTTTATCTTGTTTTTCATACTTTGAAAAAATTGTGGTAAATGTATCACTTCAACATCAAAAAAAAGCTCTTGGATCACCATGAAACATTCCAGAAGACATCATTGCTGTACGCTTTACTGTTTTCGCGTGAATAATTTCTCTCGCGTTTTTGGCGAAAAAACCACTGTACACTGATAGGAGACAAACTCGGTAAACAAAGAAAACATTCCATACAATTATCAAATTTTACAACACTCTTGATTGCGATAAGCCGCACAAAAAATATCTGAGGTATAACAAAGTTCAAAAACAAAGTATGTAGCATTTTTGTTATTGCCGAGAATACCCAAAATTGGACCCCAGCGCTGTTCGTCTGTCTGTTTCGTTTAAAATGCATTAAAATTCAACAATGCAAAGCAGAATTTTCATCATCATCATCATCATGGTAATGCGAGAGAAAAGTTTAATCTTCTTCTATGGTGTCCGTCATTGTGCTTTAGGATTTAATACAAAGCGGATAATTGGAATTCTAAAAAGGAAGAAAATCAATTATAAGAGTGAAGATGAAAATTTTTGCATAAATAGAAGAATCATTGTAATGTTATTTTTTCGTCAGCACTTTTTTAGTAGAAAGTTGCACAGAACGGTACGGCTGAAACTACTTTCTATCAACGATTGGCGTATTTGGGAAATCCAACTTGTAACTAGTTCATAATGACAAATATTATCTTTCAGAACAGCCTCATTATCGAAGGTATGAGGATTTCTGTCACTCAAAATTTTAAACCCACTTTTTAACTCTCTGCAGACCCGGTGGGAATCAAAGGCGCCGAAGACAAAGTGTGGTCGTATCCGACCCCATATTTTCCAATGCACAAAATCCCCATTATTAATATTGAAACATCGTTTTTTAGTCAAGTATTAAGAAAAAGACTTGTTTTATTAATTTCTTTTGAGTATTTCAAATTTACTTTCTTCAAGATTACCTAAAAAGAAAAGTCATTCCCGCTACCAGCCTACAACCTATAAAACATGGGGTCGCATCCGACCCCGCCTGGTCCGATGATGACCGATTACAACTTATTGATTTTCTTATAGTACCCTTACAGGTTGGTTAACTTTGAGCGCGCTGTATTTTTGCGGATAGAGAGTACCACCCCAAGCAACAATTGATCGCATCGATTGCACGCTACAAGTGCAATCTAAGTTTCATGATATGCTTTAAAACCAAACTCAATTGTTACTAGGGACGCCTTACCGTCATAATAATTAATGAATCTGGATGTCAATAAATAATTAATACACAACAGTCTTGCATGAACCATATCCATCCGATGTGATCAAAAATTAAAAATTAGGATAAAAGAAGCAACTATTTTTGTAGATATGTAGTGCAAAATTTAAGGTGCCATAACGAATGCATATCGCGAACAATTTCGGATATTCATATTAAGATTACTTTTGAAATTTATAATTGTCATGCACCTAGTGGTGCAATTGTGCCTTTCTCATTTGTCCAAACTACGATTCCAAGGCTGGTAATGTTCAATATAATCGTGCCATGTATGTTACATATTCAGTACGATTTGTACATACATACAGCCACGAATTTGAGATGCTCTATGTCGACGCTGAAACACTTGAAACCAGCGGCGGATCCAGGATGAGGGTCCGAGGGATCCGAATCCCGCCGAAATTTTTCAACTTGTTAACCCTCCGGAAGTCGCGCAAATGGCCCATTCAACGAGCAGCCGTTGGTGCGCTAACACAGTTTCGCTAGCTTTTCAGAGCAACGTGCACTCAGTGCACTAGCGTGACTACCGGAAGGTTAAGAAATTTTCAACTAGTTTCAACTTCAATATAGTTTCAAACTCAAAATCATTATAAATCAAATTTTTCACAATTTTTTATTAAATGCGGTTATTGCTTATTACGTAATGTGTTCATTTCGAAACCGACATTTCAGATCCACTAGGAAATTTTATTCTGGATCCGCCCCAACTTGAAACAAAAATATGTAATATTCAATTAGCTTAATCAGCATTAACTCAAAGTTGTCTTTCAGCTAACTTATTTTATCAAGCGGGGGTGTGTGTGAAGGGCATGAAACCCACAACCTAACCCCCCAACCAATCTTGGTATGTATGTCTATTGGGAAAAGGTGATTGGGATGAAAGGGGTGGGTCTGAAGAGAGTAAGGAAGGGTGATGCGTAACGTGGCGTGAGGGTGGAAGGCAAACCCTCACTACATATCCCTAACTACGCCCCTGTTAAAATTCAGAAAATCTATATTAATGGTAGAAGATTTATGTATGAGGAAGGTTAAAATGTGCCAAAGTTCAAAAAAGTCAATTTTCGTCAAAAAATTATTTTTGAGCTTGCATCAAATCTCGACGTTTCATGCATTTTGAAGACATTGGGCATCAAATTGGATTTTGAAATTTTCCTTTACTCCACCCTCTGGGCATTTTATAGTTTCTGCTTTTATAGAATCGTGGGTGGCCAATGTGGTCAAAGCAACTTTGGTTTGTCATTATTGATCTAGGCTGGCAAATTAATTTTGCACCCATTTTAATAAGCTTTGCATCATTTTGATATCACGGGGGTACCAGTTTAAATGGGAATTTGCTGTGTGGCCGCACTCTTCAACCCGTAACCCCGGAGCCGGAAGTCCAATCAATAAATAAAATTAATTGCACCCGATGAGGAGATTATACCTTTCATTTAATACTACGCTTGTGCAAATCGGTCCAGCCATCTCTGAGAAACAGAGGTGACATTTTTTCCACATACACACATACATTCACACAGATATTTTCCGATCTCGACGAGTTGAGTCGCATGGTCAATGACACATGGCCCTCAGGGCCCGGATTAGGTTGTCAATTTTCAGAATGATTGCATAACCTTTCTATAAGAGAGACACAAAAGTCAATAAATTCAATCTTATCCATTTCAAGACTACGAATGACCACAATTTGCGGCAAAACTTGCTTTAATAACCGTCGGCACTGAAAATAACATTATACCGTTATCGTATTAAAGTATTGAATTTGATGGCTTAGAAAAACTTAGAAAGCACTGCATCCGGATTACGTGAGTAATCCATCCCATTGGAACGGAAATCATAATATCACACGGGCGACGAATAAACTCCACATCGACTGGTTCCTTGCAAGGATAGTTATAGATTCTCGTAGAAAGTAAGTCAATATGCCAACGTAAATTCATTAATCATCTTGCACATATGTAATAGTTTCGTTTTCCGGTCTGGTGAAGCCCCATATGTTAAGTGTCACATATTATGCTCTTTAATTTTGGACTGCATTACTAATGGCCACAATTTGTTATATCTGGTCTGGCATGTTTCAACGCTTCAATTCCAACCGAAAACGATTATTACTTGTTCCGAGAATGAATGGGAGACCCGCGCGAGTGTGTGGATGATACAGGAGAATCGTGAGAGATGGTCCCAATAAGACCGCGCGTTGCCGGCGGAGAAATGAATTACTTCCGCTACGCTATTTTTCACACCCTGCTGAGCTAACAACCTAGACTAACAGACGTACCATTTAGAACAAATTTTCTAGTTTTTCATCGTTCATATCTCGATACCAACTGTCGCGCTATATGTGTACATCGAAAAGAGATTATATCTACTACAGGTCGCATGCCGCTGCTAACACTGATGGTTTATGTTCTCGCTCTTACATATGATAGGCCCATTATTTTGACATTTATTGGCCCGGGTACACACGCGGAAGAGTAATGGGTTACAATATGCTAGAGCAAGACCACACATTTCAATCAATGAATACATGGAGACAGTAGCGCTTTTCTCCCTCTTGTAGTTATAAGCTCTTTTGTACAGCGTTACCAATTCGAATCTGAATTGACAGTTCGTATACGAGAACTACGCGATACCGTTTATTATTTGTTCCCCTAAGCATCAATACGCTGTTGGCGGAGACTGTTCCAATTAGCCAAGGTCAGGTTCAAGTGAACGCTGTAAATAAGAGAGTATAATATCTCTTAGCCTGTGCTAATAGGTCGAAACGAATGCGATTGGTCAAAACAGTATGACTATTGAGAAACACAACACTCAATTCAATGGGTGGGTGTATTGCTTGGACGTGTTTCATTGAATAATGCTTAGAGCGTAGACTAGCGGAAGATATACAGACATGGAATAAATAGAGTATCATGGATCTAAGCAATAACAACGATAATATTACCTTAAGGCTTTGAGACAGGAAATAAAATTAACTGATCACCCATCGTCCGGAAAAAATAACCAAAACCTTGACTAAGATGCCTCACGAAGAAAATGTGAAATATATAAAACTAACGAACCTAAAGTATCTTACAATTTTTAAAATAAAACATTTTGAGCGATTTAGTGGAATGCCGAATAAATAACTTCTTCGGGAGGCGACCCGACATATACAAAAAAGAAAAAGTACCAAAGAGAGCGTTTGAATGTTAAGGTTGAACTGAGAACGCCTCCATAAGCGTCCAACTTGGAAAACGAAAAAAATCAGTTTTTATCAGTCCGTTGGGAAAATCTTCATGAAAATGAATCAATGTTTTCGGGCCATTGATAGAGTAGTACTGATTCTTTTTCATGATTTTTCCAACGGTGTGAAAATTTATTCAACAAGTTCTTTGAGGACAACATTGGCCCTCATGATGACGCAAGTGAAAGTCATCGCCATTCCAAAACCAGAGAAACTAGCCTCCGATTAGAATTTGTATCGGCCGATTGCAGCGCTATCCAGTATCTGGAAGTTGTTCGAGAAAATAATCCTACTTCGTATCGACAAATGAGTCGAAACGAATGACTTAATGTTTGGTGCACAATTGATCAAATATTTGACAATTCCTAAAGTAACTTATTACGATTTTGTCAGCTTCCGATTTTGCCTGCCCCAGATTTTGTCTTCTCCGTATTTTGCCCACCCGTTATCTTCTAAGCCTTTGATCCGGTTTTGTCAACCTCGTATGAAAATCCGGTAGATGTGCTCTAGCAGTAGAACCAGTTGGAATTCGAGTAAATTCTTGCTTGAGCATATGTTTCTTATATTACAGATGCAAAATATGCACCAGAATATTTTTTTTTGGATTTTATTTCGGCTTCGATAATTATACCGTACAGACGGTATAACTTAAATGTTTCTAATTAATGACATATCTATTCTAGCACATGTTAAAATCGAACACATCTCGTTAAATGAGCGGCAACATCTGTCGATTAGGTTATTTTCACCATATACAGTTTGGTGAATGGGGATCAATAACATAGTGGGGATACGTTACGTCATACGGTGTATAATAAAGAAAGGAAAAAGTATGTCACGATATTTCAATGTTCCAATTTATCAGCTATTTATCGGAGTCGCTTAACAGACTCGTATATCATGTCTTCGCTAGAAATAGATCTAACAAGTGAAAGAAATGAAAAAAATATCGAAGACTGAGCAACGAAACTTAAAAAATGGCTTCAAGCGCTTTCTCGTTATTAGTTGCCAGGATTAGTAAACAAGTGGTATAAAGAAATAATTAATTCATTTGTTTGAGTTTAACGTAAAACCTTATGTAAGACTTTTTCGTTGGTATCCAACAGTGAAAATAGAATTAAAAAGTGAGTTAAACGAAAGCAATTATGTAAAAAATTCAACTCGGAGACAGAGTTCGAACCTACAACCCGTTGGACTCCGACCCAGGAAGAACACATGATTATCGCATTGGCGACAGTGATTCTACAACTGTCTCTAAAGCGAGATTACACACCACCGATGCTGCCGCCCAACACTTGATCTATTTAATTTCCCTGCTGAATGCCAAGGCCGAGTTTTTTATCATCGTCTGGTTCCCGATTTTAAGTTCGTATCGTCGTACTTTCGTGGGTGACAGAGCCTACGGAGACTGTCGCTATTCTCTCCCTTGTCCAGTTCCCCGTTGGATACAAAAAAGAGTCTTAAATAAGGTATGTCGAAACCCAACTAAATAAATTAATTGTTTAATTCGAACGCCGGGTTCGCTCTCGTCATACCTCTGTTAACTGTACAAAAGTATCCTTATTACGGGATATCACAGTTTCAATTGTCGATAGGTAAACTCGCATTAGACAAACAGCCAGGAGATAGAACAATTGGCAAAAGTGAAAATGGAACTTAATCTAAAGGATCTCTTCATACATCACATAAACAGCTCTATATTAATAATGTTTACAAGATAAACTGGTGTTCAATAAAAAATGAGAATGATACCTTTCTGTAATTAAAGTAAAGAGCGTAATTTTTTTTCTCTGACCTTTTTTCTTTTCGCCCGGGTGCTATCAGTTATATCGAAGATGGCGTCGAAACAGCAAGCACTCCGCGAGCGTGTTGTGCGGTTTTACGAAACGCATAGTCATTAGAGTGGGACATGGTTATATGAAAAAAAATAAATTTGGCTTCGAGTAACTTTTTGGGTTCCATTTAGCACCCAGAACAACTCTGCAAATTTTTAGCTCGATCGGTGAAACTATATTTTTGCGCCCACGGTTTAAAGTTTACATGGGATTTCATATGGGAAAATCATCTTTTGCAGATTAATTCTTCCATGAGTCGCCCGTTGCCTCCTAAAAATAAATAGATGTCTGATTTGTATAGAAAATTTGTCAAGAAAGCAAAGTCTAGAAGACCGCAAAACGATATGATGCTTGTGGAAATAGTTATTAAGCAAAAACCGATTGATGCCCTGAAAATTGATAAAAATTTCACTTTTCCTAGCATTACTCCTGTGACGGTCGACAATGTACAAAAGAAGCCTCAATTTGTCCCTCAAAACTCTTGCGAAGTGACCAAACAGTATAGATAAATGATTTAGACACATTGATAGAAGATTAAAACAAAATTGCGTATAATTGGACAACCAACAGCAGTGATGCTAGAAAAACTGCATATTTTACCAATCGTCAGAGCATCAATCGGTTTCTGCGTAATAACTTTTTTCTCAAGCATCAGATCGCTTCGTGGTTTTCGAAACTTTGTTTCATTGTTAAGTTTCCTATAGAAGCCACATAACGATTTATTTTTAGGAAGCAATGGGCGACTCCTGGAGGAATTATTTTATGAAAGTTAATTTTCCCATTCAAAATCCTATGTAAACATTAAACAGTGGGCGCAAAAATATAGTTTCAGGGATCGAGCTAAGAATTTGCACAGTTGTTCTAGGGCCCAAATGGTACCCAAAAAGTTGCTCGGAGCTGGAATCTAATTTTTGACCCACCCTAATGGTCATCGTAGAAAAAAATTTAGAATTTTTTTTAGGTAGAATTTGAAAAAATACCCGTTAGCCCAAGCAGAAAATTGCATTACGAAGAACAACATGCAACACGTCGTCGAATACAATGCACAGTGGTCCAGATCGCTAATTTAGGAGGAATTTTTACTTTCTGACAAACCTGTATAATTTAGCCGTATCATGTCTTAGGATGAATTTGTGTAGATCAGAAGATGCTTCTTTTTATTGGAATAGTTATTAGGGTGGTTCTAATTTATGTAAAATGCGAAAATAAACTTTTTACTGATGAAAGATAGAGCTTCACAGTCTTCCACAAAGTTGTAAAGTAACTTATTTTAAATAAATTTGTTAAATATATTAAAGCTCTATCTCTTTTAGTTTTTGTTATACCAGAAATTTAAAAAAAAGAATAGGGTGTTCCTGAAAAAAGGTTTTTTTAGTATAACTTTCGTATCTTTTACTTTTTGTTAACACAACCTTTGAATAGCTTATTGAAAACTTCAAGCCGAGTATTTTTCTCCAAGACACCGAAGGTCTAACTTTTTTCTTTAAAAAGTTATGGACACTTTTCGTTTAAAAATAGCCTATTTCAAGGCTCAATATCGCTGATGCGGCACCTAAAATTGAATACTATTGCAACCACATGAAAGACCATACTTTTTAGTATATTTGAGCAAAAATTGGCGAATACGATATTTTTTTAAAATTTGCAATTTAGATTTAAAGTTTGTAGTTTTGCAGGTTCAACGCATTAACGCATTTACACACATATCGTTGTATTATGAAAAAAGCCACTTTCAAATATCATTCTCTCATCGCAGCAAGCTTTGCATAAGTGGAACGACTGTCAAAAATGTTTTCTGATTTTATTCGTTTTAAATAAAACTAGTAACTATGGATCAAATATACTTAAAAGTATGTTCTTTTCTATGGTTCAATCCGAACTTACTTTTATTTGCCTCAATCAGAGATAATAACATTTGAAAAAGGGCTATTTATGAACGAAAAGTTTCCATAACTTTTGAAAGAATAAAGTTAGACTTTCAGAGTTATGAAAAAAAAAACGTGGATTGAAGGTTTCTAAAAGCTGTTCAAAGGCTGTTTTAACAAAATATAAAATTTCTTTCGAACATTAACAAATCTCAATTTTACATTTGGATTACTACTTGTAATGAACTTACGCTGTTCATCTGTCTTTTACCAGTGATAAGCAAATTCGCCAACTCTCTTCGACTAATATCCATATTTACTAGTTTTATTTGAAACGAATAAAATCAGAAAACATTTTTTGACAGTCGTTTCACTTATGCAAAGCTTGCTGCGATGAGAGAATGATATTTGAAAGCGGCTTTTTCATAATACAACGATATGTGTGTAAATGCGTTGAACCTGCAAAACTACAAACTTTAAATCTAAATTGCAAATTTTAAAAAAATATCGTATTCGCTAATTTTTGCTCAAATATACTAAAAAGTATGGTCTTTCATGTGGTTGAAACAGTACTCAATTTTAGGTGCCCGCATCAGCGATATTGAGCCTTGAAATAGGCTATTTTTTAACGAAAAGTGTCCATTACTTTTTAAAGAAAAAAGTTAGACCTTCGGTGTCTTGGAGAAAAATACTCGGCTTAAAGTTTTCAATAAGCTGTTCAAAGGTTGTGTTAACAAAAAGTAAAAGATACGAAAGTTATACTAAAAAACCTGTTTTGATCCACCTAGCGGTGCAATTGTGCCTTTCTCATTTCTCTAAACTATGGCACGGAGACTTTTTATGTTCAACATAATCGTGGAAATGTCCATTACATTCTTAGTACACTTTGCACTTATACACAATGGCATGCCAGCCACGAACTTGATGAGCTACGTGTCGACGGTGAAACACTTGAAACAAAAAAATATCATACTCCATTAGCCTAATCAGCATTAGATCAATGTTATCTGCGTGCTAACTCATTTTGTCATGCGGGGTGGGTATGTGAACGAACGACTCCCCAGCTTAAATTGGTATGCTTTGTGATATAGTGGTGGTTTAAAGACGATGGGGTTGAAAGGGAGGGGTATGAGGGCTGGATGGGGTGGTGGTCTGAGGGGTGATTTAAGGAGATTTTTAAAGGAGAGGCGCGAACAGTAGAGGGGGGGGGGGTGTAACCCCTCTCCGTAAACCATCAACTACGCCCCTGTTAAAATCCAGAAACCCTAAACGAGTCGAAAAAAAAATTTGGCCCTCCGGGATTTGGTTGACGTTTTTCAGAGTGATTGCATAACCTTTCTATATGAGAAAGGCAAAAATGTGCCAAAATCCAAAAAAGTGAATCGTAGTCAAATTTTTTTTTCGAGTTTGCATCAAATCTCGACGTTTCATGCACCTTGAACACATTTAGCATCAAAAATAAAAATTCTATTTTTAATTTTTCCTATAGTTTATATGAGAAATTTCTGTGTGGCCGCACTCTGAAACCCGTAATTCCGGAACCAGAATTCCGATCGATCCAAAATTCAATAGCAGCCGATGGGAAGGTTGCACCTTTCAT
Source organism: Topomyia yanbarensis (assembly GCF_030247195.1). Classification (NCBI taxonomy): domain Eukaryota; kingdom Metazoa; phylum Arthropoda; class Insecta; order Diptera; family Culicidae; genus Topomyia; species Topomyia yanbarensis. The sequence continues at coordinate 279,299,288 of NC_080672.1, read as the reverse complement.
TTGAGACTAAGTTTGGGCAAATCGGTCCAGCCATCTCTGAGCAAAATGAGTGACATTATTTGACACATACGCACATACATACACACACACACATGCACACACATACACACACATACACACACATACATACATACACACACATACAGACTTTTTCCGATCTCGACGAACTGAGTCGAATGGGATATGACACTCGGCCCTCCGGGCCGGGATTAGGTTGACGTTTTTCAGAGTGATTACATAACCTTTCTATATGAGAAAGGCAAAAATGTGCCAAAATCCAAAAAAGTGAATCGTAGTCAAATTTTTTTTTCGAGTTTGCATCAAATCTCGACGTTTCATGCACCTTGAACACATTTAGCATCAAAAATAAAAATTCTATTTTTAATTTTTCCTATAGTTTATATGAGAAATTTCTGTGTGGCCGCACTCTGAAACCCGTAATTCCGGAACCAGAATTCCGATCGATCCAAAATTCAATAGCAGCCGATGGGAAGGTTGCACCTTTCATTTGAGACTAAGTTTGGGCAAATCGGTCCAGCCATCTCTGAGCAAAATGAGTGACATTATTTGACACATACGCACATACATACACACACATACACACACATACACACACATACATACATACACACGCACATACAGACTTTTTCCGATCTCGACGAACTGAGTCGAATGGGATATGACACTCGGCCCTCCGGGCCGGGATTAAGTTGACGTTTTTCAGAGTGATTGCATAACCTTTCTTTATGAGAAAGGCAAAAATGTGCCAAAATCCAAAAAAGTGAATCGTAGTCAAATTTTTTTTTCGAGTTTGCATCAAATCTCGACGTTTCATGCACCTTGAACACATTTAGCATCAAAAATAAAAATTCTATTTTTAATTTTTCCTATAGTTTATATGAGAAATTTCTGTGTGGCCGCACTCTGAAACCCGTAATTCCGGAACCAGAATTCCGATCGATCCAAAATTCAACAGCAGCCGATGGGAAGGTTGCACCTTTCATTTGAGACTAAGTTTGGGCAAATCGGTCCAGCCATCTCTGAGCAAAATGAGTGACATTATTTGACACATACGCACATACATACACACACACACATACACACACACACACACACATACAGACTTTTTCCGATCTCGACGAACTGAGTCGAATGGGATATGACACTCGGCCCTCCGGGCCGGGATTAGGTTGACGTTTTTCAGAGTGATTGCATAACCTTTCTATATGAGAAAGGCAAAAATGTGCCAAAATCCAAAAAAGTGAATCGTAGTCAAATTTTTTTTCGAGTTTGCATCAAATCTCGACGTTTCATGCACCTTGAACACATTTAGCATCAAAAATAAAAATTCTATTTTTAATTTTTCCTATAGTTTATATGAGAAATTTCTGTGTGGCCGCACTCTGAAACCCGTAATTCCGGAACCAGAATTCCGATCGATCTAAAATTCAATAGCAGCCGATGGGAAGGTTGCACCTTTCATTTGAGACTAAGTTTGGGCAAATCGGTCCAGCCATCTCTGAGCAAAATGAGTGACATTATTTGACACATACGCACATACATACATACACACACATACACACACACACATACACACACACATACACACACATACATACATACACACACACACATACAGACTTTTTCCGATCTCGACGAACTGAGTCGAATGGGATATGACACTCGGCCCTCCGGGCCGGGATTAGGTTGACGTTTTTCAGAGTGATTGCATAACCTTTCTATATGAGAAAGGCAAAAATGTGCCAAAATCCAAAAAAGTGAATCGTAGTCAAATTTTTTTTTCGAGTTTGCATCAAATCTCGACGTTTCATGCACCTTGAACACATTTAGCATCAAAAATAAAAATTCTATTTTTAATTTTTCCTATAGTTTATATGAGAAATTTCTGTGTGGCCGCACTCTGAAACCCGTAATTCCGGAACCAGAATTCCGATCGATCCAAAATTCAATAGCAGTCGATGGGAAGGTTGCACCTTTCATTTGAGACTAAGTTTGGGCAAATCGGTCCAGCCATCTCTGAGCAAAATGAGTGACATTATTTGACACATACGCACATACATACACACACACATACACACACACATACATACATACACACACACATACAGACTTTTTCCGATCTCGACGAACTGAGTCGAATGGGATATGACACTCGGCCCTCCGGGCCGGGATTAGGTTGACGTTTTTCAGAGTGATTGCATAACCTTTCTTTATGAGAAAGGCAAAAATGTGCCAAAATCCAAAAAAGTGAATCGTAGTCAAATTTTTTTTTTCGAGTTTGCATCAAATCTCGACGTTTCATGCACCTTGAACACATTTAGCATCAAAAATAAAAATTCTATTTTTAATTTTTCCTATAGTTTATATGAGAAATTTCTGTGTGGCCGCACTCTGAAACCCGTAATTCCGGAACCAGAATTCCGATCGATCCAAAATTCAACAGCAGCCGATGGGAAGGTTGCACCTTTCATTTGAGACTAAGTTTGGGCAAATCGGTCCAGCCATCTCTGAGCAAAATGAGTGACATTATTTGACACATACGCACATACATACACACACACACATACACACACACACACACACATACAGACTTTTTCCGATCTCGACGAACTGAGTCGAATGGGATATGACACTCGGCCCTCCGGGCCGGGATTAGGTTGACGTTTTTCAGAGTGATTGCATAACCTTTCTATATGAGAAAGGCAAAAATGTGCCAAAATCCAAAAAAGTGAATCGTAGTCAAATTTTTTTTCGAGTTTGCATCAAATCTCGACGTTTCATGCACCTTGAACACATTTAGCATCAAAAATAAAAATTCTATTTTTAATTTTTCCTATAGTTTATATGAGAAATTTCTGTGTGGCCGCACTCTGAAACCCGTAATTCCGGAACCAGAATTCCGATCGATCTAAAATTCAATAGCAGCCGATGGGAAGGTTGCACCTTTCATTTGAGACTAAGTTTGGGCAAATCGGTCCAGCCATCTCTGAGCAAAATGAGTGACATTATTTGACACATACGCACATACATACATACACACACATACACACACACACATACACACACACATACACACACATACATACATACACACACACACATACAGACTTTTTCCGATCTCGACGAACTGAGTCGAATGGGATATGACACTCGGCCCTCCGGGCCGGGATTAGGTTGACGTTTTTCAGAGTGATTGCATAACCTTTCTATATGAGAAAGGCAAAAATGTGCCAAAATCCAAAAAAGTGAATCGTAGTCAAATTTTTTTTTCGAGTTTGCATCAAATCTCGACGTTTCATGCACCTTGAACACATTTAGCATCAAAAATAAAAATTCTATTTTTAATTTTTCCTATAGTTTATATGAGAAATTTCTGTGTGGCCGCACTCTGAAACCCGTAATTCCGGAACCAGAATTCCGATCGATCCAAAATTCAATAGCAGTCGATGGGAAGGTTGCACCTTTCATTTGAGACTAAGTTTGGGCAAATCGGTCCAGCCATCTCTGAGCAAAATGAGTGACATTATTTGACACATACGCACATACATACACACACACATACACACACACATACATACATACACACACACATACAGACTTTTTCCGATCTCGACGAACTGAGTCGAATGGGATATGACACTCGGCCCTCCGGGCCGGGATTAGGTTGACGTTTTTCAGAGTGATTGCATAACCTTTCTTTATGAGAAAGGCAAAAATGTGCCAAAATCCAAAAAAGTGAATCGTAGTCAAATTTTTTTTTTCGAGTTTGCATCAAATCTCGACGTTTCATGCACCTTGAACACATTTAGCATTAAAAATAAAAATTCTATTTTTAATTTTTCCTATAGTTTATATGAGAAATTTCTGTGTGGCCGCACTCTGAAACCCGTAATTCCGGAACCAGAATTCCGATCGATCCAAAATTCAATAGCAGCCGATGGGAAGGTTGCACCTTTCATTTGAGACTAAGTTTGGGCAAATCGGTCCAGCCATCTCTGAGCAAAATGAGTGACATTATTTGACACATACGCACATACATACACACACACACATACACACACACATACACACACACACACATACACACACAGACACACACACATACATATATACACACACATACATGGCACCCAAGTAGCCTACCTCAGGCTACTGAATGCGGATGCCAAAAAGGTAACCGAGAAAGGGAAGCTGAAGATCGGCTGGTCGGTATGCCCTATTAGTATACCCCAGCCGCCTTCAGTGGACAGGTGCTATCGGTGCCTAGAATCCGGCCATAAAGCTTACGAATGCAAAGGCATAGACAGGAGCAAGCTATGTCGTCGATGCGGCGAGGAGGGGCATAAAGAGCGGGGGTGCACTAAGGCATATAAGTGCCTTATCTGCACCGCTAAGAAGCAAGCCCATAAACATGCTATGGGCGGACCTTCGTGTCCCTTCGGCGAGTTAAATAAGAAGAAGCCGTGAGAGTCACACAGCTAAATCTTAACCATTGTGCAGCAGCCCAACAGCTGCTGTGGCAGTCGGTCTCGGAGTCGAGGACAGATGTCGCCCTCTTATCAGACCCGTACAGCATCCCTGCCGGCAACGGCAATTGGGTGTCGGACGGGTCTGGAATGGTGGCAATCTGTACAACGGGAAGGTTCCCGGTTCAAGAGGTAATACACCCCTCCGCCGAGGGTGTGGCGATTGCCAAGATCAATGGTGTGTTCTATTGCAGCTGCTACGCCCCACCAAGGTGGCCAATAGAACAGTTCTACCAGATGATCGACAGGCTCTCGTCGGACCTCGTGGGCCGGAAACCGGTAGTAATAGCGGGAGACTTTAACGCTTGGGCAGTGGAGTGGGGCAGCCGCTGTACAAATAGCAGGGGTCAAGCGCTAATGGAAGCGTTTGCGAAACTCGATACTGTGCTAGCTAATGATGGCTCCGCTAGTACATTCCGTAGAAACGGAGTGGAGGCGTGGATTAATTTGACCTTTGCCAGCCCGAGTCTGGCTCCAGGCATGGAATGGAGGGTAGACGAAGGCTACACCCATAGCGATCATTTAGCAATCCGCTTTAAGATCAACTATGGTGTGCAGCATCCGAGGGCGGGAGATCCCTGTCAGGTACGCGGGTGGAAGTCCAATCACTTCGACAGCGAAGCTTTCACCGCGGCCCTGGGACTGGAGGCCAACACCGACAGTCTAAGCGGGGATGCGCTGGTAGCTGTTCTATCACGCGCGTGCGACGCCACTATGCCGAGAAAAACACTGCCAAGAAACGGTAGATGCCCGGTATACTGGTGGAGTGCCGAGATTGCAGCTCTACGGTCAGCCTGCCTCAGAGCTAGACGTAGGATGCAAAGAGCTCGCACCGAGGATGCAAGAGAGAACCGCCGTGAAGTGTTTCGAGCTGCGAAATTAGCCCTTAACAAGGCTATTAAAAGCAGCAAGAAAGCGTGTTTCGACAACCTGTGTGAGAGTGCCAACGCGAATCCGTGGGGTGACGCCTACAGGATTGTGATGGCCAAGACCAAAGGGGGCTCCTCACCCCCAGAACGGTCTCCGGACCGGTTGGCAACGATTATCGAAGTACTCTTCCCGTCTCGAGCCACAAGCCCCTGGCCACCTGCACTACGAGACAGTGCGGGCACGGTCGAAATGGTGGCTCCAGTGACGAATGAAGAACTACTCGCAGTGGCTAAATCCCTAGCAATGAACAAAGCTCCAGGGCCGGATGGAGTTCCAAACAACGCTCTCAAGGCAGCGATCATAGCGAACCCGAACATGTTCAGGCTAGCTATGCAGAGATGCCTTGACGAGTGCCGTTTCCCCGATAGATAGAAAAGGCAGAAACTGGTGCTGTTGCCGAAGCCCGGGAAGCCGCCAGGCGACCCATCGGCGTACAGACCAATCTGTCTGATAGACACGACTGGCAAACTGCTTGAGAGGATCATCCTCAACAGGCTCACCCCGTACGCGGAAGGTACGGACGGTCTGTCAAGCAACCAGTTTGGCTTTCGGAAGGGTAAGTCCACAGTGGACGCTCTCAACTCAGTGATAAATACTGCCGAGATGGCGATCCAACGAAAAAGGCGAGGTATTCGATACTGTGCGTTAGTGACACTTGACGTGAAGAACGCATTTAACAGCGCAAGCTGGGATGCCATCGCGCTCTCGTTACACCGGCTTAGCCTACCGGTGGGTCTGTACCGGATCCTGGAAAGTTACTTCCAAAACCGCGTACTGATATACGAGACCGATGCCGGTCAGAAAAGGGTTCCGATTACCGCCGGAGTCCCGCAGGGCTCGATCCTAGGCCCGGTGCTATGGAACCTCATGTATGACGGGGTTCTGAGACTGAAGTTCCCTCCTGGGGTCAAGATCGTCGGCTTTGCCGACGACGTAGCCTTGGAGGTCTACGGGGAGTCAATTCCTGAGGTAGAACTAACCGCAGAACACGCGATTAGCACGGTGGAGGAATGGATGAGCGCGAGAGGCCTGGAGCTCGCTCATCATAAGACGGAGGTAGTTATCGTCAACAACCGCAAGTCGGCACAACATGCAGTTATCCATGTGGGAGAAGTCGCGATCACTTCACAGCGAAGTCTGAAGTCTCTCGGAGTCATTATAGACGACAAGCTGACCTTCGGCAGCCATGTCGACTATACGTGCAAGAGAGCGTCGACTGCTGTTGCGGCACTATCGAGAATGATGTCCAACAGCTCAAAGGTGTGCGCCAGTAGACGTAGGTTACTGGCAGGCGTTGCCGTATCTATCCTCAGGTACGGCGGCCCGTCATGGTCAAGAGCACTGAGGGTAACCAGTTACCTACAGAAACTGGAGAGCACCTACCGCGTGATGTGCCTCAGAGTGATATCTGCCTACCGCACGGTATCACACGATGCATCCTGCGTGATAGCGAGCATGATGCCAGTCGGGCTGGTCATTCGGGAAGATGAGGAGTGCTTTGAGCTACGTGGAAATAGGGGAGCCCGCGAGCGCACCAGGGTGACCTCGGTCGCCAGATGGCAGCGTGAGTGGGACAACTCCTCGAAAGGTAGGTGGACCCACCGGCTGATACCTAGCATATCGAGCTGGGTGGGAAGACCCCATGGGGAAGTTCACTTCCACCTGACACAATTCCTGTCAGTCCATGGCTGTTTCCGTCAGTACCTCCACAGGTTCGGGCACGCGGAGGTCCCAGTCTGCCCGGACTGCCCAGGTGTAGATGAAACTGCCGAACACATACTGTTCGTATGTCATCGGTTCGACGTTGAAAGAAGAGCAATGCTTGACGTCTGTGGCTGGGACACAACCCCGGATACCCTTATTCAGCGGATGTGTCAAACGGTGGAGAAGTGGAACGCAGTCTCGGCTGCTACCATCCAGATTGCCAGTAGGCTACAGGTAATCTAGCGAACCGAGCAACAGACGGCGGGCACGGCTAACTAGTGATTGGTTAGCTGGAGCGAAAAAGGCCAAGCGCAAAATAAGAGAGTGAATGGTCTGTTCATGCCGAGGTAGGTTGGCGCAGCGAATGGCAACCGCGTAAGGGGTAAACCCAGCCACCCCGAAGCAAGACAGAAGAGTGAGTGTATAGGCGTATAAGTGGACTGCCTCATGCCAAGACGGGAGGGTCGTAGCGTAGTATGTTGGAACTAAGCTATCGATGCCTCATGGCGTGGCAGAGGAGTGAAAGGGTGAGCATCCAAGTCAGTCTCACATTGCATGTTAAGGGTGAGCATAAAAGTCAGCCTCACAGGTTGGTAGAGGCTAGCACAAAAGTCAGCCTAGCAAGGAATGAAAAAGGTGAGCACAAAAGTCAGCCTCGCATGGTATGTCAGAAGTGGGGCCTAAGAAAAATGTGCCCACATGGGATGCCAGAGGGAGTGACAAAGGTACAATAGAGTGGCACGATTGAGAGTGAATCAGGTGATAGGGTGAGCACCCAAGTCAGCCTCACATGGATGGGTAGGGCGAGCACAAAAGTAAGCCTAGCAAGGAATGAGTAAGGTGAGCACACAAGTCAGCCTCGCATGGAACGTAAAAGGTGAGCACAAAAGTCAGCCTCATGTGGGAGTGTTTGAGAGTGAATCAAAGAGTGATTGAGAGAGCACCCAAGTAAGCCTCATACAGGATGTATGATCGCGTGAGTGAGAGTGAATGAGTACATTCAGTACAGCCATCCCCCCAGAAGTAATACCGAGAGGTAGTTCCTGGGAGGAATGATGGCGGAGCCCAATGGAGTTTAGTCGGTATTAATGGCTGGTCACCATTCGAGTCCGACACGCCCCCAGTGCACCCAGTGTGGTAGATTGGACCCTACCGTTAGCACGTGTACTGGGCTAGGACATAAAGGTCTTCTCCATTGTAAAAAAAAAAAAAAAAAAATACACACACATACAGACTTTTTCCGATCTCGACGAACTGAGTCGAATGGGATATGACACTCGGCCCTCCGGGCCGGGATTAGGTTGACGTTTTTCAGAGTGATTGCATAACCTTTCTATATGAGAAAGGCAAAAACGTTTTTTTTTTTCAGGAACACCCTAATCTTTTTTTTAAATTTCTTGTATAACAAAAACTAAAAGAGATAGAGCTTTAATATATTCAACAAATTTATTCAAAATAAGTTACTTTACACCTTTGTGGAAGACTGTGGAGCTCTATCTTTCATCAGTAAAAAGTTTATGTTCGTATTTTAGATAAATTAGAACCACCCTAATAACTATTCCAATAAAAAGAAGCATCTTCTGATGTACACAAATTCATCCTAAGACATAATACGGCTAAATTATACAGGTTTGTCAGAAAGTAAAAATTCCTCCTAAATTAGCGATCTGGACCACTGTGCAATGCCATAAGATCCATGGAAATGGAAAATGGAATCTGTAAAATGATATGGTGGATGCTCGTATACATAACCTGGGTCCGCGCAATAAGCCAGAATACTTGAAACGAATTATGTCGCAATCCGGAGAAGTTGAATCTGTTACGAATGACACTTGGGAAAACTTTTTCACCGGTATAAAGGCATTGTGGGAATGCGAGTAACTAGACTTATTTCTTCTTATTTATCTGTCGAATGCAAATCACTCAAGGACGATATAACCTATAAACAAACAATACTGATCACATAGCTTGGATAGACACCTACATGCCAGTACTATAACCAGACAGTCCAAAACGGAAAAACAAACCTAAAAACCTACTAAAAACAGTTTTAACAATTAGCCAATGACATCTACTGCTAAAACACAATCAAATGACCAACCAATAACTGATGCACCTCGTACCTCAAAACTAGTTGCCAGTGCCAACAACGAAATAACGATTGGACTTCGTGTCTTCAAACCAACATCCTACAGTAAAGAAAGCAAAGTCGGTAAAGATGGATTTACAACAGCGAGCCGTAAGAACACGAGACAACTTAGAAGCACCGTGAACAGCAAGGAAGCAACACCAATAACAATATGAACGGCCACGATAGAGCAGAATATCAGATTGACCACCAAGTTGCAGTGGTCAACGCAGCCAATGCGCCACCGCAAAGAGAAAAAAAAGTATCAATACGCAGCAGCAACCTGCGTCAACAAGACCCGAAAAACGAACAATAACTAGTGTTATTTTTTGTATTTGGGAAAATATAAAAGATTCAGGTCTCAACAACTCCTTGATCCGTATCAAATAGAGAGAGAAAAAAGATTTATTGAAGACATTAATGCTCTATGTATTCAAAGTATCGAGATATATTAGGTTATTTTGCGAAAAAACTTAGTTGTTCTAGTTTAAGGGCTTACGACAACTCTTACATTTGGTTGATCTTCTGTAAAGTTGTTTAGAATAAGTAAACATGCATTTTTATCCGTGTTATAAGTCTGTAAAATTTACAATAAAAAGTAATACTGAAGATTTAATAAAATTTAGTAAATATTACTGTATATCTCGATATGTTACACACATAGACCTAGTTACGTTGTTTCTTTTTTTTTTTTCAAAGGATGGGCTGTATTGTGTTTCAAAACTTTTTAGAAGATACTTAAGCTCCATAGACGATGGTTTTTACAAAACTTCTTAGAAGATACTATACCTCCAAATTTGACAATTTTGATATTATGTGATTTTGACCATTTATTACAGCATTCTTGACTTTGCTAGTGCATGATGATTGATGAGTAATTGTGCAAAATAATGAATAATTTTTAATATATATTTTTTTACATTTTAACGACATTAAATTAACTAGAGATTACGGGGTGGAGAAAGTTAGGAAAATTTTGAATTTTGTCTTCTGTTGATGGGGGTCGAACTTAGGCAGCATAACTACGAATCACTCAAGTCCACCAACATGCCTCCTGGCAAAGACAGACTTGTCCCTCTTTACCGTGAGAACTTTCCCTACCCAGTAATCTCCAACTAATTGAATGTCTACATAGTTGAAATAAAAAAGGAAAAAAAATATTTTTAATAAACATTCAAGAAAGTGTAATCGCATCGCTTGCTTTTGTTTTTCAGTGCAATGCATATCTAAAAAATCAATGATTCGACTACTAGGCATGGCTGGTATACGCAAAATTAATGAAAGACACCCTAAACATGCCTTAATAAAGAAATACTAGTGCCGCTTTCAATCAAACTGAAGTGTTCGTGACATAACGAAACAAAATCTTACCACTCGAAACAGAGCACTCAGAATTTCCTATCTATGTACTGACTCTCGAACTTTAGTGCAATGTCAACCACTAGAGCCCCAGTTTTTCCTATGGTTTCCATATGTAACACTTGAAAAGTTACGTGTCTCGAAGCAAAACTCACACACTATAGAGCTATACATTCAGCAAAAACTTTATTGCGGTATTTCGATTCAAATAGTTTACACAAAAGTTAGCATTTCAGTTGTCTTCAACAAAAGGAAATTTTCATTTCATTTCGACAGCTCAGTGTCAAGGTTAACATTATTCAAGTAGTATCTCGTGTATAGATATGATATGATCATAAAAAGTTTGTTAAATTATTTAGAATCAAATGCTCAATCACTTACTACAAGACTATGTGAAAATCGTACCGCCTTGACATCAATTGAGATGATTTAACATAATTTCTTTAGCAAATGAAGATTGTCTTTCACACCACCTAGCGAGTTCCCAGGAATATACCTCATCGTCAAGGTGCCTGAGGCTAAGGGATAAATATGTCTTAGCTATGTATACTGGCTGGTAGCGATTCCGCTTTGTTGATTTTGAATTCAAGATTACGATTGGTGTTGACGACAGCCCTATCTCCGATGAAACTGACTTTGTGTTTAAGAATAGAAAATGACGATTAGCTGCGGCAAGGGGGATCAGTAGTTACTGTTTTCCTAACTTGGTTATGCTGATTTGAACTGTAAATTGCCTGAGGAATCTCTTTATGTTATGATAACCAATCAATACCAACTATTCATTTCATCTATGGTGAATCTAATAGGGGAAAGTAGGTAGAGATAGACACTGTGGGTAAGATGGACACATTGCGTTTCTCAACAAACTGTAAGATTCAGTGAAAATATAATTATAACATCATGTAGCATTTCTTGAAGATTTCAAACGCTTCTGAATGAAATGATTTTCAGAAGCGTTTGAAATCTTCGTAAATATCAAATCAACGAAATATTTTAGATCTTCAATCGACGCATTATGGAAAAACTTAATTTTCCTTAAGGTACTGTTTACACTACGCACAACAACAAGAACACCATATTCTACCTCTATTGTATCTCTTTTGAAGTTGTTTTAATGTTCATTGTTTATATTACGAAGGAGGCTCATACATACATACATATTTCATCGAACGATTCGTTTGCATAATGAAACCGTTTTGTAGTAAACCAACGAAAGTTGTTTCGTGGTTTAAAAAAAACTCGTGATAAAAATAAAAGTGTTTTCATACAACTACGAATGATTTATCATATGAATATTTTACGAAAAATGTGAATATTCGAAACTAATTCTTAGCAATGTACGAATATGTTCTCTGAGTGTGCTGACATGTATCATTATCTTCCGCACTCGTTTCATCGCATTCTTACTGCCAATGTAACACCCCCATCATGTAAAATTATTCCATTTTCAGTATCTTTGAACCGTTTCAAAGTACGGAAAACAAAGCACTTACTCACTACTAATTGTAGAACTCGTTTTAAAATAAACTTTTACAAATTCGATTTTCAAATGTAGTTATCCCATGATCTTTGATAAACAAACGCTATTTATTCTGAGCAATGAGCAGTCAAAATGATACTTTCGGGAAAAAATTGATTTGATTTTTTTTGCTTTTTGATCTGAAAAGAAATCGGGTGGTGGAGCTCTAATAGCAATCATCAAAGCTTAAGTTAAAGTGCACCTGGCAGATGATACACTTATCTTTACCACGGTGTTTTCCCCCAAACAATGTCCTAAAAGAAACGCATTGAAAAGTTGTTTTGTTATTGCTGAAGACGTTATAACCAAAGGTGAAAGTTCATATTTACGGCGACTTCAATCATTGAAGCATTGGCTTCTTCCCAGACACAAAAAATGAGAGCATCGTTGGGGAAAACGAAACACTGCAGACCATACTTGATCAAACTGGAAGTTTTGGACTTAGTCAAATCAATCATGTTAGGAATCAGCAAAATTATTTAAATTTATTATTGACAAATATTTATGAAGATTTCTGCGTGACCGACTCTTCTATGGAAAATTGAAGTGATTCATATAGCAATTTTTTTCTGTATTTGTTCATAATAACAAAAACGACGACTGCAGTTCGAAGAAGTCTTTCAATACCACTTGGCAAATTATGAAAACATAAAACATAGACTAAGTAGTATAGATTGGCATACGTTATTTAGAAATGAAGCATTCTAAAGACATTTGACACCAAAAATGCTAATTCGATTTTGAAATTTTCTTTTGCTCCCCCCTTTGAGCATTTTTCAGTTCCTGCTTATACGGAATCAAGAACTGTCGTAGGTGACCAATGCACACTGGAAAAAGTCCGGAAGTATGAAACGCGATATTGACGCTAGTATTTTTTTCATGTTAGGTGAGCTATCAAAGACATTTTTTTGCGAAATTTGAGGTGATTTAGACCTGAAATTAATTTTTGACAGATTTCTAAAGGGCATAATTTCAGTGTTTTCTGCATCATTTGATCATAGGAACTACATCCATCTCTTTGAAATAAGGCTAAGCTAGTTTTGCGAAATCTTGCGATAATCAATCAAAATTTCGAAAAAAAAACTATCAATGGAGACGCATGGTTTTTGCTAATATTACATTTGAATAATCACATTATAGCTAGAATGATGACACGAACACATGTAAAGCTCGATCTGAGACTCGAGTTTCACTAGTGAACAAGAGGGAGAGAGAGAAAGAGAGAGAGAGAGAGAGAGAGAGAGAGAGAGAGAGAGAGAGAAAGGAGCCGAGAGGAATGAATGGTTTCTTAGATGGTGAAGGTATTCAGATTGTTTAATATTTTCAATTTATCATTAAATGTTTCTGGAACAATTTCTTGATAACTTACGCAGTGACTGTCAAATTGCGTAAAAACAGCTTTGTTCTGGTCATATGGTAAAACCGTTTCAATCAGAATTTTTATTCTTCTGATTCATCTTAAGGAGAAGCGATATTGCCGAACAAAATCATTTTTGAATGAACCATATGGGCGAAGATGCATATTAAATTATGAAATAAGCAGCTAAAGTTACTTAGAAGCACATTTTTGGAAGAAAAGCGAAAAAATATCCGTTAACTACTTTGTTGATTAGTGAATGTAATTAAATATTCCACTAAGTCGCAGAAAAAATTGTGTTTTAAAAATTGAAGAAAATGTATTTTTTCATAACAAGTTTTCCAAAAATACATTCAGGGTTCCAAATAAGATGTAAATCAATTTATTTTAACATTGAAAATAAGTTTAGCCGATCATATTTACTATTGATAAATAATTTGACTCGAAAAAGACAAAATACTTACTTTTGTGCTACCGTAATTAGTAGTAAAGTTAATTTCTAATATATTTTATAACCAATTTATAATCAATTCAGCGCATAACATTCTTTTTTAGAAAAAATATCAACCTTCACGGCAAAATTATTATTTTTGAGCCACTCTAATGGGTAATATAGGATTTCGCTAACACGAGTTAATATAAATCATGATTCAGTGCACACAAATTAATATACAAAATATCTAAGAACAGTGTTGACAAAATAAATATTTTAGAGCTACCCTAATGAATGGTAAATGTTTATTTTTAATAAGTTTCAATATCAAAAACGAACCAACCTACCAAAATTCCATAAAACCATCTTATTTGAGCCGATACGTTGTTTGACTTTACTCCACCTTTAGTTACAAGCCGAATCACTGTGCAATGAGGTCAAAACGACTTTGGTTAGTCACTATTGATTCCAATTAAATCCAAGGAATTTTGCATCCATTTTAATTAGTTTTGCATCATTTTGATATAATGGTGGTACCAGCCCAAGTAACAAGTGAAGTTGTTTAGCATGCTACAAGTGTTATCTAAGTTTTATGAGTAGCTTTAAAACTACCATAAAACGTCAATTGTTACTAGGGAGTTTATATGTATGGGAATTTGCTGTGTGACCGCACTCTTCAACCCGTAACTCCGGCACCGGAAGTCCATCCATTAAAAAGTCAATAGAAGCCGATGGGAAGCTTGTACCTTTCATTTGAAACTAAGCTTGTGCAAATGGGTCCAGTCATCTCTGAGAAACAGAGGTGACATTTTTTCCACCTACACACGTCCATACACACAAACATTTTCCGATCTCGACGAACTAAGTCGAATGGTATGCGACACTCGGTCCTCCGGGCCGGTATGAATTTGGGCATGTTCAAAGTGATTGCATAACCTTTCTATAAGAGAAAGCTATAAAGATGGCGAAGAAAACAGTTAAGCCTTCTTACTAAAGATTGAAACTTATTTGAAATTTCTCAACAAGTTGAATATTTCGCAGGGGGGGGGGGGGGGGGGCAGACCATAAGCTTTAGGATAATAATTTATCGAGAAAAAACGATCCTCAATACCACCTATAAAGTACTATTCCGTGTTCTGTTCAGCAGACTGCGAAAGTTAGCTACAGTACTATACAGTGAAACGAATAGAACTTTGACTGCTAATGCTTGAACATGGTTTTCCGAAAAAATGCACTCTATAATGTATTGTTCTACATTGCGCTCGAAACTACAATATAAAGGAATGGTATGCAAAGGAAAAAATCTATCATCGTGAGATCTCTCACACTTCTTTGCTTCGAGGCTACGAGAATCGTACTGACTATGAATTCTGACAAGGCAAAATACATGATAACTAATAGAGAGTTGGTACCGAGGTGGAAATGACTGAGGGGCGCTAGGAGGTTGTCGTCAAGTCCACATGGCTTAGAACCTGGTCGTGAATCGTAGAAGGTCGCGTCGAACCGATTTGTTTAACTGGGTAATCCATAAATGCAATATTCGCAAAGAAATGGTTCAGTTTTCACTCGGTAAATCCTATGCATTAATTCTAATAATATTGGATAAAAGCATTTCCACAGACATACTATGCAATCAAATTTGATTTTGCAGCAGCTATATGTTTGCCATAACATTTTTCACTTCAATCTATATGCAAATTTCGATTTGTTAGAAATTTAGTTAAATTATAGGAACTAGCCGGCAAGCGCGCAAGCAAGCCTTGAGTGAACCGTATTCCGCTTCGCAATGCTCCTCCTTTCGTATACGCTGGCACAATTCTTGCAAAACAAAGGTGTGATCCTACTATCAAGAGCAATTTTAAGCGGATATCTTATAACTCGGCAAAGGTGTGCTTGAATTCGCGTGCAGCTACAGCGTGGGGCAAAGTCGTGCCAGTTATCGTGTGCTGTTTTGTACCAAAGCCATTTCGACTTGCAATGATGTTGGAATTTGGTTCCATAGAAAACCATGAATGATTTTTATGATGCAAAACTGCAACGACATTTGTGAGGTCGCTTTAGAATATTCATTTTAGTTGTTTGGTGTGTGATAGCATTTTATTTTCTTTTGCGTGACCTTGGGATCGTTCCATTTATAAGTTTTGTACGCACAGCTTGTCATTGCGCGCAGAGATCTTTTTCCGCGGCGGGGCTTGAGCAAAGGCAAAGCGTCGTCCATAAATCCTCCAAGTTGCGAATGTATTTTTTTAAAGTTGCATAAATAAATTTTGAACGAAAAAATAACACCGGCCAAACATCATAAATCAATTGTAATGCAGTTTCCAGATAAACCACTTATTGCTGATTGATGATTTATCATGTTTGCTAGTTATTTGTAATACAACAGCAAAATCGATGCAACATCGAAAACCCCTCGAGCATCAAGGAATATAGAATGTAGTATGTAATTGAACGGTGCCGCTAACAGTTTTGGCATGAATCAGCATCAGCGAAGGAAGCAAACAGCGATAATGTGACAGTGTCATCGCTTGTACACGTCATGAAAATTCAATTTAGGTCTATATTTCCAATGGAAAACATGATTCGGCGTGACTGTCTATCAATAATGGCGCGGTAGGAAATTGGCTTTTGTCACGGAACTGAAATGCATTGCATAGTTCTACTGTCATCACTCCTGTGCAAGACAGTGGAAGTATGCATTGATTGCCATCATAATTCAATGCTAATGAGCAAAATTCAATCAAATTTGTTTAACTTTCCACTCCATCCGAGATAGGACTAGGTAGCTCAATGCATAGGGGAACTGACATGAAAGATCTGTTAATTGGAGCGAGCTGAGGAAACAGAATTGTTTATGCAGTTCGGTTACCCTGACGGTTCTCATATGAACATGCACAATTTGTATAATAACTACCTGTAAATAAATTTATTCTAAATATTACTTATCCTCTATTCATAAGCTAAAAATAAAACCATTTAAATCGTATTACTATAATATTAAACTAGCTTAAACATTAAATAGAAATTTCCTATTCCAAAAGGTGTCTGAATTTATCCCAGTAAATAAAGAAAAAAAAAATTAATTTACGCAAATGAATTATATTTATCATTGATTAATTAAATCTGTAGTTAAACCGTATTATTAGATTTCGATTTGAATTTGAATTTGCTATAAAATGTTCCCATACCCCTTGAAACCATAATCCGTATACTCTCGCACTACAGTCGAGATTCGCTGGTTGGACACTCTTTAACTGAACCGCTTTTACGTTTGACCTCAGCTAGTTGGACCATTGTCCAACTAAAAACCATCTGAACGCCAAAATCTCATGTCAAATGAGCGACCGACAATAAAAGTCGCAAGGATAGAACATGCTTCGCAAAACCCGTTTCAAACATATTAGAATATAAAAATCGGAATTAAACTGTCCGGAATCGGGAGACAATAACAGCCACGCCACTTGCGGGTAAAGGTGGTACTTCCCATAGTGATGCACACACATATATGCACTTTTACATTAAGCTTCCTACCTTCCTCCAATAGAGGCACTGTAACCTGTGTCGCTTCTCGTTTTGTATGGGGAAAGGAAAGAGATATCAGTCTTCTTAATATGTAGTCTTCGCTTCAAGCATGAAAATCGGACAGAAATCCTTCAGCATAAGAATCGTTTAAAAAGTTCTCACCCGTAAAACTCGGCAAGGATGAACCTCCAGTATAAAAGTCGTTTAAAAATAAATAAATCCCTCGTAAGAGTATCCGCACATATTGATGTTCAAGATTAAAAGTCGGCTAACAAAAACTACTTTGTCAGAATCGGATGTATTTTTTGCGGTTTTTTTACTGAAGGTTTTTTTACCCGACTCTTACAAAGCAATGTCCCTGCTCGATTTTTATGCTTGAAGTTTATATCCGGTTTTTATATTCTAATATATTTGAAACGGGTTTTATGAAGCATGTTCTGTCCTTGCGACTTTTATTTTCGGTCGCTCAAATTTACTTTGTTAATCTATTTAACAATCTTTTACACTACTAACGTCTTCTTTGGAGAGTTTTTGTCATTTGTCAGTCGGTCCAACTAGCGAATCAAATTCGATAGTTGGACAGAAACTGTGGCCCAACCAACGAATCACGACACTTTCCCAGGCAGGACATCAACGAGAATAAAAACAACTGGAAGTAAACGATCAGTCTCTTATTTGGTACTAAAAAGTCTTTAATATAAAGTGCTACTATTAATTCATTTTTCGCACAGTGTTCCGAGGGATTGCCCTTCCTATGATGATTCTCAGGGATAGACCGTTCCAACATCAAATTATGGTCTTGTCAAATTTTGGTCTTGTCAAACTGCAAATGACGTGAAAATCCAAGATGATACCAGATAAGGTATAGGCATACGTGAAGCGAGAGTTTTGTTTTTACAATTGGCAACATCTACATTGCGTAAATACTTCTTTACTTCCCATAAAAAAGAGGTTATTGAAATAGAAATTAATTAAAACAATGTTTTGAATATAGAAACTAGTGCTTTCAGCCTTTATGAGGTTCTCAAGGCGTTTGCAATATTATTGCACACACATGCATACACCTTATGCAAATTATCTTGAATCTGTTTTGCGTTTGTCAAATCTGCCACTCTTCTTATTCTTATCCTGACACGCTCTTCTTCCCTTTGGGGCAGACCCTCGCAGTGTTCGGCGTGTGTCAGCTGTCAGGCAGCCATTGTGTTCAGTCAGAGTGTATGTAAAGAGAGTGAAGACAACTGCCATGATTGTCCGTCAGTGATATTCCAAACGAACAAACGACCTGTCAAAATACATTAATTTGACTCGTTTGGAATGACACTGACAAATTATAATTGTTCCAATTTTGACAGTGTCGTCACTCTCCTTATATGCACTCAGTGTTCAGTGAACTAAGCAACCCTATGATGAAAATTCACACCGTAATAAGGGTCGCCGACAAAAGTTGGCCCAATTCTATTGTGCGAACTGCGGAACCCGACATCTCTCCGAGGTTCATCCTCGTCAAGATATTTGGACAAATCGACTCTGCGCTACCCAGCGTCGGAACCGAACGCGCACTGCTGTTGTTGTTGGATTGGTTGTTGCTGCCACCAAGCGTCGAAGCGGCCGGCCGTGAAATCTTCAAGACTGCTACCAACGCCGCCCCCATGGAAGAACGCACACATGGATTACCGTAAGCTAGTGTTATCTCAACCTTTCCCACATTTAAATAACACCAAACATATGTCAATTAAAATCTTATTAATAAAATGACCTCTAGTTGTGCAATTGTGCATGTTTATAACTATTTTGTTATCTTAATTGCAAGAGCCCTTTTCTCTAGTTTTGTCGTTGGTTTTTGCAGTCAGTATCTTCCCTCCACAATTCCTCCGCAGCAAATCGCCCAAGCCGGGTAAAGTAAGTAAATCTAGTGACACTTAATAAGAGGACGTCGATAAACCAACCAAAGTAAGTACTGCTGCTCTAAGCATAATTGTCCCATGTATATACGGAATCCCATAGAACATGGGACAAATATGCTTATAACGGCAGTGTAGAAAATAAACATTCAACAAGTACTGTTGAGGGTCTACACTACTGTAGAGTACAAACATACATTTCGGAATTACAATACAAATTTCAAGTAAAGTAACTTTATTACAAGACAGCGACCCTCACCGCCCCCCCTACACTCGCCCTGGTTTTCTGGAAAAAAGCCCTCGGTCGAAAATCTATCTCCTGCAATTTTTGATGTGGAACCGAAAACTGAAACTATTGAAAAATTCGAGTTAATTTTTTTTAGATTAGGAGTTGTAATTTCAGGTTTGCTCAAGGGTTCTTTAAGCGTATTCAAAACTCTCTTCAAAGCAATTTTGTGTTGTTCCATCAATGGCGATAAAAACCCATGTATACCAGACAACAAATTCCTATTTCTTCTCTCAAAATACAGCCCAACGCTAGACGCACTAGCGATTCTGGTCTGCGAACTTGTCTCACAGAGAACTCAAACAAGCGGCTTAATGCGCCACCTACGGAGATGACCGCTTGTCACCACGACTACGTGTAGCAAAACCCATTTCATGGGTCTAATTCTGATCATATTTTTCGAGAACGACTGGAGAAATTTTGTGAATAACGCGCTCCATGCTTTCGATCTTTTTATAAGTTATTCGCATATCTCCATCAAATAGGGGAGCCCGGGGCTAGTTGGCGGTTGGGGTAAGTTGGCGGAAGCCACTTTTCTCCGTTTCTATTCAACATAAAGCGTTGCCTCTCGTTGTGTACCTCAAGTAATGTGAAACACATTATCCAATGTGTTTTTGTTGCAAAACATTTTGTTTTGTTGAAATTGTGGGCGATATTGTGTTTTCGAGCATACCAAGTAAATTTTCTAAATTTTAAATACTTTGCGGTATTTAGGGTGATTTTCAATCTATTTCCCGAATGATTATATTTTTCGATAGCGCGTGAAAAGAGCTTTCAATATCCGTGTAGATATAACATCTATCCACAAACAAAAGTTATTTTTTTAAATAGTTTTTAATAAAATATGCGGTTGGGGTAAGTTAGCAGTTAGAGCTTCCATCCCGGGAATTCCGGGATTTTTGGATTTCCCGGGAAATTGTGTTTTCTCATTCCCGTTATTCGGGAATCCCGGGAAAAAAGACTTTTTATTTATTCCAAAAGACTTAGGTTCTGCGAATGAAATTCTGTAGGAAATATCTTTACCGGCAAACATTTGGAGTGAGTAGTGAATGCAGATTGTGCGTTTCCAACTGATTTGCAGATCAATAGACTTTATATCTTTAGGCTTACTGATATGTTTTCGTGATTTTTTTAGGTATATAGTCCAAGCCATACTCAAAACACTGCTAAAGAACGTTGATTTTTTCATTTCAAAATGAATTAATTTGCTGACCGTTGTACCGAAGCATTTCCATTATAATTGTTCCAAAGCTTGGGATGGTTTGTAGTGATTAACGCAAGCGCAAACGCTATTTAAAATAAGGAATGTTTTCAGAACGTCTGCAGAAATATTTGGTCGGTTCATCGAATGCATATTTCGTCTTATTTGTTATACCGTAACTGTAAAATCTGTAAATGTATGAAAAGAAATAAATAACGTTGAATCTGTTCAATATCATGCGCATCCAAACTCTTTGAATGTCGCTTTCAAGGATTCAGGCAGGATTTTTGAAGGAATAGGATCATGTAGTCCATATACTTGCACATAACAGAAAATCGATGGTAGGCTTCATCCATCGCTGCACAGTTCGTCCAATATTTGCTTGATTTTGATTCACACCTAATTCGAAATGATGCTGATCCTACTGTGACGGAAATGAATTCCATATACAACATTTTCTCATTTGATAGGAAGTAACTGCACACTACCCTGAAGCAGCTCAATCTTTTCATTAAAAATTACCAAAGAAGGTGCTTTGCATTAAATTGATCACATTCCATCGTACCAGAACAACGAATTCCAATTTTGGACAGTAACTCCAGCAGGTGCGTTTAGTATATCGGCCCAATCGTAATCGTAATTACCAAAATTTAGGTTATACCTTATACATATAGCCAAGAAAAAGTTGATGTGGCGTAAACTTATCGACGAGTTATCTAAAGGATTGAATGATGTGTAGGCCTCCAAAACATCATCTTCTGACAACTGCTTTAGGACAGATATACATGCAGTCAAATGGTTTGAAAACTTTTCAATTTATTCTTTTGTTTTGAAGAAAATCATTCACCTTTTAATTTTTCTTCTGTATTCCCGGGATCCAGGGATTTCCCGGGAAATTTATTATTTATTTCCCGAATCCCGGGAAGCTGAAAACTGTCGGGAAATGGAAGCTCTATTAGCAGTGTTACACGCGGGGAAAGTTGGCGGTACTATTTACAGTGCAAAAAAGTCATCAAAAATTTTTATTTCTGGAATTCACTCCAAAGTAAGAAATTCTTTTTCTTGTGCATTTTGCCAATGTAGGAGACATTTATTCCGGCCAATTGCACGAAAAAGTTCGAAAATTTGCTTTTGAATAGGGAGGAAGCGTCAAAGTCAAAATGCTGGGGTATTGAAACTGAAATATAATAGCAAATGTCGGTTAATATACAGTTTTCTCGAAAAGACATTCAGCACGTTCCAAAAGGACCCTTGAGGTAATTGAATCTCCATTTGATTGCTTAGTTTTTGGCATATCCTCACATACCGCCAACTTACCCCGGGGTAAGTTGGCGGGTTTTCCGAGACACATATTTTTGCCTCTAAAAAGCAGACAATGTATCAAATACTTTCAAAAAAATCAGAGATGTTGCCAACAGTCTGCTCTTTCATGCCACGTGTTCTATTTTGCAAGATCTACCTACATCAAAGCGGTAAAAATTGTTAACTGAAAACACCGCCAACAAGCCCCGGTCTCCCCTACAATAGGTTTTCCAAAAAACCTATAAATTTGCCTGTAACTTTTTTCCTTTTTTATTTAGACTATGTTAGTCACATTTTCTTTTTTACATTTTAACGACAGGGAAAGTTATGAAAATTAGAGCCATAGTAATCAAGTGAAAGCAAGGATTTGAAGTGAACAGATCGGAAAACTAGAACCGACCGGTCGGTTGTCACGGTAAAGATGGACATGTCTATCTATACCAGGACACATGCTAGTGAACTCGAGTGATTCGTAGTTATGCTACCTAAGCTCGACCCAAGACAAAAATTAAGCCCGTACGATATTAAGCCTGTTCTAATGACCCTGCAACTTTTAATTTTCCGATCTGTTTACTTCACATTCTTGCTCTCACTTGAGTACTATGGCTCTAATTTTCATAACTTTCCCTACCCAGTAATCTCTAGCTAATTGAATGTCGTTAAAATGTAAAAAGAAAATTTGCCTGTTACTTTCCATTTGGCATCAAGGCGATATTGTAAACCAGCGGTTCTCAAACTTTCTCGTACCACGGACCCCTTAGAAATAACCTTGGATTGATGCAGACCCCCACGGTTAAACATCGATTTTGTATGCTATCAATATATTATTTTCAACCTGTTAGGAAACAAGACTTGAACTTACAATATCCACTCAGAAAATATACTTTGCTTCGCGAATCCCAAGAAACGACCCAACGCTCCCTTAGGGGTCCGCGGACCCCAGGTTGAGAATCACTTTTGTAAACCATTTGAAAGTTACACGGAAACAAATTATTATTCAACCATAGGGTCTGATGTTAAATTATAGGTACAGAGTGTTTGGTTCATGGTTAAGAATCTCTCGAAGGATGATTTGGAGAAAAAAAAACGTTCCACACATACTATCAAATCTCAACCGTTACAAAGTTATTGAACTTTTTATTTTAAAAACTTATTTGTCTTAAAATACCTCCAACTCAAAAAGTATACTTTGTATTTCAAATCTTTTAAATTTATTAAGAAGGTAAGAAAATTTCACATTGAGTGATGCCCTCACGTGTTTCAGCTAATGAGCATAAGTGACCTTTTCAAAGTAATTTATTTAAGATTTAAGAATTTTGGTCGATTTTTCGTTCATTTCTCGAAAATCATAATAGTTAACATCATCATTTTAATATTTCAGATTGTTAGCCTTAAAGAGCTGCATAATTTATTCTTTGACACGATACGCTTATCTTTTCTTGTTTTCATGTGTTTGGGTTATTGAATTTGGATATTTTTATCTCATTTTCACTAACACTAGCTCTAATTGAAAAAGTATGGCACTTATTGTACTTTTTTCATTCAAAAGCCAGGAAGATGTTACAGAGAAAAATGTGTTAATACAATTCAGTTAAGTGCATTTAGTGTTCTTTTATACGTAAATTCGTTTAAAGTTATTAGCATTTTTGTTAATTTTCTACAAATAGTAAATAATAAACATCACCATTGTTATTATGGAAATAGTGCTTCTTAATAAGTTCTATAATTCTTTCTTTGACGCCATTCAATTATCTCTTTTTGTTTTGACGCAAAATTATTACTGTCACATCGTTTCATATGCAATATGCGATTTCGAACCCACTACATTTGTGGTGAGGTCATGCTGTGTTAACTATTAAATAGCAGTAAAATGAAAAGATATATGAATAAAAAGTGAAACAACTAGTTATAGAGAATGTTAAGCGGCACCAAATGAAGAATTTTAACGAAAAATTTTGTTGATTAATATTTAGAATAATTACAAAACTCCTCGAAAAACTCTAATTGTGAGCTATTTTACTAGTAAAAAGTCATTTAGTACCCTTAGCTAAGAGATATTTATACATAAATCGATAGAACATTTTCTCAGCTTTCCAATGAAACCTTGGAAATAACGATATAAACCATATTTTTTAGATTAGAGTCCTTTAAGCACTTGAAAGTCGATAACGGTAAAAGTTTAGTAATGAAATTAGAAAGAAACAAGAAGAGATAGGAGTATGATGTTGAAGAACAAATTATGAATCGTCCTAACATACAACTTTTGGATAATAGATATTGCTATAGTTATAATTCATTATTTTGAGAAAATTAACAAAAACATCCTCAAAAACAATAACATTTAACTACTTTACAACTAACATGTAATTAATACTAACTAACTGAAAGATGTGAGAACACCATTCAATAGGAAATTTTCCCATTTTTCGAATGGAACCAAACGATTTAAAATGCAAGGTATACTTTTTGAGTTAGAGGTATTTTAATACAAATAAGTTTTTTACCCAAATTCAATAACTCTGGAACGGCTGAGATTTGATGGTATGTGTAGAACAATTTTTTCTCCAAATTTGACAGTCAATCACCCTTTGAGAGATTCTTAACCATCAATCAAACACCCTGTATAGTTGAATCATATTTTGGTTTTGTAGCTTTCGAATGGTTTCCCTTCAGCTTTCAAATGGTTTAGGAATGGTTTGGTGTTTGTATTGAAAGCTTTTCCATGATCCAAATACACCGAAAAAGTTTCTTTTACGTCTTTACAACGATAAACATTATATTGTTGACATTTTGTGATGAGAAAATTCGAATAACTTTTGAAAAGGGCATAATTACACAATTGCTTTTTTTTAGCGTAATTTCAAATATCTCGATAACTGTCACATTTTGGAAGATTTTTGTTAAATGCATTTTGATTTAAAATAATACTTAGAAATAAATTCAATAATAAAATTACAGTTTTATATGTTATTAAAAACATGTATGAAGTTACCGTTAGGAAAATCATGTTACCGATAAGTTCTCCATCATGCAATCACATTCATTTCTTCAAGTATATACAGAAGCATAAAAAGTTGATCGAGTTTGATCAGCCTCCAGAGTAATTCTACAACATCAAAAAAAAAGTTCAAACATTCTCCTCCCCGCCAAAAAATAAGTGATACTTCAATATGATAGTTTATGCCTAACGTTCATTATGCCAATTGTCCATTGTGCCTAACTTACATTATGCCTAGCTTCCATTATGCCTAACGTCTTTGTGCCTAACGTTTCATGAAACTTTTCTGAAGACACCTTAGGATTTAGGCAATTTTTTGGAATTTTTTGAGTTTGGGACAACTGTGCGATGGTCTCTAGCAGACGAAAAAGTTCAAATTCGAGAAAATTGATTTCTTGAGAATCGTTGTAAAATCTAAAATCAGCTGGAAATGACCGCGTAATTTGTTTCTTTGCTTTAAAAAATTGTTTCTTTGCTATAACCCAAGATTTTAAGGATATACAACAGTTTTCAAATATTGTTTTGTAATGCATTTTATGAGACCTACAACCTAAATAAGGTCATTTGAAAAGAACAAAATCACTGTAGAACCATTCTATTGTTATATTATTCACAAGTATGTTTTGGTTGCTCATAAAATGACCATTCTAAATTATATTTTAAAATACATACATCTTAAAAAATGCACATAATGAATAATAGTTCGAATCCTCTGTGAAAAAAATTAAAGCACAATCTTTCTTAGTACCATCTGAAGCTCACCATCCACTTCAGTCATGGCAGAATAATTGACTCCAACAAATTACCGGAACCGGACAATAATTAATATCGTTCGAACTAGTCTACATTCTATACGCTCGCAATCCCAGGAGAAGATTGCTTGAACTTCCAATGACGATGCTCAGCATATTTGCGACCCTGCTGTTCCCAGTACACGGACAAGCTTTCCATCAAATCAAGCAGCATTCCAAAGGACCATCCGTGCGACGACGATAACGACAGACAGTGTCCCGGTGTAAAACAGTGATCATCATAATTCACTGCAAATGCTTCAGGCTGCCGGCCAACATCCCGTAAGCATTTGTAACTCGGACCCGGAGTTTACACAGTTGTCCCTGACAACCATCTGTATTGATAGTTGCAAGCTTGGGAATGTTTCGATGGATGAGGAGCTTTCGTCGTCAGCAGATGACTTTTGGGGGGCAAAATCCATTCTCGGGCTACATTGCGACGGAAAATTATATATTCTTTTGTGTTGATCGTAAAGCAGTACAGATGATATAATAAATCGTACTGCCTTAACATTGTTGTTTGAGTCACACCGTATCCCATTGCGCACGATTAATGTTAAACAATTATTTGTTTTGGCAAAGATTGAAAGCTCAAGTATTATATAGTACTCAGTGTAATAATTTTTCATACGAACAAAGAAGATTCACGAATAATTTTGCCAAATTAAATGAAGGTTTTCAATCACATGTTTACTTATTTCTATATCTGTGAATCACTCTTATACCTTTACATAAACTACTCATCGCTATCATATCTTCAGCGAAGAAAAACCCGGTTTAATTCACCTTGCAGTGAGATGAGACATTTCTTCTGCATACCACTGTTTGCTTATTCAACGGTTTGCAGAATTCACGCGAGGTGCGCACCGAATTAGATTAGACTTCTGTACGATAAAACCTCAAAAATGAATATTATACAAAATATATAAAGGAAAAAAAATTAACAAACGAGCAAATTAACAAATAATGAAAAGAATTTAAACTTAACAATTAACAATAAGAATTAAAAGAAAATTTCTGCGCGCAAAGATAAAAATAATCAAATTTACATAATGAGCCGAATGAATGATATAATTAAAATTATTAAAATAAATAAAACAAATCCAATGAATAATTGAGTACAGCGAACAAAGCAACTAAAATAAATAAAACAAATTATTGAAATGAAACAATGAAACGAATAAAGAGAATAAAACGAGCAGGATCAATAAAATGGCTGAAATGACTAAAACAATAAAATTGACAGAATGAATAAAAATGATGCAAATAAACTGAATAATATAAATAAGAAAAATGCACTAAATGAGCACAACGAATAAAATTAAAAAAAAATTAAATGCGTCATAACAATGAAACGAATAAAAGGGATATAACAAATAAAAATAACATGGCGAACAAATGAATACAATTCACAAAATGTAAATAATGGATGAAAAAATGAAATGAATAAAATATTCAAATTGAATAAAAATTGATGCATTTAACAAAAAAAGTAAAAATAAAATAAAAAGTTACTATTTATAGAATAAACATGCATGTAATGAAGAACCTGAATAAAATAATTATAATTAATAAAATAGATTAAAAATATCAAATAATTAAAATAAATATAAAACAAATGAATAAAATGAACAAAAGAAATAAAACGAATAAACTAACGAAAATGATGAAAACGAAAGCAGTGAAGAAAATAAATAAAATGATGATAATACAAATATGAAGAATAAACAAAATTAAATAATATAATGAATTAAGTAATAATTGATGAATTGAATAAAATGCATTTAATTAATAAATTGAATGAAGTTTTTTTATTTCGATTATAGAGGTTTTAACCTTATGGTCACTCGCCTCTTCGGGTTAGAAAAATCTCTAAAGGATGAATCTCTGACCCTATGTGCGGGGTTGGGAATCGAACCCAGGTGAGCTGCGTACAAACCATGAATGAATTAATAAAATTACAAACTACATCCTGGGTGGGCGTTGCGTTGTTGGTAAATCGATTGCCTTGTACGCAGCGCACCTGGGTTCAGCCCGACCCCACACATAGGGTTAGAAATATCTCATAAGAGATTTTTCTAAAGCAAAGAGGCGAATGACCTTAACGTTAAAACCTCTATAATTGAAATAAAAAACAAACAAATAGTGATACTTCAATATGATAGTTTATGCCTAACGTTCATTATGCCAATTGTCCATTGTGCCTAACTTACATTATGCCTAGCTTCCATTATGCCTAACGTCTTTGTGCCTAACGTTTCATGAAACTTTTCTGAAGACACCTTAGGATTTAGGCAATTTTTTGGACTTTTTTGAGTTTGGGACAACTGTGCGATGGTCTCTAGCAGACGAAAAAGTTCAAATTCGAGAAAATTGATTTCTTGAGAATCGTTGTAAAATCTAAAATCAGCTGGAAATGACCGCGTAATTTGTTTCTTTGCTTTAAAAAATTGTTTCTTTGCTATAACCCAAGATTTTAAGGATATACAACAGTTTTCAAATATTGTTTTGTAATGCATTTTATGAGACCTACAACCTAAATAAGGTCATTTGAAAAGAACAAAATCACTGTAGAACCATTCTATTGTTATATTATTCACAAGTATGTTTTGGTTGCTCATAAAATGACCATTCTAAATTATATTTTAAAATACATACATCTTAAAAAATGCACATAATGAATAATAGTTCGAATCCTCTGTGAAAAAAATTAAAGCACAATCTTTCTTAGTACCATCTGAAGCTCACCATCCACTTCAGTCATGGCAGAATAATTGACTCCAACAAATTACCGGAACCGGACAATAATTAATATCGTTCGAACTAGTCTACATTCTATACGCTCGCAATCCCAGGAGAAGATTGCTTGAACTTCCAATGACGATGCTCAGCATATTTGCGACCCTGCTGTATCCCAGTACACGGACAAGCTTTCCATCAAATCAAGCAGCATTCCAAAGGACCATCCGTGCGACGACGATAACGACAGACAGTGTCCCGGTGTAAAACAGTGATCATCATAATTCACTGCAAATGCTTCAGGCTGCCGGCCAACATCCCGTAAGCATTTGTAACTCGGACCCGGAGTTTACACAGTTGTCCCTAACAAGTAATAATTGATGAATTGAATAAAATGAATTTAATTAATAAATTGAATGAAGTTTTTTTATTTCGATTATAGAGGTTTTAACCTTATGGTCACTCGCCTCTTCGGGTTAGAAAAATCTCTAAAGGATGAATCTCTGACCCTATGTGCGGGGTTGGGAATCGAACCCAGGTGAGCTGCGTACAAACCATGAATGAATTAATAAAATTACAAACTACATCCTGGGGTGGGCGTTGCGTTGTTGGTAAATCGATTGCCTTGTACGCAGCGCACCTGGGTTCAGCCCGACCCCACACATAGGGTTAGAAATATCTCATAAGAGATTTTTCTAAAGCAAAGAGGCGAATGACCTTAACGTTAAAACCTCTATAATTGAAATAAAAAACAAACTGCATGAAATAAATAACGGAAAAAATAGTAAAATAAAATAAATCAATGAATAACGCGAATATAATAAAATGTATCAAATTTTAAGATTAAAATGCATAAAATTACTCAACTGAAAAAACGAATTTTCAGAAAAAAAAAAAACAATATAAAAATGAGTAAAATAAAGTACATAAATAAAACAAATAAGATGATATGGGGGGAATTGTTTCAAAACCTTATTATTTGATAGCTGGTTTGTCAACATCTGAAGAAGTGACTAAATAAACAATGAACCTTCCCTTTTTTAATTCTATTCTTTTCCATTTTTACATTTTGTTCTCCTTTGTGTTTCAATTTTGTTAAATGGTCTTATTCGAGCGCCAATTATTGTGGCCAGAGTTGAAAATAACCGAAGTTCCCTTGATTTTATTTTGATCATATCTCCGGTTCTATTTACCCTAAAATCAAACCGCAAGATGGCTTTTGAGCTTGAGCTTGTGCGACCACCCCTGGCTGCTACTTCGTTATCGATCGGGACTAACTAAAGTTACACAGGGAATCAGTAGATAATTATGCTTGGGATTAGCGAAACATCTGCAACTCCTGGTAGCCCTAAAGTGTTTCTGATCAATACCGGCGCCGGCCAGGCCCGAACGTACATCGCGGAAGGAAAGGGAAGGAATGGTTAGTCCGATACATGCTTTTGCTAG
Organism: Topomyia yanbarensis; assembly: GCF_030247195.1. NCBI lineage: Eukaryota > Metazoa > Arthropoda > Insecta > Diptera > Culicidae > Topomyia > Topomyia yanbarensis. Next base: position 279,269,125 of record NC_080672.1, on the reverse strand, counting down.
AGGCCGTATATACTACTGCGCACTCCACAAGTATCACGGGAGGAGGATATTTTTGTTAGTAGAGTATAGAAGTTGGATGCACTTCTTCTTTTACCGACGCCAGAGAAGTGATTCCACTACCTGGACTAGAATATCAATCCACCAATTTCATGGACCGGGGGACCAACGGCTTTACTTCCCTTCCGAAGGAAGACGTGACCACAGATTTTTTCACCTCAGAAAAATCTCAACGACCTCGGCTGGAATTGAACCCAGGCCAACTGGAATGAACGGCGGTCACGCTTACCACTCAACCACCGGCGCCGTCTCAAACCGCAAGATGGCTTTTGAAGAAAATTATTCAAGGGGTCTAGAAAAACAATAATTTTTGGCGGCAGTGCAGCCAGCTATGCGATTTTTTCAGGTATATATTAAAATTTATTTTTCTTTCAATGCATATATTTTAATTTTGAAAATTCTAATGCCATCGTGTTCCTCAGACATTTTTACATTAAAAAAACACCTATAATCTCAATATAATTTGAACAGATCCTGAGATACACAGTTTTGAAACAGTTTTCCCATATAAAATCGCAAGCGCGCGATACTAAAAAACCAACTTGAGTATTCTGAGTTCAAACATAATTTTTCGTGCAGTAGACGAGAAATGAAAGAGAGATGAAAAACTACGTTTTTGGTTTGCTTTCAGCAGGTCAGGATCAATTTTTATGATCGTTTGAAGATTTTCTCAATTTTGGCCAATAAAAATGGATTTTTATATGAGAAAATGCGAGTTTTTCCCTTCAAAACGGTGTATCTCAGGATGCGCTCAAATTATATTGAGATTATTGGTGTTTTTATGTAAAAATGTCTGAGGAGCACGATAGCATTACAATTTTTTAAAACTAAAATATATGTATCAAGAGAAAAATTAACTTATAATATTTATCTGAAAAAATCGCATAGTTGGCAGCACAATATTATTTTGTCTAGACTCCTTGAAAAAATTTCTTCGAAAGCCATCTTGCGGTTTGATTCTAGAGTAAATAGAACCGGAGGTATGATCAAAAGAAAACCAAGGGTTTTGGCAATTTTTTTATTTCGATTATAGAGGTTATAACCTTAAGGTCATTTGCCTCTTCGGGTTAGAAAAATCTCTTATGAGAAATTTCTAACCCTATGTGCGGGATCGGGAATCGAAGCCAGGTGCGCTGCGTACAAGGCAATCGATTTACCAACTACTCTACGCCCACCCCCTTTGGGCAATTTGTCAAAACGGGGGGGGGGGGGGGGCTCCCATGACCCGAGAGGTGGTTCAATTGACACATTTGGGGTTTTATATATTGGCCATAGAAGAACAATTCTTCCAAATTTGGTTCAAATCCGTGAATGTCGATTTCAAGTTTGCATATAGCATATAAAACAATAATTGTCATCGCTGTGCCCGGGCCTACTTTGATGCGTTGGATTCGTTGTTTCACGTTCGCTTCATGCAATAATCTGAGACGAAAGAAAACCTGTAGTGAATGAATGCGCAGTTAGTTCGTTGGACAATTTCGGTAGCGTCACTGAACATCAAACCCAAGCAGGCGGTGTACAAACAACGTGTACATACATCATGTGCGTAAACAAAGAAGACACGCACAAAACAAAACGAGTCAACGCTAGTGATGACGAATGAGAGAAAGAAAAAGCAAGTGTCAAGAACCTGTGTGTACAAACATCGCGTACGTACATGGGGTTCGGTTGTGTAAGCGAACAAATGCACGAGTTTTTGTGGGTATTAGCGTGTTCGAGTTCCCACATTCGCAAAATGTGGGTTTAAGACGACCACAGAACTAATAGAAAGCTGGTATTTAGCCAGCAAAAACATCGCACATATGCATAAACAGACGCTGAAAGCTTCATCATAATCGGAGCATATAAAAACAACATTTGAAATAAAGGGGTGCCCACGCAATTCGCTATTGTAATGAAAATGTTGATAAAATGCCGCATGTGAAAGAATTGTAAAACATATTTAATATTTTTCATCCCCGGCAGCATTGCGGGGGAGGGGGTTGCTACGTTAATTGTAAGGGGGAGGTTAGAATTTTGTGACAAACTACTACGAGGGGAAGGGAGGGGTCGAAAATCGCTGAAAAAACTACGTCATTTGTATACGGCCTCTAAATACAAACGTCCAGCATTCGAAATGTAGTCCCGAATAAACCACACATTTTACACTGGTCGGATTATACTTGCTATGTATCCACGTGTTACCACATCAAATGTGAGTTGTACCATATCGACCGCTCTAACTTTCCAATGAACTCATTCCAACTGTATATGAGGTAGATTATTCGTTTAGCTGATGTAATACTAGATTCAGGTCAGTTGGATGAACAGATTTTCAACCATTAGTCACTCATCCAACATCGTTCAATTTGCCAGTGCCTGAGATTGAGGAGTAATATTCCTCGTGCCGTAAAACGGAGTATCTTTGATCACCGGGGTAAGCTTGATCAAATGAAACTTTTTTCAGTAACGTACGATAACCTCTAAAAAAATCGTCGAAACAAAATACAAACCATATTCTAAAGATGTTCAGTATCTTTCGGCAACTATTATTTCGTCATTTAATATAACTTTTATGAACACAAATTGAAAATGATTCAACTCTCATGCATCGTTTCTGTTCAAGCAATCCTTTGCTTATTAATGAAATCAATCAACTTTAACTGAATAGATCACTTTTTTAGAAATTCTAATTCTAATAATTCATTTTAATAATCCGAGACGTTTGTTGTTTACTATTTAATTTTGACTATTTTCCTGAAAAGGTTCAACAAAAGTCAGCAATACACACCAAAAAATAATGAAATTTAAACGACATGTAGATTAATAAGAATGTAAACATACAAAGCTTGAATCAAAAAATTGTAGATTAATAAGAATGTAAACATACAAAGCTTGAATCAAAAATTTGATTGGAAATTAAGTTGAATTCGATGCACTCAATGGGAGCATCAAAAAGCATATGATTTTACACTTTCGTTCGTGTAATATTACATGTCATTTATTTTACAGCAATATTGGATTAAAAATACATTAAAGTGCATTTGTATCCCATTTAAAGAAACTGTAATCTTTAATCAACGTGTAAAATTATAATAAAATTCGTCGAAGAAAGCACGATAAGTTGTGTGTATTTGTGGTGTAACTTAATTCTACATTTATATTCATGTTCCAAATATGCGCATGAAAATAAATTTAAAATAACAAAAAAAATTTTTCTTTGTATCCTTCTAGGCGATTTTGTTCTCTTTCAAGACGTCATAATATCGGGCCATGAAATTGCCTGCAGATATGCAATTTACATAGCACTTCGAGCGTTATTACTCATTTTTCGCTGATCAAAGTTACCCCAAAAATAACGAATGGAAGCTTACAACAAAGTAATTTTATTTTTAACGAAATAAAATGCCCAACAATTTGAACATACCAGTATTTGTTTGAAAAATGCAAACCGTTACATCTACTTGAACTGAAGATAGTTATTCGAAATTTTTACGAAAAAGTGATCAATGGTCCCCCATTTTACGGTACTGAATGAATACAAAGAGCTGATGCAGGCAGATAACCAAAGCTTATTGAATTGCTATTGAAAATTGAATTACGCTTTGGTGAGTGATTAAATTGGATGCAGTCGTATCCGGGCGTCATTATCATTGTAAACAGAAGCTCATCCCGTCCAATGCGATGTATTTAGCGAGTGTGTGTGAACGTCATATTTGTATGTCGAAATAAGCATATTAAAATCGCAATTTAGTACGTTACAAATTTACAAAAACCGAGTGAGAGAAAAATCACTAAAAGCAAAATAGATCCTTGAAAACAAAAGGTATAAAGCTGTTAAAGCCAATTAACCCTTTCATGTCTAACTTTCTTCTAGTGCATATACGGTTCCAAAATTATTTTTCCTTGAAAAGGGTGGTGTAAAGAAACCTGAAAAACCTTTTTCATAAAGATAGGTTCTTCTATCGCAGTGCTAGAAGCTGCTCAATTTTTACCTTCTAATGCTCAATGCACATCTACTAGAATATTTAAAATAGTCCAATTGCATGGAAAACGTAGTCAAAGTCAGTTTAAACTGATTGGTTTTATCAGTTTTCAATAATATTGCAAAATAACGAAGATATCTCAAAATTTCATTTTGCGTCGTCGACGTAAACTGTCTCTGGCAGCACTGCTTCATCGGAATCCAATCAGACTAATTGCAATAACTTCAGTTCTAGAACTAAGACTTGCAACTGTTACTGCTCAAATGAAAGGTAACAATCAGATCTGTTAGCCTTACTTGTTGTTGTATATGAACAACATGGGCATCAATGGGTTAAGCACGTACAAGTCGACCACAGAAAAGTTTAATAATGAAATTACAAAGAAATGAGAAACGATAGGAATATGATGCTTAACCACAAATCATAGACCGTTTTGAAACTCTTCTTTTGGGTAATAGCAAGTGTTATATTAATAATTTGGCATTTTAAGAAAAATAACGTAACAGTAACAGTTGATTACTTGATCTTAAATTTTAAATTCATTTGCTGACAGACACAGTGGAAACCCGTTTTTATCAGCCCCTTGGTGAATTTTTAGCAGATAAAACAGGGACATTGATAAAATCGGGACATATATTTTCCTTTCTTTTTAAGAAGCCGAAGCTTTTAAAGTATTCTTCTGTAGTCCCTAGATATAGCCTCATAACCCTTTCTGATTATTTTGTTTAAATTTCCTTTAAAGAAGTTTAACAGTGCAAAATTCATAAAAAAAATAAATTTTTATTTTTGCATATTTCGGATCTCCAAGATAAGAAAAGTATGCTCAAGAAAGGATTTACTCGAATTCGATTTGGTTCGCCTGCTAGAGCCCATCAAACTGCCAACTATCAATTTTCATACGAAGCTGATAAAATCGGGTCAAAAAGCTGATAAAATCGGGGTAGATAAAATCGGGGGCTGATAAAACCGGAGGTTTGTAAAATCGGGTCTTCACTGTATGAGGTTTCTATTTTAAAAGAAATTTTTCGAGTTTATTCATAATAATTCATTGTAGATATTAAATGTGCTTACAAATTTTATGACCGCCTGAATTGAGTGGAAGGAATGTCGCACTGTCCCACACGTGGTGGATATGAGCTAGAGTAAATACTAGCCGGATAGATTTGTTTGTAGTTATTAATAAAGAACCTTACCTAATTTGTGAGAAATTTACCAATTTTAGCACTTACTATGTTCTAAATAACTATACTTACTCGTTTCTCAATTAAAATTAGAAAAACTGATACTGATTTAGCCGTAGACAACAAAAATGTGAGCCCTTACAGCTTCCGCTATTCTCCTTACAATTTCTTTCCTGACGTTCAGGGATGCCAGGTGATATTTTGAAAAATCTGTGCACGGCCCATTTAAAAATCTGTGTCTATCTGTGTCACAGAAAGCTTAAAAATTTCGCAGAAAACAAGATGTGGTGCCCTTTTTTTGGTTTTTACGCGTGTCAAAAATTAAGCGCATGATAAAAAAATTGAGAAATCTGTGCTAATCTGTGCATTTCAGAAGAAATCTGTGGAAATCTGTGCGTTGAAACAGAAAACTGTGGAAATCTGTGCAGTTCTTGCTATCTGTGCAGCATATTCAAAATCTGTGAAACACAGATAAATCTGTGCACCTGGCATCCCTGCTGACGTTTCTCGCACGCCAATGTCACCAACCAATGCTGCACCACGTTCAGCAGGGTGACCGCGATCGACAGCGTTGCCAACACGAGGGGGTCTGCCGGTATAATTTTATTGAACAGAACCAAGCGTGGAATCATAGTTTAAAGATATGAGAAAGGCACAAATGCACCACTAGGTGGATCAGAACAGGTGTTTGATACATTTATTCGAAATAAATGTTAATTTAATCAAACTGTAAAAATTGCCTCTGTCAGTGGTTCCGGTTGGAATTCTAATAAAACAGCGAATCTTTCCTGTTTTTGCTTATATTTTCGAAATCTGGTTGAGGCATTATCGCACGAAAAATTTCTTTTGACCACTATACTGATTATAATCTCTAATTATTGATAACTAAATAAGTTTCCAAATATGAATGCGGAAATATCATTTGCATGTTTTCGAAACCTATTCCAAGTATTATAAACTCAAGATATTTCAAATATCAACTTAATGCTACCAAGTGCACCTACTTTTCTCTATGCATCATTAACTCGAAATATTATGGATCCTCTCATAACATAAAATAACACTCGTTGCTGATGTCGGAAAACTTATATTCAGGCTTAAGTACTTATTTCACCGGAAGGTATGCAAAACAGAACAACAAATTTGAACAAACTTTCTTCCTTGCTAATAAAACTCATATCCCGCACTGGCAAGGAACTACTTAACTTATTAGAACGTGAAATTGAAACGTATATGGAGCATGAATTTGTCTATGGAGCATGAATTATGCTTCTACTTAGAGATAACTTTCTATCGGTACGAACACAGTAGCCTCCTGTTGCGAAACAGGAAAATAATTTGCTGATCGGAAGAAAAAGAAATGCATTTATATTGGATGTGCTGCTACATCATGATACTTTTTGGATGTCTTTATACAGTGACTCAATTCCGTATTCGTACACCTCTTGCGCTTGGGAAACGCGAGCGAGTTTTTCACAAGTGTGTCATTACTCGTATTAAAGTAGAAGGATAACACTATTATTTTTGTACGGACAAACCCGGCCTAAAAGCTGAGTGGTCAAACCCAAGAATTGATCCACTGGGTTCTTGCTTCGACCTCGTATAAAGCGACGAAGCGAGGACTCTCTTTTTCATTTGACTTCCTAACGTTTTATAATAAATTGGTAATTAAATTCTTATCATTCTTCTTATCTATTGGAAATAAACAAGCTTGCTTCTTTTTCCAGCAAATAGAATAACAATTAAATATGCTTTTTTGAGCCGCTCAAAATCATTTCATATTCTCGTCGCGAATTCAATAGGTAGTTTTTAGTAGTAGCCTCAGTTTATTTACTAGGACTATATTTTTCTTCTTTTCTTAGCCTATTTATCTTTTGTTTAAATAATAATTGAAATAAGTATTTTTCTTGACATTTTGTTCCTATTCACCATACGATATTCCTAAAACTTACTTTAAGCACCAGATGTGTATCTTGGTGACAGGACGCTCAGAGATTCCTAAAATCTTTAATCACGCGTAAACTCCAGCACAATATTTAACCAAATCTCTATCCCTACTAACAATTTTCCTTCCTCCCGCGACACTTAGGAAATGCACAGTTACAAATACGGCCTCTAGCAATAACTATCTATATAAATTGTCAGACTATCATTTCATTCCTTAACTGCTGCGATCTACGTCCGGTCATTGCACAGTGGTCCAGATCGCTAATTTAGGAGGAATTTTTACTTTCTGACAAACCTGTATAATTTAGCCGTATCATGTCTTAGGATGAATTTGTGTACTTTAGAAGATGCTTCTTTTTATTGGAATAGTTATTAGGGTGGTTCTAATTTATCTAAAATACGAAAATAAACTTTTTACTGATGAAAGATAGAGCTCCACAGTCTTCCACAAAGTTGTAAAGTAACTTATTTTGAATAAATTTGTTGAACATATTAAAGCTCTATCTCTTTTAGTTTTTGTTATACAAGAAATTTAAAAAAAAAGATTAGGGTGTTCCTGAAAAAAACGTTTTTTTAGTATAACTTTCGTATCTTTTACTTTTTGTTAACACAACCTTTGAACAGCTTATTGAAAACTTCAAGCCGAGTATTTTTCTCCAAGACACCGAAGGTCTAACTTTTTTCTTTAAAAAGTTATGGACACTTTTCGTTAAAAAAAATAGCCTATTTCAAGGCTCAATATCGCTGATGCGGGCACCTAAAATTGAATTCTGTTTCCACCACATGAAAGACCATACTTATTAGTATATTTGAGCAAAAATTGGCGAATACGATATTTTTTTAAAATCTGCAATTTAGATTTAAAGTTTGTAGTTTTGCAGGTTCAACGCATTAAAGCATTTACACACATATCGTTGTATTATGAAAAAAGCCACTTTCAAATATCATTCTCTCATCGCAGCAAGCTTTGCATAAGTGAAACGACTGTCAAAAACGTGTTTAATCCACTTAACAGTGTGATGAGACATTTCTTATAACTCTTATCACTCTCTTCGGATATTATATCGTTTGAGAGCATTTAGAACTTGATGCTTCGCGATGTTTTTGATAACACATACTACATGGGATAGTGGCAGGACTCAGAGAATCGCTAAAATCAGCATAGGACAACATCAGTGCTAGAAATCTCAAACCAAATCAATGGGAAAGCGAAAAAATGGCCCATAAAATAGACATACCAACGAATTATTGTTAATGCTCTGTTAATAAAATATCTATATTGTTGTGGGAAAACTGAATTTTCCTAAAGGGGTTATATATTGTACTGAAACAAAAAAAAACGATTTTTTTAATCGATTTGAAGTTTATATTTTACTCAAATTTCCAACGCGACTGAGAACTAAGAAATCAACGCTTTTTCTTGAAAAGGGCGATGCTAGCAGTGATACCATTCAAAGAAAATCAACAGTGAATATTTCCAGACTTGGTTTTATTTCCTATTTAAGAACTATTGTGTTTTTTGACATCCTAGCTTGCATGATTCAGTGATCGAAACCCAAAACTTCATAAAGTATTTGAAATTATTAAATTAAAATTTGTGTTTGCTATTGAAATTGACAAAATGATAGTATCGCCCCTTTGGCGATTGTTTACTTTTTCGGTCCCATCTATCAGCATTGAAGTATCGCCCTTACGTTTTTTTACAATAACTACCGTTTTACACCACCGATTTCGTCCGGTTTTTTTTTCAATAGAGATCATTGTTACTATTTACAGCTGGTATCAGTTTGATAATCCTAAAAAAATACGAAAATAACAGTTTCGCCTCTAAACTGCTAGCAAAAAAAGTATCGCCCTGTTTGTTTGCATGGAGCGTGGAGGGTGAAACTTTAAATAAACAAACAAAAATACAGTTTCGCCCGTTGTATTTTTTGCTGTAGTTTAAGAAAGCAATATCGTAGAATCAAAATTTTTAGGGTAATTTGTTGCGTTTCAAAGCCCTCATTCGCATGTAAGAAAAAAGCCCTATGTTTACATTTGTAAGTTACGCCCTTTTCACAAAAAAAGCGTTGAAATGAAATCGCAGCTGCTGATATCACGCTATCTCTGAAATAGATTCGTGTATAGTTTCAAATTTTACTTCGACATAGACTTTTTCTAAAGGTGACTAGTATTCTTGATTTGAATTATTATCGCTAATCCTAATGCCAAAGAACAAATAAAAACCTCACGAAAACGAACCGTTTGGGAAAATCATCATCATTACTGGAACTTTCATTTTCACGAAACTTTTCGATAACCTTCCGTCACTTGCGTTAATGCACTGGGTGCACAGTAGGGTGACAGGAAAAAAATGACCCCTATCGGCCCACTTCTGCGTCGATTCCTAGTCCCACCAGGAGTACTTGCACCAAATTTGAAGCAAATCGGACAAGTCTAACTACCGGACCAACGGGCCTGAAATTTTTATGGGAATTTTCAACAATTTACATGGAGAAAACCCACCAGCACGCATTTTCGCCGCTAGGTGGCACTGTATGCATCGTATTATCACTGTAAGTGAAAATAAGAAGGATAATTGAATTGTCTACAACTTCGTCGAAGACTGCAAGTAAATCCGACTTTGTTAAAAGAAGTTATTAAACTTTTAACGAAGTGATGTCTGAGTCAGTTTTGCATGGGGCCTAATAGTGCATGGTTGTGTATCAGTACTCGATTCACACGAACTAAACATTTTTGTGAAATAATCGTTAGGTTTAGCTCAATGGTATGTTCAGATGAATTATAGTAAATAATACGAGTCATGCTTTGATTGGAAAATTTTAGTTCCACCTGTTACGCATAGAGGGCGCCAACACTAACTTTTCAACGGAGAGATAGAAATTTGGTGTCTTCTACAAAGTTATAGAACAGGCATTTTTCAGTATTTCTTCTGAACATCTTGATACTCTATCTCTCTTCTATTAAAAGTTAGTAGTGGCGCCCTCTATGCGGTCACAGGTGGAACTAAAATTTTCTAACCAAAACATAACTCGTATTATTTACTATAATTCTTGTAAACATACTATTCGGCTAAATCTAACCATTATTTCACAAAAATATATAGTTCGCGGGAGTCGAGTACTGATACACAACCATGCACTGCTAGGCCCCATGCAAAACTGACTCAGACATCACTTCGTTAAAAGTTTAATAACTTCTTTTAACATAGCCGGATTTACTAGCAGTCTTCGACAAAGTTGTAGATAATTAAAATATCTTTCTTATTTTCACTTACAGTGATAATACGTTGTATACAGTGCCACCTAGCGGCGAAAATACGAGCTAGTGAGTTTTCTCCATGTAAATTGTTGAAAAATCCAATATAAACTTCAGGCACGTTGGTCCGGTAGTTTGACTTGTCCGATTTGCTTCAAATTTGGTACAAGTACTCCTGGTGGGACAAGGAATCGACTCAGGGGTGGGCCGATTGAGTTTTCAAAAATTCATCATTTTTCTGGGCAGTCTAGTGCACAGTGCTCTAAAAATCTAGCGAAATCGTCTTAGGGCACCGGCGGGTCTGTAAAGAATACTAAAAATTAATTTCTATTCCATAATTTTCAGTTCAGCAATTCGAGAGTTCGTGCTCACCGCAAACCATGAAAAATAGACTACGTTGTGAAGCGATGATCACTATTTATTAAAAAATCACGGTTAAATAAAAAATAAAACTATTGAAAAATTTCAAATAGTTTATAATTTTCACAAACCTATTAGGAAAAATTGTGTAATAAGCTTTCGTAATATTGTGTAGGAAAAAAGCTGAAAATTTGAAAAGAAATCTGAGGATTATGATTAATTACAGAACTCTGGAATTTTCTATTGGAATGTTTTCAGGCATGAATTTGATATTGATGCTATTAGACAACTGTGAAATCAAGACCAATAGATCAGTTACATATCAGGACCCCATTCCTTTCCGACAATTTATCAAAACTCCTCATGATGTTTACAACAACAGGTTATCAATCTACGGATCAGATAATGTTATTGTAATATTGAATTAAATCAGTTTGCATCAATAAATTTTCAACTCCAATCCAATATTTTTTTTGTGAGGTGGGGGGGGGGGCTGTATGGTGTTAAAACCCAAAACCTTCTCTTGGCTACGCCGTTGCTTGGAGTTATTTATTTCGCTTTTCATTTTCCGAAAGGTTTCAGATCGATCCGATGGTCATAAGTTAGAAAAATTGCAGTCAGAAGGTTCGCACAAATGAACATTTTTGCACTGATAAGTTATCAAGTTCCTTCCAGACAACTTGGAAGTGTTCGGTGATTATTTCTAGCGGTTGTAGATAGAAAAATGAAATACAAAATTCGATTTATCGAAATAATGTTTGGCTTATTTCAATGGATTATTACTATATTGAACAATAAATAGGCGACAAAGAGTAATCAACAAACAACAAGCCATAACTTTTAAAGTATTCAAAATAGATATTTGAAGTCTTCAGTAAAGTTATTCGCAAAAGTAAGAGCTACAAATTTGCTGAAGGCATCATTTCGTTATAATCACTTCCAAGAAAATTTGTGAAAATATCTCACTCATAGGGGGATTAATCAGCAAAAACACAATACCAAAAGAAAGAGCATATTACCTCCATTAAATTCTCCGAAGATACTATTGACCTAAAATAAGCCGTTTTGGCGTTAATAATAGATTACTTGTTTTTGGTGATATTTCTGGCAATGGGAAATGATAGAAATCTTTCGTCCGCATTTAATGTTAAATATCTCTTTTGATAATAGTCCGATTTCAACAATCTATAGCTTGTTCGAAAGGTATTCGTTTAAGCTGTCTAAAAACATATAAATTGTTAATCTATATTGACAATTCCGGCAGATAATTTAAAAAAACTGCAAAAAACGCCATTTTTACGCATTCAAACATTCATATCTTAAAAACTAAACATCAGAATCAAAAACAAATTAATAGCGTTCATACTGTTTTTTAGTTCTTTCATTTAAAATTGGTTTGGATAAGATCGGTTCAGCCATTGCTGAGAAACACGAATGAGAATTTGTCCGTTACATACACACACACACACAGACACACACACACACACACACACAGACATTGTCCCAAATCGTCGAGCTGAGTCGATTGGTATAGAAGACTCGGCCCTCCGGGCCTCGGAAAAATTCTTGAAAGTTTGAGCGAATTCTATACATTTCTTTTATAAGAAATGTAAAAAGGTTTCTGATTTTATTCGTTTTAAATAAAACTAGTAAATATGGATATTAGTCGAAGAGAGTTGGCGAATTTGCTTATTGCTGGTAAAAAGACAGATGAACTGCTTAAGTTCATTACAAGTAGTAATCCAAATGTAAAATTGAGACTTGTTAGTGCTCGGAAGAAAATAAAAATCTTCATGTTGGAATTTAGAAGGTTGTGGATTCGGAGTAAGCGCACGCAAATTCGGTTTGAGCTGGAAAATTTTGTGTGGCTTGAAGGAAACCTAAGATTCGAAGTCGAAGGTAAAGGTAAAGGCCGAAAGAGGAAACCATTTTCCGAAATATGTCGCAGAGCCAAAATAAAAAGATTAGGAAAGTTGCGCGATAAGTATTCCACGGAAGAACTTGGTTTAGCGTCAGCCGTCAACGCTAATTCTACTGGTTTCCGTTTAGTTGGCAGACAAATCGAACGATTGTCGAAAAGTCCCGTCAGATCTACCGTAGAGAATTTAGGATCTATGGCTGTCCCGATTGCAGAAGCGTTTACTGCGGAGGAGGCACTTAGATTTATTTGTGAAAATGATTTTTCTAAGGCGCAGTACCAAAACATACGCAGCTCAGTTATGCAGAAGGGTTTGGACATTTATCCCGCGTATAATAAAATAGTAGAAGAAAAGAAACTATGCTATCCGATCGGTATGTACTATTCTCAAAGATTCGTCCCTGAATCAACAATTTTTTTCAGGAATTTCTGTTCAGCCTTCTTGTGCGTATGTTCCCCTTCAAGCTCTTGTTAACCATACCGTGGAACGACTCATCTCGTTTCTGAATATTGGAGTTCTACCACTGCATCCTGAGGATAATACGTTTGTTATCTTTAAGTGGGGCTGCGATGGAAGCAGCAACCATTCCCGGTAGGCAACATTATTTTTCTTCTAAACTTTGACTGACAGTCTCTTTTCCACTTGAACATAGATACAAGCAAATGTGCGTTGACGAAGATGAAAATGGAGAACTATTCGAGTATAACGATTCGCATATATTTGCTCTATCTATAGTACCTTTACGTGTAGTTAGTCGCCGGAAAGATGAGTCAAGAGATTGCATTCTTTGGAATAATGATTTTCCATCTTCAGTATCCCTGTGCCGACCAGTAAAATTAATTTTCAAGAAGGAAAATCCTGAACTAACAAAGGATGAAGTTGCCGCGATGAACAAGCAAATCGATGAATTAGTCCCGACTATAGTAAATGTTAATATGCGCAAGATTCCGATTAGTTCAAGCTTCATATTTTCCATGGTTGATACGAAGGTAGTGAATGACGTAACAGGCACACCGTCTCAAGCGTGTTATATATGCAAACGCTCCGGAAAGCGATTGAATGATCCTTTACTGGAAGCCAGCGATCCACCGCATAGTTTATATGTTTTTTCACCTTTACATGCATTAATACGAGCAATGGAGTTACTATTGAATATTGCTTACCGTTTAGCTCTAGCAAAACCGCGTTGGCGCGTAGGCAAAAATACCAGCGAGCTTAAGGAACGACAAATAAAAGTTCGACAAGCGTTACGTGACCGTTTAGGTCTTCGTATTAGCGAACCTTTGCCAGGTGGCGGAAATTCTAACGATGGTAACACAGCTCGAAATTTTTTCAGAAACCGAGATGTCGTTGCAGAAGAAACCGGGTTGGACGAAATGTTGCTAGAACGTATGTATGTGCTATTAACAATCATCAACAGCAAATTGGGAATTAACGCGGATGCTTACCGGAGTTACGCCGAAGATACACGATTGCTTTATGTACGCCTGTATGGTTGGTACGCTCTCTCACCAACCGTGCATAAACTCCTGGTCCATGGAGGAAGCATTATTCAACATAACATGCTGCCAGTAGGTATGTGCAGTGAAGAAGTTCAAGAAACCAGGAATAAAAGTATTCGCAGATTCCGAGAATTCCACGCACGCAAATTCGATCGACTCGTCAATCTTGATGACGTTTTCAAGAGACTTCTTGTTTCATCAGATCCTATAATTTCTCTTAAATGTAAACGTCGAATTCAACGAGCACCGCTGGATATACCTGAAAATGCAATGCATCTACTTTTGAATTAATTGGCATTGAATAAATTCTCCTTATATAAATCATAAATTGTTGTCATAGCCAAATTATTTTTAATGAACACATTCTCTATTGTTGATATGTAAGCAAAACAGAAAAGGAAATACAAAGGCTTTAGGCAATTTCTTTTATGTCGCTATGCGATAAAATTTAAAACTTTGGTTAGTAAATTTAAAATTACATGCTTAAAAAAAATAATATTTTCCAATTTTTGCTCAAATATACTTAAAAGTATGTTCTTTTCTATGGTTCAATCCGAACTTACTTTTATTTGCCCCAATCAGAGATAATGACATTTGAAAAAGGGCTATTTATGAGCGAAAAGTTTCCATAACTTTTGAAAGTATAAAGTTAGACTTTCAGAGTTATGAAAAAACGTGGATTGAAGTTTTCTAAAAGCTGTTCAAAGGTTGTTTTAACAAAATATAAAATTTCTTTCGAACATTAACAAGTCTCAATTTTACATTTGGATTACTACTTGTAATGAACTTAAGCAGTTCATCTGTCTTTTTACCAGCAATAAGCAAATTCGCCAACTCTCTTCGACTAATATCCATATTTACTAGTTTTATTTACAACGAATAAAATCAGAAACCTTTTTTGACAGTCGTTTCACTTATGCAAAGCTTGCTGCGATGAGAGAATGATATTTGAAAGTGGCTTTTTTCATAATACAACGATATGTGTGTAAATGCTTTAATGCGTTGAACCTGCAAAACTACAAACTTTAAATCTAAATTGCAAATTTTAAAAAAATATTGTATTCGCCAATTTTTGCTCAAATATACTAATAAGTATGGTCTTTCATGTGGTGGAAACAGAATTCAATTTTAGGTGCCCGCATCAGCGATATTGAGCCTTGAAATAGGCTATTTTTTAACGAAAAGTGTCCATAACTTTTTAAAGAAAAAAGTTAGACCTTCGGTGTCTTGGAGAAAAATACTCGGCTTGAAGTTTTCAATAAGCTGTTCAAAGGTTGTGTTAACAAAAAGTAAAAGATACGAAAGTTATACTAAAAAAACGTTTTTTTCAGGAACACCCTAATCTTTTTTTTTTAAATTTCTTGTATAACAAAAACTAAAAGAGATAGAGCTTTAATATGTTCAACAAATTTATTTAAAATAAGTTACTTTACAACTTTGTGGAAGACTGTGAAGCTCTATCTTTCATCAGTAAAAAGTTTATTTTCGCATTTTACATAAATTAGAACCACCCTAATAACTATTCCAATAAAAAGAAGCATCTTCTGATCTACACAAATTCATCCTAAGACATGATACGGCTAAATTATACAGGTTTGTCAGAAAGTAAAAATTCCTCCTAAATTAGCGATCTGGACCACTGTGCATTGTCGGCGCCGGTATTAATCAAAAAACAACTCGGAATTTCCTTTGACATTGAAGAATGATTTGTTACTCAATTCAAATCTGTCGTATTTTTTAATAATGCATTTTAAAAACGTGGAAATTCCTCATTATGGCGATATGTGTGAGCTGTTTTGGCCATTTTCCATTCAGTTGTCAAAATCCCGGAATTCGTTCCGTAATAAGGGAGGGGGTATAGAGAAATTTGTGACATTTTGTTACATGGTGGAGGGGGAGTCAGTTTTGGGCCATTTTTTGCGTTTGGCGAAAAATCCCATGCAAACTTCAAGCACGTTGGTCCGGTAGCTAGACTTGTTCGATTTGGCTCAAATTTGGAGCAGACACTCCTGGTGGGACTAGGAATCGACTCAGGGGTGGGCCGATGGGGGTCATTTTTTTCTGTCACTCTATTGTACACACCATTGATAAACAATTTTGCAAAGTCAAAAGTTTCACACGGCTATCGTAAAAGTTTGCGAAGAAAAAGTTGAGACAGTATCCGAAAAAGTGCAGGCTATTTTTACATGTGGGCTGAAAAGCGAAATTTTCTTGACAACTGGCGTTGTTAATCAAAATATTACTGTCAAGGAATGTTTGTTGAAACTCTAATTATGTGACCAATTTATGACCACTCCATCCTTTATTTCCGATTTCCGACCAATCGACTCAGCTCGACAAATTGAGACAATGTCTGTATGTGTGTGTATGTGTGTATGTGTGTAATACTGTGTATGTATGTATGTACAAAATGTCATGTAATTATCTCAGCAATGGCTGAACCGATCTTAATGAAACTAGTTTCAAATGAAAGGCCTAACTCTCCCATTTGACACTATTATTTTTGTTTTTCGATATGTTGTTTACTTTTTGAGATATGGGTAATTTTGTCAAAACAGGGCTGGTTTGAAGCGAATAACATTCGAACACGGCAACTATATACCGTGAAATAAACAGAAACAAAAAGCTTATGAAAATACCTTTCTAACATGCTATAGATTGTCAAAATCCGTTCACGAGCGGTGGAGATATTAAACATTTTGTATTTTCATTCTTCGGTTACCAATTTCCACTAACTAAAGCCAAGATCGTTCCATACATAGTTTTGCTTTGCTGGTTTTTAGGGTCAAAACTAAACCGATTTTGAATATCCGGGTATGCAAACACATCTGCGTGATTCAAGGATTTTGAATCCGAAAACATTTTGTGAATTTACTTAATAATCAATTACCTATTTCTCAAAAATTAATAAGCAAGTTCATTTCAAAGACAAAATAATGTGTAAATTCACTTCAATGTGCAAATTTGTCAAGAGTTTTTTAATTTCGATTATAGAGGTTTTAACCTTAAGGTCATTCGCTTCTTCGGGTTAGAAAAATCTCTTATGAAAAATTTCTAACGGAGTCGGGACTCGAACCCAGGTGCGCTGCGTACAAGGCAATCAATTTACCAACTACGCTACATCCACCCTCATTGACCAGAGTTGATGAATTTACCCGTTGGATTGAGCAATGCGTTCACTCGTGAGATAAACGTTGGATGGTATATGAATACATCAAGTAATTCTCCTAGTAGTGAGAAAATAGATTTCTAATATAATTCATATTCATATTATACTCGTAGCATCACCAAGAGCAGCTGTATTTTTGAATAACAAAATTGTAGTGAAAATTTATCAGTTGCATTATTGAAAATAAAGATTTAAAGAATCAAAATTTCGCACCATAAACAAAAATAATGTCACAGCTCTAACCATCATTTACCATTCCTCACAACTGACACTTAGTTGTACTGAAAACCCCAATATACATTTTTCATGATCAATGTGACTAAAAGCATATTTATTTGCGAAAAAATACGACATGTAATTTCAAGAATGTTCGTGTATCAAAGCAGTCCAGGGGCACTTTCAATACTAACTGGCTTTTCGATGAATTTAAGTGCTTATTCTGGTAGTTTGAACCATTTCTTTGCAATGGTATTGCTTTGTATAGGACTCATTAACCCATATATCCAGAACGAGAGTTCCGAACGAAACAATTCGCAAGTAATAAGGATGAGTGGAAAAAGACTGCATTGTAATCGACTGCATGTATGAGTTTTATGCCATCGACAATAATATAATTGCCAACATAGCCTGGACACTTGAAACTCTTTTCTAGATATTTCAATGCGATTCATGGAAACATTCTTACATTTTTCCTGTGTTTAAAAAAGGGAACAAATGCCCTATATCAAACTATCGCGGGATAGCTGCCTTATGTGCAGTATCTAAGCTATTTGAAATTATTGTGCTCCAATTCATCACTCACAACTGCTCTAGATACATATCTGATACCCAGCATGGTTTTATGCCCAAACGGTCAACTTCAACAAACCTTGTTTGCTATACATCTTTCATCATCAAGTCCTTACAAGCACGACTTCAGGTGGACAGCATATATACCGATTTTTCTGCTGCTTTCGATAAGATAAATCACCAGATAGCCATGGGTAAGTTCGATAGGCTTGGGTTCAATGGTTCCTTTCTGGCTTGGATCCAGTCATATCTGGCTGGTCGTGACATGACTGTGAAAATTGGAGACTGCACAACCATGCCATTCAAAGTGACCTCTGGGGTCCCACAGGGAAGTCATCTTGGACTACTCTATCTGAATGATTTAAACTTTTCATTGGAATGCTTTAAGTTCTCATTCGCCGACGACTTCAAACTATTTAATCTAATCAAAGATTCTGAAGATACCGATTTTCTGCAGACATAGTTGGATATTTTTTCAAGTTGGTGCATCGTAAATAGTATGGTATTGAATCCTTCAAAATGTTCCGTTATCTCTTTCTCCCGCAAACGCACGATAATTAAATATGACTACAAGATTTCGCAAACCATTCTCAAGCGAGAGTCATCCGTAAAAGACTTGGGGATTCTACTAGACTCTAAAATGAATTTTAAGGATCACATAGAATATACAATTTCCAAGGCCTCTAAGTTACTGGGGTTTATTTTTCGTGTTTCGAAGAACTTCGACGATATATACTGCTTAAAGGCACTTTACTGTGCTCTAGTTCGTTCAACGCTTGAATATGGTGCTGTTATTTGGGCACCATATTACCAAATCGATATCCAGCGCATCGAAGCTATTAAACGCAAATTTATTCGTTTCACTCTTCGTCGACTTCCATGGAGAGATCCACTAAACCTCCCGAGTTACCAGGACCGCTGTCAAATTATTAATCTCGACCTGCTGTCCGTTCGACGAGATGTCTCTAAAGCTGTTTTCATTGCTGACCTGCTACAATCACGAATTGATTGCTCTAATCTCCTACAATATGTGGATTTCAATATTCAACCTCGTAGTCTTCGATTTCATCCCTTTTTAAGAATACCTTATGCCAGGACCAATTACGAGTATAATGAGCCATTTGCTAGTATGTGTCGTCTATTCAATCGTTGTTCTAATGTCTTTGATTTTAACTTGTCCCGAGATGTTGTAAAGCGATTGTTCCATAATACCCTGTCATATCAATAATAATCTCAGTGTTAGTTTGTAAGCGTAAATATTGTACTCATAGTATTAGTTATAGTGAATCGTTTATATGTATCATTTGGATGTTTGTAATCTGTTGGTGCAAAAGATGAGGAGGTTTTATGCCGGCTGGAGAGCGAGATTGAAAGGATTTCAGCTCCAGCGGGCTTTTCCCTGCTCCCAAATAAAACAATAAAACAACAATGCGAATGAATACTATTTACAGGTGGCCTTTTCTCAGTTTACTATTTTTAATTACGTTAAAATACTAGACCTGAAAATTCCATTCTATACAAAATCATTTTCCAGATGCCTGTAACCAAAAATATATCTTTTAATTCCAAAACAAATTCCTGATTTCTAGATTTTCTGATGACTAATTAAGGACCATCAATAAAGTAGAAACACCAGATAATCCTAAAAATTCCGTCAAGAAAAGAAGAACGAAAACGTGCTCTTTGCAATGGGATTTTCACAAACATTTCAGAATATTCTGAAACAATGGTTTTGGAATTCGTGAAATTCGTTTTATTCATTTACTTCATTTCAACAACTTTCTTAAAATATTATTATATATTCTCATTTTTTCCAGCTCACTCCTTTAATGTATTATATTCGATTGCATTTTAAATATTTGAATAATAATAAATATATGATCATTTCATTTTAAAGATTTTTTTCATTTTGCATTGTTTTTATTTATTTTGTTTATGTGACCTAATTTTATTTATTGTATGCATTTAATTCTTTGTATGCATTCCGATCAGTTTATTATCTTATGTAACTTATTCGAATTATTCATTTAATTTATTTTATTAACTTTTTTCTAATATTTTTTTCTGATATTTTTCTGGTTCACACTTTTATTCATTTTAATAATCCGACTAATTTTGTTCAGTCATTCACTTTATTCATTTCATCTAGAACATTAATTAGATACAATATAATTTCTTTTATTAATTCTATTACTTTTTAATATCGCTGATTTTTTTCATTTTAATAATTTCACTGCTTAAAAACAAACAAAATGAAAAAATGATAAAAAGATAGAAAACATTTTTATTGTGATAAAAATTCTTTATTTTGTTTATATTATTCATTCCATTCATTTTATTGATTTTATTAACTCTCTGTTTATCCTGTTATTTATGAACAACATTTTCAAATAACTTTTCTGCCCATGCTCGCAAATCAGTACCATAAAGATAGAAAACGGGACTTCATGGGCAGTATAACTTTGGGCTTGGACAAGGTTTCTTCACAAAAAAGTAAAACTAATAATTGTGACAATCACCGTTTATTTGAGCGCTAATAGTTGCAAGAAAGATCCGTAGAACTCAAGTTATTGCAATTGTTTTGATTGGATTTCACTAGAACAGTGCTGCCAGAGACATTTTCAGTTAACGGTGAAAAATTATATTTTGATATATCTTCGTTTTCTTCAAATATTTTTGAAAACTGATAAATCTTATTAATTTGGACTGCTTAATTAATTTGGACGGCTACCTTTTCTGCCCAAACTATTCAAAGATGTGTATTAAGGATTAGTATGTAAAAAATCAGCAGCTTCTAACACTGCTAGAGAAGCATCTATCTTGATCAAAACAGGTTTTTCGTGTTTCTTTACTCTAACACTTTTAAGAAAAACGGCTTTGGTACCCTATATATGCGACAAAATAATTAGGTATGAAAGAGTTACTTTAATCCATATTATTCATATTAGGGTAAGGTGGGGCAAATCCGACCGTTGGGTAAACCCTACCCCCTCTGTTATCGAAAATCGAAAGCACTAAGCGAACTAATATCAATGTTGTCGTGTAGAGCATCGAAAATAATTATAATGGTGGTATGACAGCATTTTACTAGTCTACATTGAGATGCTCAAACCTTATTGTTGTTTTTACAACTTTTGATTTGATTTTTGTGTATCATTGACTACAGGATATTTCTTATTGTTAAAGTGAAAGCATAAAAAGTGTAAGTGGATTTAAATTCTTTGATTAAAGGCATACAAAGTGCACAGATGAATTTAGTCCAACTTTCTCATCATTTTTTTAATTGCATCGTAATGAAAAATGACGCGGTGGGGCAAATCCTATCTCTAAATAGTGGAGTAAATCCGACCACTTTTTTGCTAAGAAAATGATTATTTATAAAATTGGAATATATTTTTATTGTTATTTTTTATTATTTTTTCACAATGGTTCATAATTACAAACGAAAGATACAAAAACCTGTTTTAATCCACCTAGAGGTGCAATTGTGCCTTTCTCATTTCTCCAAACTATTATTTAATAGCTGGGTCGTACAATTTAACATTATGGAAATGTCTTTCATTCTTATTACACTTGGTAAGTATATATAAGAGCACCTTTTTGCATTCATCGCGGTATCGGTTTGAATCGGAGTTTTCTATGTGATCGCACTCCACAACCCGTAACTCCGGAGCCGGAAGTCGGATGGAGACAGGCATGGCAAAAGCACCGAACGGTGCTGCACGGTGGGCACTTCTATCAATAAACACGCCACCAAGAGGATTGAAGTTGGCACGCCGTACCGGTGCTCAACAGCAGACACCGGTCGCCGATACCAAGGCACCGGTGTCGGTGCCAGCGCATGATATTTATCCACCGTGCTCGTTGCTTCGGTAAAGCACCGACCCGAGTGTTTCTGACTTCGGTAGGCACCGTAACCAAGGTGCATCTCACATCGGCAGGCACCGCAACCGAGGTGTTTCTGACATCGGCAGTCACCGAGTGTTTTTAAATTCGTAAAACACGGCAGCTTATATTTCGGTAGCGATTATCGCCGCGCTATTGCTGTCGCTTGTTAAGTGGCTCAAAGCAATTTGGTGCGTTCATATGCATGAATACCAAGTATTTTATGAAGAATCTGTAATGCATTATACAGTAAGGAAGGATTAAGTAGGTATGCAAGTAGGAATTATAAATAGATGAATGAATGGATTTAAATTGGCGTTAGTACTGGAGTCGAATTGTACATCTTAGCCAACTCTTACATCAAACAATCTCAGTCCGAGTATTACGTTTGAAGTTAACTGACCTTTATTCAGTATCAAAATTAAAAAGATTCTTCTGCACTTCGAAATTTAAATATCGTCCGGTCATTTGTATTCTTTAAAAATAAGAGAAAATTCTCTTCTAAAAACTAAAAAAAAATTAATATTGAGACTAACTATTTAACGATTAATAGCGATTGGATTGTAACCTCCACATTTGTATTACTAAAAGTATCATTGAAAGACTAAAGTGTCGAAGTTTTCCGCTACTTAGTACTAAATAGCTTAGTTTGAAAATTTTATTCAGGTATGGAAATACATATGCGCCTAAATTGAATTGAAAAGCAAATAGGAATGCGTGATAGAAAAAAATGTTGATTTTAAATATTTTTATTCGGTCAACACCTTTCATATGTTTTGCATAATTTTAAGACTTTTGACTCCAAATTGTTAAAATTATTATTACCGTTGCTAAATTTACATTAACAGAAGTCAGAAGTGTTGCAAGTTCTCAGTTTGACGGTTGTATTTTTCATTTGTCTCGAAATGCTCAAAATAATGTCCCGTCATTATAAAATTAATAAAAATATGATATCTGACAAAGTAGTATAAGTCAAGGTATCCTGTAAAGTATTCAGCTTTAGTCATAACTTCAAAAAGAAATTAAGTTTCCAGCAATCAGTCTGGAAAGTGAATATGTTACTGATTGAGAAAACATTTTAGTTTTTAACTCTAGGTAGAAAGATCAATATTTAAAATCTGTGGAAATTCTCTTTGGTTTCCGCATAGGTAAAATCAAACATGAAATTGTAGTATTTTAGTAAAATTTCAAATCAAATGACTTCATGAGTGCCTTTACACAAACAAACTTTAGGACCAATATTTTCAGTCTACCTTTCTGGCAAATGTGAGTGGGTCCAACTAGTTTGTATTGCAGTTTTCAGATCTATCCGGGGATTTAAAAAATCAAGCCAAATTCAAGTATCATTTCTTAAGAACGTTGTTCACATCTTATAAATGCAAAGTATGCACACATAGTTTTTTTTTTGTTTTGCTGTGGAATAAGGGAAATTTATTCCAAATAATAAACAGGTCAGATTTGAATATCCGGGGATTTAAAAAATCTTACCTCGGGTAATCGAATCTAAAATAAAATATGTAAATGTAAATGTATCAATTTGGCTCTATTCAATTTGTAAAATTCCAAGGTGTGATTTGTCTTTTCAGTTGCTTTTCGTTTATATAATATATTGTTAACGGGTTCATGATATATTTCAGTTTTGTATAGCTATTTGTGCATGAATTCTCAAACAAACTTAAGGTGTATTTAATACATTACAGGTCGCATTATCCGGGAAACCATTTGTCTGTTATTCGATTTTCTGGTGTAAGCCAATAATTTTTTCAACTACTAAAAAATAAAGTAAATTAATGAGCTTTTCGTTGGTGTTGTGGTGTTACATGCTTTAGCTAACTTCTCGACGTTTAAGTGAGAGGAGTCTCTTCCTGTGCGTAGTGCTTACACAAAGCATAACTTCATTGACCAATATTGTACTGGATGGTCTGGTGGTCAATATGCTTTTAGTTTTCACAAACTTTCCAACTCATGTTTGCCATCTCCGACGGACTATAAAAAGTTATGTCGATGATAGATGCCCGACCGTATCAGTAAAAATCATCGCATATCCTTACATCGATCACTGTTTCCAGTACAGTTATACTCTCTATGACTGGTAAGTCTACACACCCACTATACTGTGCAAGAATTGAAATCTCTTTAGACAGTCAAATAAAATTTTATGTATCTAAAATGCATGCAGAAATTAAATTTTGCCGATCAAATTGTAAAAACCCATTTGAAGCTGGCTTTTTTATACCTTGAAGCAGAATAGATATAAAAAGGACAAGGTATCGGTTCAATTATTAAAAATGCAGAATATAGCAAAACAAAAATCTAGTCTTCAGATTTCAAACTGCATTACTTCAGAATGTGGTTTGGGTGATCACTTACCATCTTGTCAACTAAATTTGTCTTTGTTTTATTGAGTTTACATGCGGAATAATGAATGTAGCTTATATAGTATAACTATCGAAGAACTGATAAAGATTAGGACACTAGCTAGCGATATTTATGATAACGTAGATTTTTTTCTAAATTAATGCTCTATAAGTCTATAGTACAGCGAACCAAACGGCACGTTCACACACGGACGCCGTTGGATGTGCCAGAAAAGTAATGAAGTCCGGCCAAAATTCATTTCTATGCATTGTGCTGTGTTAAAAGTTTTGTAATGGCACTGGTAATGACGTATAAAGCGGAAATAAATCGTATGGGCGCACCTCGATTGTGCCCTAACGCCGTTACATACGATAACGTGTTTCAAGTAATTTCGAAAATTAAAGTTCTCTGCAGTAGGTAACTTGCTACAAATGATACGAACAATTCCAGTTCCATTAGAGTAAAGCAAAGCCTCCCTCCCTTTTAACTTACCAGGACGGGGTGCTTGGAATGAATATAACATATTAGCGAAATATGATCACCTTATACATGACCTTGTTTTAGCGAAGGACCACAATTTTATATGAGATTAGCTCCTCTGAAAATACGTTTTATTAACCGCAATGATAAAATTAGTACTGTAATTTGACATTCTAATTGAAATTAATTCTTTTTTCAAAACAACCTGGTAACCGGATAAACAGATTTTTTCAGTGTCTCCATTTTGTCAGCCTAATACTACGTTCACACTACGAGTTAAAACGTGTTTTAACGCTATCTTGATGACATTTTTCTTGTTGCTAATTATTATAACGTGTTTTAACTCTGTAGTGTGAACATAGTATAAAAAGCACTATGAGGCAGTTCATCACTATTTTAGCTAAATATTGTAATAGAGTTTGCGACATGAAATGACTAAATACTTTATTATTACGACCAGCAATAGATAGAATGTCTAAAAATTGGTAACAAAGTTTCGTATAATAAAAATTATCCAAATACTGTGAAATACTTGTGATTGATTGATCGAAAATTCGAAACGTGTGCCCCAAATGGCGGCAATAGGAATAGATTCAAATTGAGCTAAGCACCATATGTGCGTTATCCGTATAGATTGGGATCATAAAAAAATAAAAAGATGTTTATCGATGGCAAAGTTCATATCTTTTGCTTTCTTAGTCTACTTTCTACTTCTGCCGCAGTCAGACGTACAATCGAGCCAAGTGAACAACAGGCCTCTCGATCTAGTGTGCATTGTCTCGAGAACAAAGGAAATATCGGATTATTCTTGTCATCATGAGTAAAGTTGACGAAAAAGCGCTACTCCGACCCAACGCTGCGGTCGTTGACTTTAAATTTTGTCTAAAACGACCGAGTTTTAATGAAGTGGAATACCTTCTGAAGGTACAAATGCAACTTAGGCTTGCGGAAGTCTTGTACCTTCAGTATCATCATCTTCGCAATGTAGTGTTAATATCATTCAACACGTTAGCACAAGCCGAGCGTTTCGTTTTGAAGAACAACCTCAAACACGTGGTTGAAAGTGACAACGTTGGAATTAAGATTCCCGTATACATTGAGAATGATTATATAGATGTAAGGTTATATGACCTATCACCTCGTACCCCTCCTGAGCCAATTGCAAAATGCATGTCGCAATACGGAGAAGTAGAATCCGTTACACCTGATACTTGGAGAAACTTCTTCCCGGGTACTCCAAACGGCGTTTTTGTAGTGAGGATGCGGGTTGAAAGGCCTATACCCTCCTACTTGGCAATAAAACTCAATACTCACGGAACTACAATTATGCAAACTACGCTATGCACCCATGAGGGGCAAACGCCTACGTGCAAGTATTGTAATCAGACAGCTCATCATGGACAACCTTGCGCGGAAGATGCAGAGGAAAATGCATCTCATCCGATTGCCAACTCATCTACGGCAAACCAACCTAAAACAGAGTTTTCAATACCAATACCTGAACCACAAACGGTGGCCAATTTTGTGGCAGCTGTTCAGACCATAATGACAACCGCAAAAGAATCATCAAGCACCCCAAAAGCAACTGTAAGCAACATCGGCAACGAATGCAGTAACAATGACGACGGATTTACACTGGTCAACAATAAGTGCAAGAAGCAAGGGAGAACATCTGATCTCGGACACCAAGCCAGCTTCGACCGGGACGTGAAAAACAAGAGAGAATTGAATGACCCCCCTGACGCTGTTTGCCAGCAGACCTCGCGAAAAAAGGTCTCCGCTCGCAATAAAAAGTTGCGCGCACGAGATCCAATTAATTAATTCTTGTTGTTGTTTTCTTATTTTTATTTTTACATGTATTGTAAACGTATAAAAGATCCACGGCTCCGTTAAGCTACCGCTATGAGCCGTGTCAAATAAACGAATTAAATAAAAAAATATCTTTTGCTTTCAATTTGATATACATTTGCAAGAAGATAAAAAAATAGAATTTTCGTTGACTAGTATTTCCAAGACGCAAAATTAAAAAAAATACACCATCCGCGATCTATACTTGCATCGACTTTGGATATTTTATAATTACATATCTAACTAAAAATCAAACTTCCGTGATAATAGAAGTATATTTGCTGTTCTCTTTTATTCCGTCGCACCGAAAAATCTTTTTTTGCTTTCTTTTTGTGCATATGCTAGCGGGCTTAAACATTCTCGCTTTGATACGGGTGCAAAGTCAAAGAGTTTCCGAGGTGTTATCCGAAGTTGAAAGCGCTCGGCTCCGGTGCTTCAGAAATTTGAAAGCACCCGGCCCGAGTGTTTTCCGAAGCATTCAAGCACCGGATCGAAAATTTAACACCGCCACCGGCACAGGTGCTTCGTTTATCGTGCATCGGTGCTTCGCATCGAGCACTGGCTTGGGGTGCTCATTTCAATACACTCGGTTGCGGTGGTAAAATGCAGCACGCGGTGCCGTGGCGTGTTTGGACATGCCTGGATGGAGATGGAATTTTATATCAGTTTCCAGGGACGCAACACCTTTCATTTGAGACTAAGTTGACCAAATCGGTCTAGCCATTTTCGAGAAACCAATATAACCGTTATTATGAATTTGGATGCTTCCGGATCCGTCGATGGTGGCCAGTGTAGCCAAAGAGACTTTGAATGACTGTTGGTGACCGAGATCTACAAATTCAACAGTTTACATTTTGGAAAAAAATTCACCTTTTTATATTCATCGCAGTATTCGTTAGAATCGGGATTTGCTGCGTGATCGTACGTATCACCCTGTAATTCAGGAACCAGAACTCGGATCCACACAAAATTCAACAGCAGCTGATGGACCTTTCATTTAAAATCAAGTTTGTCAAAATCGGTTCAGAAAATTCCGAGAAACCGATGTGGACAAATCAACAAATTTTGATTTGTAACCATACTCTTCAACTCGTAATCCGGAACAAGATGTCGGTTGAAAATGAAATTCAATAGCAACCTATGGGAATATTATACCTTTCATTTGAATCTTAGTTTTTAAAAATCGGTTCAGCCATCTCCGAGAAACCGATGTGGACATTTTGTTAACAAATCCGCACATACACACACATACATACATACATACATACATACATACATACATACATACATACATACATACACACATACATACACACAGATATTTTGCGATCTCAGCGAACTGAGTCGAATGTTATATGAGACTCGGTCCTCCGGGCCTCGGTTAGAAAGTCGGTTTTTGGAGCAATTGCATAACCTTTCTATATAAGAAAGGCAAAAGAATAATATTTAATTAGCTTAATAAGCATGAGTTAAATGTTATCTTCATGTGATTATAATTTGCAAAGGTTGGTGGAATGCGTTTGAACGTGTAGGGAATGGGGGTTTAGTAGAGTGGGTGTGGAGGATGCGTCAGAAATCCTTCATCTTATTTCGGTATACGGGGTGGATGAAGGAAATCTGGGCGTGAGGGTGATCCAAGAAGAGGGGAGTGATGAAGGAGGGAGGTGTAAGGGCAAGGTGTGGAGGGGGGGGGGGGAAGGGGCGGCTACGAAATACTCAACTGCATATTTTGCCTTCCATTTGAGACTTGGTTTGAGAAAATCGGTTCAGTCATCACCGATGAAACGATGTGACTTTAATTGAGGAATATGCCCGGAATTCCGGACTTCCGGAATCGTCGATAGTGGACAATATATTCAAAGAATGTTTGATTGGCAATCAGTGATCTAGATCTACGATTAGAAGTAATTTGGTGACCATTTCAATAGTTTTTAGCCTCTGAGGTATTACGATTGTACCGATTTATATGGGAAATTCCAGTGTATCCTTACTAACACCCCTGTAACTCCGAAAGCAAGAGTCAGAACCGAATGAAATTCAGCAGCAGTCAATGGCATTACTGTATCTTTCATTTGAAATTAAGTTCGTAAAAATCGGTAGAGAATTCGTTGTGGAATGGGTGTGATATTAGCTTAGGAACTTGGCGGGTTCCCCGAGGGCGTCACGAACCGTCATAGGTGGCCAATGTGGTCAAAGCTGCTTTGATTGATCATTAGTGATCCAGACCCGCAAACTAGAGTAATGTTACATCAATTTTAATATGTTTTACATCATTTGAACATTATGGTGGTACCAGTTTATATGGGAATTTGCTGTGTGACCGCACTCTTCAACCCGTAACTCCGGAACCGGAAGTCGGATCAACTAAAAATTCAATAGCAGCTTATGGGAGCGTTACACCTTTCAGATGAAACTAAGTTTGCAAAAATCGGTTCAGCCATCTCTGAGAAAATTGTGTGAGTTTAAATGACACACACACATACACACACATACATACACACACACAGACATTTGCCGATCTCGACGAACTGAATCGAATGGTGTATGATACTCGGCCCTCCGGGCCTCGGTTAAAAAGTCGATTTTTACAGTGATTGCATAGCCTTTCTTTATATGAGAAAGGCAAAACGTGATGAATATAGTATTCGTCTAGTAATTGCTCCGAGAAAAATGGGCATATCTTTACGTACTACTGCTCGTGATTTGGACATTCCAAGATTGACATTGAATTCCATTTTCTTCATGCTACAATTCAATAACATAACATTCATTGATTTATTTTCAATGATAAATCCATATAATTTGGGTAGTATCTATACTAAATCAACCAAAAACATAGGCGGTCGGGTTTACCCCACCACCCAAAACACTAGTATCTCAAAGTTTTCCCAAGATAGGAATAAAATACTATACATTGAACGTTGTCCAGAAGTCTAACCTTTAATTTGGTATATAAAACGACTTGATCCGATGTAAAATGAGCATTTTACAGCCAAAACCATTTACTAGGTCGGATTTGCCACACCTTACCCTATTTATTTTATTATTCCAATTTTTTATGGTTTTATTCATATTATTTATTTCAATCATTTTATTAAATGGTTAGTTTTTCACAGTTCACATATTTTATTCAGTTTCTTAATTTTATCAATTCGGTTTTGCCAGTCCTTTATGTTATTGTATGATAGCTTGTTATCCTGAAACAATTTAATTTTCTCTCTTAATTTCATTACGTTTTAATATCGTCTAATTTATATTTGAGCAAATTTGATTTATTTATTTTATTAATTTGATTTATGTTAATCATTCTATCCATTTTATGAATAACTTTTTTATTTTAAATTTTGTTTTGTTTTATTATTTTTCTTTAATTTATTCAGTTTATTCGAAGCGTTATTCGTGCACATCTCACATCTAGTTGCTTGTAAATTTAGCGTGTGATCGGCAAGCTAATGAATAATACAACAGTGATATGTGTAAGAAATGTCTCATCTCACTGATAGGTGGATTAAATCGGTTTTTACTAAGAAATTGGTTGAAATGCAATCCCGAGTATAATTCGAAAAAAGAAAGTTTCGCGTAATGTTTCCATATACCACAGACATGTAGCCCTAGATTTATCCTAAAACTAGTCCATGTAAACCAATCGTCAATTAGGTTGTAAGATATGTCTAATAAAAAATATTATACACTAACTTTAATCCATACAGTGCAACGATTCCACATATTTTTTGGATGATACACTGAACAGGTCGTTAGGCTCTTGAATCATAAGATGTTTATTAGGGAGGCTATGACATATTCTAAATTGTCTTCTTTTTCATGTAATATTTCAATAATTTTCAATGTTTCCATTGCGAATCAGGAAAGGTATACCCCATTTACAATATTTCCTAAAGCCTTTTTAGAACGTCCCAATAGAACTGAGTGTCATCAAACCAGACTTTGAGTTTTTAAAATTTCGATACACCCCTACTTCTCGTAACCCATTCCCAGCGAGAAACAAACGGAAAAAGCATGTTTTTTAACCCTAGAGCGTTGCACTTGCGTTTTCCACCCTAGAACGTTGCAGTGGGGTACAAACGTACCTTACGCGTTTGATCGCAATTTTCGCAGGTAAAAATTCAAACAAAAGAAATGTATAATACATCATTTTTTTCGTTTTTAATTGCGTGTTTTCGCTGTGTAAGTGAAAGTACGGAATTTATTGAGTCAATGATACATAAATTGGTTTAAACAAAAAAGTGAAAAGTCGCGGTTTTGACTTTTTTCACAAAAATTACTATAACTTTGCGAATTTTCAATCAATTTGAAAAAATCAAATGATTCTAAAAGTTTCAAAAATGGCCTAGAAACGGTATAAATTGTGATTTCGATATTTTTGATAATGTGCAATTATTTGGAAGAGTAAAAATTTAAAAAACCGGTTTTGAAAAATACCACGAAATGGGGTGGAAATTGAAATGAGAAAAATATTTCTGACCAGTAATACATTGGCAACACGCAACGTTACTGTTACAACAGTTACTGTGCGTAAATTATACTATTATTTTGAAAAACTATAAAAATAAACAATAAAATAAATTAATTGAATAAATGAATAAAAACGATTTTATAATACCAATAATACCAATTGTTACTTACGTAGTAAAACAATCAGTATTTAAACTGGTTTTGTCACGAGTCACAATTCCACTAACAGCACGAATCCTGACGAAACGCTAACGGCAACCGTATACTGAGGTACAAACGTACCCCACGCCAACTTTCACACCTGCTTCTACGAAGGCTATAAGCAAACGTGCTATACCACCATTTCCTACTCTTACTAGGAACTCTAAGTTGAATTATGGTTGGGGTCCCAGGTCGGTAAATTCCGAATTCTCGTCTTCACACGGCTCCAAAGAAGGCGTGGGATACATTTGTACCCCAGTGTAACTTTTTAGGGTTAAGAATTTTTATGATTACGATATGATAATTGAACTAATTGTGATGTATTATACATAAAAAAAACAGCTTAATGTACGTTCTATTCATTAGGTACAAGAGCCTGTTCGAATATGTTCAAGTAGGCTATTACGATAAAATTGCACAAGTCATGTCCAGTGATGCCATATGGAATCACACGCGGAGAATGGATGAAAGTAGTATGCCAAAACCCATCCCACATATGTATATTCTAAATTAGAAAAAATAGAAAAAGTATACACTGTAGGAATTTAAAGTATAAACAACCATCCTGCCGTAACATGTATAGACCAACGTGTGTTTACAAGCAAAAGCATCTGTTCGTACGCTTTTTCGCCAGCTTCACACTTTGGCAATAGCATACAAGTTCGTACAATGCAAATTAGTACTTCTCGCTAATTTGTAATAGCTTTAGTTAGTAATTTGCACTGTGCGGGTGAGTGCACATATTTGGCTAATATTAAAGTAATCTACAGGATACTGTTGTCGGCAAAAACATTCTCACTAGCTGAAGCTGAACTGTATCGTACAGGCAAGGGCGAAAACTTTAAGAGATACCTCTTCTCACAAATTGACCCGCTCTCACTTGCACGCTGCAAGCGAATGTAATTAATCATGCGGCACGTTCGGGAGATAGTTTACTCCTTCATATATCAATTTTCTTTAAGTTTCATCAATGTCATTTTAAAAGCCAATTATCTTTAATTACTCCAGTCATTCCGGAAAATCACGAAGAGCCATAAGCTGCTGGCGAGTTTCCAATCTACTATAGGGGAATGTCGTCAGGGTGGCCAGTTTTTAACTTTGCCCAATAGGATATAGTACATTTGCATATAAATATAGCACACGATCAACTTTGCATACAGTGAGGAAACGGATGCATTTCTAGAACCCGAAATATTCTAACACAACTTACCATTGTGCGGGTTAATACCACCACTGCCGAAAACCCGTAACATCAACCGTTTATTGTACCGTCCGGACGTTATAGTCATGATATTGCTCGTTTGACGTGAGAGCAACGAATGATTAAAATGGACACTCGGCACCTCTATTTATAGCCTTTCGTAGTTGATTGAGCCACTTAAGTGCTTCCTTTTTACAGCTATCTCATGAATGACAATTTTGACTTTTTTATGCGAATTTTCAATTATACCACCGACTACTTTAATTGCACAGATTTAAAATTATTATTATATTATATGAATAAATTATTAAAATCGATCTAGTAATAGCGGAGTTTAAAACGTACAAACCTTCAATCATCGGTGATATTTCAGATTTTAGAATGACATATAACCCCAAATAGTACAGTAATACATTTTTATGTCCAAAAAATCAATAATTTCAGTCACCACCACCAAGCCTAAATTTTGTCCACTTCACTGCTTAGAACTCTCATGCTAACCACCATCATAAAATCTACATCAACTCTCGCTTCATTCGTCCGAAACATACGATGTCAAACGGCTGTACCAGTTATGCTGCAATTGGAGAAAGGCAAATCAAACTTGCCTTTTCCGTGGAAAATTTCAAAAACCGATGGATTTAAAAGTGACGACGGATTTTTCCGAGCAGAGCGATTGAATTTTTCAAATGCTTTGTTAACTTGTTGTTTTTAATCAGTCTTCAAAAACCTTCTCGTCAACTTCACCATTGGAGAAAAAATATAGAAAAATCTCTTTCGGGCTCTTGTTTACGTTAATCAAGGATCCATATAGGGACGTGTCGCATGAAGAAAACGCGACGCGCTTATAAAACCCAAACTAATGATTGCAGATTTAAGTAAAATCACTTGTTACAGGGGGACTTTAGACCAATAATCTTTTTTGTGTCCAAATATTTTAGCAATAAGCAACCAACCAATCATCGAAATAATTTCCAACATGTTTGTATTAAAATTGGAACCTAATTTCACTTGTACAATCGCTCTAAATGATAATCAAACAACACTACTGGCTCTCTTCTGACGTGCATAATCTCACCCATATCAAGTGCCAGCGCAAACAGTGCGCACAAGTGGAGTTCTTGCTTTGCCGGTTCCGATAACGCCAATTAGCGTAATTCAATTGTTTGCCATCTTCATTTGACTGGCCGACTAGGATCACGGCAGCCGAGCGAAAGACAGACTTACATACAAACTTTGCTGATGGAATCATCTACCAAGACTATTTCTGTAACCTCGTTATTGAATGTCGGTTGATTCTATATTGATAGAGGAAAGCGGTTCGGCCAGTTCAGCCATATATAGGGGGAGCCGAGGTGAATTGAGATAGATGAAAGTTGAAACTGCGTCCATTCCTAGCGAAACTATAACAGTAGGGATCCGACAACAATGCATTTGTTTTTTCTTTTATCGCGAGAATGCATTTGATATATTTAACAATTCATCTGGGAGAATTTTATGTGACGATGCACAGTGGTCCAAAATGCAAATGCTGCAAGAATTGCAAGTTTTTACTAAAAATGAAGAACTTAGCCTTATTATGTCTTTGGAAAAGTTTGTGTAGTTTGTGAACCCCTTATTTTTATTGACACAACAGTTAGAGTGGTTCTAATTTTACCAAGATAAAAAACTATGTTTTTATCATTCATACTACCTTCAGTGAATTTGTAGAACGACAACTTTAAAAACAGTTTACTGTTAAAAACAGAAAAGTTTAAGATTGTTTAAGGGCGAATTGTTTGTTTTATGACACGATATATCTATTATTGTTTTTTGAATACCAATACCACTGATTGGGGCAAACGGAAGATAATTCTGGGTGGTTCTAGATTTATAAAAATCTGAAAATTAGCTTTCTAATGGTTCGGGATAGATTTTCGCAGTCTAACCGAAAATTTAATAAAATCAAATTATAAAAAAACTTGATTAAAGATTTGTATTTTGTATGTTTCATTTTATTTTGTATTTTTTATTTTATAAAAATTTAAAAAAAACAAATTGAAGTGTTTCTTAGAAAAATAATTTTATGTAAATAACATTTGCAATTTTAGTAACAGTGTTCCACCAAAAATCCAACTTGAGTAAGCTGTAACTGTATATTGCTTTACGCAATGTAGAAGAAAAATGTTGAAAAATCACGATTGGTGTTTGTCACCAATGCAAACGTCCATTTTCATAAGATTTTCAAAAAAATATATGATCAATTATAAAAATAGCCAACCAGCGCACAGAGGAGTATTTCACCCAAAAAGCTGGCCAAAAGCAAAAACTCCAAACTCGGGTAATAGTTGCTAACCAACATGGTTTCCTGGATAGCTACTACACAATTTAGAAGCCTTGTTTGGAGCTTTTTCTGTGAAGTTTTTATAAGTTTTTCATAACGGTAAATATTAAATACAATTTGAACAGTTTTTCTAAATTCGAATTATATTCAGGGTTATGACTATTTACTTTTTTTAACATGAGTTTGGATTTTAGTTAATTTTCAACAATTGGTAGCATCTATCCTTCTCATTTTTTCACCAGTTAGAAGTGATGAGTTGTTCTTCCAATTAATATTTCATAATAAATCATATGCAAAAATAAAAACGCTTTTAATCCACCTAACAGTGTGATGAGACATTTCTTATCACACTCTTCGGATACTATATCGATTGAAAACATTTAGAACTTGATGCTTCGCAATGTTTTTGATAACACATACTACATGGGATAGTGGCAGGACTCAGAGTATCACTCAAATCAGAATAGGACAACATCAATGCTAGAAATCTCAAAAGCTAAACCAAATCAATGGAAAAGTAAAAAAATGGTCTATAAAATAGACATCCAAACGAATTATTGCGCATACTCTGTTAATAACAAATTCAAAATTCAATGCATTGCGTAGAAAAAAAGGAATTTATATATAATGTTGCGCTGAGCCAAAAAAAATTTCGAAGTTTATACTCTTAGTAGCGTTTACTCAAATTTCCAACGCGACTGAGCACTAAGAATTGGAGTTGCAGCTCTTGAGATATCACGCTACCTCTGAAGTGCATGCGTGCATAGTTCAAACTTTACTTCGATATCGACTTTTGCTAAAAGTGACATCCCAGGCACATTTTCACATGAGGCTGACATAATCGGAGGTAGAGAAAATCGGCGGCATACCAATGTATTGTAATAGATAGGCAGTTTTCGAAGAAGTTTCTTGTGGACTAGTGTAGAACGATTTTGCTTCTACTTACTTGGGGCCAGCGGTGTAATTAGAAATTCGGTTTGGTGGGTGTTTGGTAAAATTCTAACTTACTGTCTAAGTGGCATAATATGAAAACGTCATCTTTCAAATTTTAAAATCATGGAGAATTATTTTTTTCAAAAAATAGTAATAGAGTTGGTGTCTTTAGCGAATTTATTTAGACTATCATTTAAAACAACTTTATTGCAGGCATGAATACTACGTTTAGGCAGTATATCGGGTTTTAAAATGAGATTTACGAAATGTTCCTTAATCTATTTTTTACTAAAATAACTTTCTGTTGTGAGCTTCACAAACTCAAACTTTGGATAAAATGTAATTTTTTTTTCTTATAAATAATAGAAGAGACGTACCATAGACACTAAAATCAATAATTTATTTTAAAGGAAAATACAAATAGCCTAAAATATTTTGATACCCCGAACACATGGAGCCTTCTTGTCTTCAACAAAGTGGTTTGTAATAGCACTCCCCAAGATTGCTGAATACATTAAGCTGCGATTTTTTTTTTAATTTTTATTATAGAGGTTTTAACCTAAGGATCATTCATTAAATTTGTTTGAAGAGTAGATTCTCCATAAATACTTCTAGGTACACGCAGAATTTTATTTACGCATCGCTAGCATACTTTTCTATCTGCCTCTCGTTTCTTCTACTGTAAATGTTATGCATTGGACATATTCGATCTATCCACTCATTGAATGCCTTCTAGAAGTATATGCATGAAAATGCGTAAAAATCACAGCAGATGAAAAGAGACGGGATTAAGAAGTATGCTAACTATGCACATTTTTGTTTCTCAGTGTAGATTTAACGCCAAAATTATTTTATCAGATGATGTGCTGTTTAACGTTTGCAAAATTCATCGAAGATACTAAACTTCCGAAATTGACGGTATCAAAATGAAGTCATCTTGACCTTAAATTACTGTTTTCAAACATTTATTTTACATATTCATATAATTGGTAATACAACAAAAATCAAATGCTAACAAAAATCTAGAATGCTAGAGTCGAAACGCCATTTTTCATAAATTTCCCTCTGCTTTCGGAAAGTGTTATCCTCGTTATTAATCATATTACGTTTTCGTTTCAACTCGACGAATTCCCAAAATAAAAACATTTTCAGCAAATGTTGAAAGTTATGTAATTTTTCGGTGAGCAGATCTACGTTTCATAGACATTAAATCAATTCCAACTACGCTTCCTATTAATAAAAAGACTATAATCCATATTACAGTACATCCCTTCAAAAGTGAGCTCAATATGATAGGGAATCTGAGGATTATGACTGATTTCAGAACTCTGGAATGAGTATCTATTAGAATGTTTTCAGGTAGGTATTTTATATTGATGTTATTAGACAACTGTGAGATCACGACCAACATATCAGGATCCCATATCCACAATTTTTCAAAGGTCCTCATGATGTTTAAAACAACAGGTTATCAATATACTGATCAGATAATTATCATTGTAATATTGAATTAAATCAGTCAGCATCAATAAATTTTTAACTTCAATCCATTTTTTTTTTAATTTTGGGTGGGGGGTGATGTTAAACCCCAAAGCCTCCTCTTGGCTACGCCGTTGCTTAGAGTTATTTATTTCGCTTTTCATTTTCCGAGATACCTATGTTTCAGATCGATCCGATGATTATAAGTTAGAAAATTTGCAGTCAGAAGGTTCGCGCCAATAAAATTTTTTGAGCCGATAAAAGATCAAGTTCTATCCAGACAACTTGGAATTGTTCGGTGATTATTTTAGCGGTTGAAGATAGAAAAATGAAACACAAAATTCGTTTTATCGAAATAATATTTGGCTTATTTAAATGGATTATTACTATATTGAACAATAAATAGGCGACAAACGGTAATCCACAAACAACAAGCCATAACTTTTAAAGTATTCAGAATAGATATTCAAAATAGATATTTCACTAAAGTTATTCGCAAAAGTAACTGCTACAAATTTGCTGAAGGCATCCTCTTAATACGATCACTTCCAAGCAATTTTATGAAAACATCTCACTCGTAGGGGGATTAATCAGCAGAACCATAATACCAAAAGAAAGGGCATACTGCATCCATTAAATTCTCCAAAGATACTATTGTCCTAAAATTAGCCGTTTTGGCGTTAATAATAGATTGCATATTTTTGGTCTTATTTCGAGCTACGGCAAATGATCATCCGTATTTAATGTTAAGTACCTATTTTGATAAGAGTCCGATTTCAACAATCTATAGCTTTTTCAAAAGATACTCGTATAATCTTTCTAAAAATTTATAAAACGTTTATTTACATCGTCAATTTCGGCAGTTAATTTCAAATAACTGCAAAAAGGCCATTTTTCATCTTCAAACATTCATATCTTGGAAACTAAACATCAGAATCAAAAACCATTTAGGGACCATCCATAAATGAGTAGCATTATATGGGAAAGGGGGGAGTTTTGTATTTTGTGATGATGTGTGACGACAGGAGGGTAGGGGGTCTTGTCATGCTACGTAGCTTTTTTAAAGGGGAATAATTATCATCGTTCTTTATTTTTAAAAAAAAATGCGGTGACAAGGGGGGGGGGGTAGAGTTACCGTCAAGCTACGTAATTACCAGGGGTGGCATTTAGAAGTTTGTGACGAAATGCTACGATGGGGGGTATTAAAAATCGCTCAAAAATGCTACGTCATTTGTGGATGGTCCCTTACTAGCGTTCTGTCTGGAAGATAGAGCTTTCATTTAAAATTGATTAGGATATGATCATTTCAGCAACACGAATGAAAGTTTGTCCGTTACATACACACACAGACACAGACATTCTCCCAAATCGTCGAGCTGAGGTGATTGACATATAAGACACGGCCCTCCGGGCCTCGGAAAAAATCTTGAAAGTTTGAGCGAATTCTATACATTTCTTTCGTAAGAAATGTAAACATAAGGAAAAATAAAGAGAAAGTTCAACACTCTTAACCCTAAAACGTTGCACTGGGCAACAAATAGCCTTTTTTGGAGCCGTGCGAAGACGAGAATTCGGCATTTACCGACCTGGGACCCTAACCATAATTCAATTTAGAGTTCCTAGTAAGAGTAGGAAAAAGTGGTATAGCCAGTTTGCTTGTAGCCTTAGTGGAAGCAGGTGTCAAAGTTGGCATGGGGTACATTTGTACCCCAGTGTATGGTTGCCG
The DNA here is from genome assembly GCF_030247195.1 of Topomyia yanbarensis. Taxonomy (NCBI): domain Eukaryota; kingdom Metazoa; phylum Arthropoda; class Insecta; order Diptera; family Culicidae; genus Topomyia; species Topomyia yanbarensis. The sequence continues at coordinate 279,230,071 of NC_080672.1, read as the reverse complement.
TTAGTGTTTTATCAGGTTTCGTGCTATCAGGGGAAATGTGACTCTTGACAATACCAGTTTAAATACTGGCTGTTTTACTACGTAAGTAAAAATTAGTATTATACAATCGTTTTTAATCATATATTCAATTAATTTAATTTATTTTTGAATCAGAAAAATAATCGTTAAATTCCGTACTTTCACTTACACAGATGTTTTTGCAATTAAAAAACGAAGAAAATGATGTATTATACATTTCTTTTGTTTGCATTTTCACCTGTGAAAATTGCGATCAAACGCGTAGGGTACGCTTGTACCCCAGTGTAACGTTCTAGGGTGGAAAACGCAAGTGCAACGTTCTAGGGTTAAATAACCCTTGGTTACACTAAACGAAAAGTTCGGACGGTCGAAAGTGCATCCATTCATCTTTAATTTAACATAATAATATTTCATATCGATGCGCTAGAACCGAAATTATTTGGATTACACTAAACGTACTTTTTATTTGAAAGGTGAAATTAAATTTTGTACTGTAACTCAAAAACTTCTCTACTGTAAATTTTTGTGATTTCATTTTCAAATTCAGCACTCGATTTTACATTGAAATTATCGTGGCTAAAAAATTTTGTTTGACAAAACCTATCTGAATTTGGTTTTGCAACGCCAAATATTACAAAAAATTGGATCTTCCATTGAAATTGCAATTTCACCTAATTTGGATGGCCCGTTTGTGAAATTTTGAGTCATTTACTTCATTGGAAAGCTGAGAAAACCGCACACATTTCATGTCTTGGATGTTTTGTATCTTCTTTAGTTATTACAGTACTTGAATTTGATAAAAATACTTTTTGTCAAATGTGAAAATTGAAATTTTTTGACTGCTGAACCGAAAAAAAACCTTTTCGCTGGAAATTTTGGGTGGAATACTTCATTTTGTTGCAATTGCTCTGATCTACTGCCCATTAGCAAATTGATGCCATTCCTTTGAGGGTGCACAGTTACATGCAAAAGTATCTTATTTTAGTCTTCTGGCGGCAGATTAACACGTCACACGTCCTAAACGTTGCAGAAAGTGCATTATTCATGTGGCGACAAAATTGCTTGCCTTGTTCCAGTTTGAAGCGGAACCACTGTAAAACATGAACGGTCACAATGTGTAAAACGTTCCCCAGGAGCATTTTGTGCTCACTTGGACGACTCACGTATATGGTCAAGTTGCATAATTCGAAAAAAAAAAAATGGTGCAGAGTTACACAAACATTTCTTTGAATTTTTTAAATTAGTTTCGATTTTGTTTTAGTTTAAAACTCAAAATCATTTCAAACCAATTTTTTTACTGATACATATCGGTCGAAATAATACAACTGTTAATTTATATTCAATAAAACTACACTCATGCTCAAAGACAACTACTAAACATACTAAAATTCCGCGAAATTTTATAATTTCCCTATGAACTTTCGCGTGAAAATATTGCCTTTCTTAATTAACCATTCCCACAAACTCTTTAGTAGTCATCTTGGGGATGCATTCAACCTCATTCTACCATACCTATTTCGAAATGTGAAAGCCAACAGCCATGGCCTGAACTTACTTCTTTCTCGTGGTACCTCTACCTACTGCAATGCAACTACCATCGAGTGTGAAACGTGCACGTGCACCGTGAGCAAACACTGCCCCACAACTTTCAGACTTTCCACTTGGTGCTTGGTAAATTGCTTAAACTATTTTCATTCCAATTCTTTCTATTTTTCCCGCGCCCAGCCCGTTAACAAAGCTTTTCTTACCTTTCCTTCTGTTGGTTGCCTTTCGAGTCATGACTTTATTTAGTCGTCTGCTCTACGCTGCGAATAAAGTGGTAGAAAATATGGCAGTGCAACATATTTTTCTTCACACTTGTGTAAATGCGTCACTATTATTTATGTAAGCCTGACGGGAAATGCTATTCCTTTCATTCTGGAGGTTGCAAGTAAATTTAGTATTTTTTTTTCTTCTGAAGAAAATGTAGCTACGTGACACTGTGCTACTTGACAGGTATGGATACCATTTTGAACACCTGAGGCTTTATGTTTAAAATTGCGAGTAGTAAACATTTTTAGAAAGACTTTTGAATTTCAATGATGAATTAATAAACTGTTTACTGCTCTTAGGAGAAAACCATTAGAAACTATTCAAGCCTTGAAGATTTTATTACGATGCTGCAGGTTGTGTTTATATAACCATCGACTCAGCTTGATTAATCAGGATAAAGTACGAGTTTCAATATTTTTTAGGATGATTTTGGAAACATTAAATAATCCGAGTCGAATGATGATGGCAATTAACCAGGATCGGATCGTGAGGAAAGGGGGTCCTGGGGATCTCCTCCGTAATATATAGCTTGTTGATAAATTTTTAATTAGTTTTAATAGAGCGACTATCCAAACTATGATTTAATGCCTGGTTACGTTCAGTAAAACATTTTGGAAATGCCTATTATATTCTTATTACACTTAATAAGCATATATAAGTGAACGGCTGTCACGAACCTGATAATCAACATGTGAACACTGACATACTCGAAACAAACAAAATTATAATATTTATAAAGCTTAATCAGCGTGAGTTCGATGTTGTCTTCATGTTAACTTCATAGTGGATATAATTGGTGGGAGGGGGAGGATTCGTCGGAAATCATCTAACTTATTGTAGTATACGGGGTGGATGAAGGGAATGCAGGTGTGAGGTTGGTCTGAGAGGGTAGGTGGCGAGAGGTGTGGGGGGGGGGGGGGTTGACAGGTTGCATGCGGACAGGTAGATGGAGGGTTCAACACCCAACTTGATATTATACTTTCCATTTGAGACTTAGTTAGTGAAAATTGGTTCAGTCATTACCGAAGTGGCTTTAGATTTGGAATATATCCGGAACCCGGGACTTCCGGAATTATCGGTAGTGGACATAATATTCCAATAATCTTTGATTCGCCATCAGTGATCTAGGCCGGCGAATCGAAGTAATTTGATGTTCATTTCAATAAATTTTGAACCTATGAGGTATCACGATTGTACCGGTTTATAAAAGAAATTCCTATGTGATCGCAGTAACCTCTCTGTAACTCCAGAAGCAAAAGTCAGAACTGAATGAAATTCAAGTCAATGGGAGCATAATATATTTCATTTGAAATTAAGCTTGTGAAAATCGGTTAAGAGTTTGCTGGGAAATAGGTGCGAAATTAGCTCAGGAAATTGGCGAGTTCCCCGGGGGCATCAAGAACCGTCATAGATGGCCAATATGGTAAAAGCTACATTGAATGGCCATTAGTGATCTAGACCCACAAATCCAAGTAATGTTGAACCCATTTGAATATGTATTACATCATTCGGACATAATAGGGTTAACAGTTTCTATGGGAATTTTCTGTGTATCCGACCCGTAACTCCGGAACCGGAAGTCTGATCAACTAAAAAATCAATAGCGTCACATTGACACATACACACGCAAACATTTGGCGATCTCGACGAACTGAATCGAATGGTACATGACACTTGGCCCACTGGGCCTCGGTTGAAAAGTTGATTTTTGGAGTGATTGCATAGCCTTCCTTTATATAAGAAAGGCAAAAACGGACTGTGTTTCTTCTTTGTTAGAGTTGCATAAAAAACTTTCAGTATAAAAACCGGAAAAAATATATCCGATTCTACCAAAGTAATTTTTTTTGCTGTCTTTTAATCTTGAACAACACGATATACGGAAGCTCCAACGTACGATTTATTAATTTTTAACCCGTTTAATACATTAACCGAGCATTAACCGTGCCGACTTTTACGGATGAGAACATTTTAAGCGATTCCTATGCTGAAGGATCTTTGTCAGATTTTTACACTTAAAGTTTATTACCGATTTTTATTTTCTAATCTATTTGAACCTGGTTTTAAAAAGAATGTTCTGTCCTTGCTGCTTTTATTTTCGGTCGCTCAATTTTAAATCAGTTTCAAACTCATGTTTAATATTGTTTAAAGCCATCTGTCAGAAGGACTCAACTGTATTCTTCGCCATGTTTCCTAAAGTTTACCCACTGTACCAACTTCAAGACAAAAAACCTGGATTAATCCACCTAGTGGTACAATTGTGCCTTTCTCATTTATTCAAGCTATGCTTTAATAGCTGGTTATTCCTTTATTTATTTATAATTAATTAATATCAACAGACACAGTGTGGTCCTAATGATAATTTCTTAATCTATTTAAAAAGTCAAATTGTAATCTGCTACGTGGAATGTGAAGATCAAACTCGGATGATACTCTGTTGAAGGTCCGCTGCAAACCAATGATGGCACCGTTTACTCCATAGTTAGTCCGGCGAAGAGGTAATCGGAGGAATAAATTATTGCGAAGGGCGCGAGGGCGAACGTTCATGTTTATCGCACTGAGAAGCTCGGGGCAGTCAATTCGATCTTGCAAAATATCCGAAATCGTCATAGCACGGAATAGATCCCGTCGCACTTGCAATGTATCGAGTCCAATAAGCAAACCCCGGCTTTCATAACTTGGCAGCTGGTGAGGGTTGCTCCAAGGCAATCGACGAAGGGCAAACCGAACAAATCTGCGCTGTACTGCCTCAATTCGATGTACACCGTTGAGATAATGAGGGTTCCACACAACTGAACAATATTCCAGAGTTGATCGAACGAGTGAGCAGTAGAGAGATTTCAAGCAGTAAATATCTGAAAAGTGCTTAGATATTCTCATTATGAACCCCAAACAGCGTGATGCCTTTGCGACAATATAGCTGATATGCTGTTTAAACGTCAGTTGTTCATCGAGAAAAACTCCGAGATCTTTGACGCAATTCGCTCTGTCAATTGTGGATTCAGCTAGACAGTAGTCGAATCGAATTGGCGTGTTTTTCCTCGAGAACGTAATGACCGTACATTTCTTGGGGTTTAGGGTCATTCGGTTGATCTCGCACCATTCCGCAAAAGTTTCCAGTTGGTGTTGAAGGAAAGCTGCATCATCAGTATTCCGGATTCTATGGTATAACTTGAGGTCGTCGGCGAAAGACAACCGTGGTCCTTCTAAACAAAAGTTAACGTCGTTGAAATACAGAAGAAAAATCAATGGACCGAGATGGCTGCCTTGCGGAATACCAGATGAAGCAAAGAACTCTTCGGATACACAATCACCTATCTTGACTGCTAGACGACGATCATTGAGATACGATTGCAATTAGATTGAATATTAGTACCAAAGCCAAGTCTATCCAATTTTGCCACTGCAATAGCGTGATTTATCTTGTCAAAAGCAGCTGAAAGGTCCGTGTAGATAACGTCAGTTTGAAGGCCGTCCGACATAGCATCTGTAACATATGTTGTGAACGACAGAAGATTCGTAGATGTTGAACGTTTCGGCATAAATCCATGCTGAGTCTCCGAGATATACTGTTTGCAGTGGCTGGAGATGGGTTCCAACACAGCCATTTCAAACAGCTTAGGAACTGCGCTTAGCGTTGTAATACCACGGTAGTTGTCAACTACCTTTTTATCACCTTTTTTGTAAACTGGAAACATGAAGGAGGATTTCCAGTGTTCAATAAATCATATTGGAAATGTCTATTACATTCTTATTACACTTTGAAAGTATATATGAGTGCAAGACTTGCACGAACCTGATGAGCAACATGTCAACGCTGACACACTTGAAACAAACAAAAATATCATATTTAATTAGCTTAACCAGAGTGAGTTCAATGTTGTCTTCATGTTAACATATTTTTAAATGCGGGATGGTGGGGGATTTGGGAGGGGAGGGGGGGGCGGTGCAACTACCTACTTCATATTAGGCACCATCCATAAATGACGTAACATTTTTTAAGTGATTTTTAACACCCCCCCCCCCCTCCCCCATCGTACCATTTCGTCACAAACCTCTAAATACCCCCCCTGGTAATTACGTAGCTTGACGGTAACTCTCCCCCCCCCCTCTTGTCCCCGCGAAATAAAAAAAATAAAAAACGATGTTAGTTTTTCCTCTTTAAAAAAGCTACATAGCATGACATGACCCCCTACCCCCCTGTCGTCACACATCACCACAAAATGCAAAACTCCCCCCTCCCCCATATAATGCTACGTCATTTATGGATGATCCCTTATCAGGCATGGGAAAAAATCATTTAACGAAACGATCAATTTGAAATCATCCACCAACGTGCTCTTACTGTGAAACCCGATCTCGGCAACCCTTCTTGTGCAGAGTTACGCGTTCATACGAAAGCGAGAAGCAAAACACAAAACTGAAAAAAGTGACAGCGCCCGGCTATGATTCATTCTCCATCGCATACGTAGTGTTTTGAATGAAAGCAGAAAGGATCGCAAATGAATGCATTCTTTCATTCACAAAGATTCATTTCAAAACATTCACCGGATCGTTTTAATAAAAAAAAACTTGTCGTTCTTGTTTATTGACCTATGAAATTTTCACTTGGTGATCTCTTATTGTTGAGTAAGTAGTTTGCAATGTGCTGAAGAAAAAATAACTTCTTAAAACGATTCTGTGCATATCACAATATCAATTTCAAGTGGATTGTAGTGCAATCTACTTCTCAACATTGATTATAGTGTACATTTGCACTATAAAGTTGACCTAACCCAACCAGAGAATACAATGTCACATTCATTTGTGAACTAAAAGTTGATTCACTTGTGAATGTTTACAGTACAATCTATATGAGAAATTCCTATGTGACCGCAATAACCAGCCTGTAACTCCGGAACCAAAAGTCAGTACTGAATGAAATTCGATACTATCCAATGGAAGTATTATATCTTTCATTTAAAATAAAGTTTGTAAAAATCAGTTAAGAGGTGTGCTTAGGAACTTGACGACTTCTCCGGGAGTATCAAGAACCGTCATAGGTGGCCAATGTTTGTCATAGCTATTTTGATTGGTTATTAGTGATCCAGATCCGCCAATCCAAGGAATGTTAAACCTTTTTTAATATGACACCATGATGTTACCAGTTCATAAGGGAATTTACTGTGTGACCGTACTCTTCAACCCGTAACTCCGGAACTGGAATGAATGAAAGATTTGTCCGGGCACTACCAGAACCGTCTGTGGCGGTCAATGTGGTCAACAAGACTTCGATGGGCCGTCAATAACCTAGAACTGCAAATACAAGATGTTTGGCTCCCATTTTAGCAAAAAAAAATTGTGATTCAGTTTGTGATTCAGTTTGAATAGGAATTTTCTCTGTAACCACACTCCACATCCCGTAACTCCACAACCAGAAGTCGGATCGAAATAAAATTTATCAACTGTTTTCAGGGACACCGTTCATTTGAGACTAACTTTGGTCAAATCGGTCCAGTCAACACCGAGAAATCGAAGAAACTGTTATTCTGAATTTGGATGCTTCCGCCGGGGTTTCCGGAACCGTCGTTCGTTGCCAATGCGGCCAAAGAGACTTTGAGTGACAGTTAGTGACTTATAACTACAAATCCAAGCAGTTGTAGTCACATTTTGGAAAAATTTTACACTTTTGGAAAAAATCTCACCTTTTTATATTCATCGCCGTATACGTTGAAATCGAGATTTCCTGCGTGTTCGTACTCATCACCCTGTAATTCTGGAGTAAAAGTTGGATCAATTTGAAATTTAATGGCAGTCAATGGAAACGCTGTATCTTTCATTTGAGATCAATTTGTATAAATCGGTAAAGAATTCGCTGAGGAATAGGTAAGACATAAATAATCAATTTGAAACTTGTTTTTTTTCATGTTCCGTCCCAGGACTCAAATACCCAGACTCTTGTTCCAGTGCACAGATGTTACTCTGGAGAAAACAAGAGCAAAAAATACTTGCTCTTTTTTACTCCGATTTCCTACCAGAAGAACCGGTTCTCAAGGTAAAGAGGGATAAGTCTGTCTTTAACAGGATACATGCTGTTGGACTTGAGTTAAGTTAAGCCCGTAAGGTATTAAGCCTGTTCTAACAACCCTGCCACTTCTAGTTTGCCGATCTGTATACAACTCATCCTTGCTCTCACTTGAGTACTATGGCTTTTTTTCCATACGTTTATTTGACACGGCATTTGCAAAAGCTTTTTACGCCAGTTTCTTTTTTTACATAGCACGTTACAAAAATCCTTAAGACTAATTTTAACTATACTAGTACTTTGTCTAAAACTAACACTGAAATCACTTTATTGTTTGCTTTTTTCCTTACATTGTTGTATTTCATAATGATCTAGTATTTTCGGGTGTATTTATTTACTTTTTTTCTGTTATTGTCTAAATTTAAAAACTAAATATTCTAGGACACCTTAATTGGTGAATGATTAGTCTTGGATGAGAGTATGAGGAGATGAATTTAATTAAATTTTGACAGACGCTGTTTTTAGAAAATGATAGATAAGTTCCATGTATAGAGGATCGCGATACGCCAGGATGTCTCTAACAGGAACATGGATTGGTCTACCTCGGACTTGTAAAGAATCTACTAATTGTGATCTGGCTTCACGATATTCAGTGCAGGACCAAACAACATGCTCAATGTCATGGTAACCCTCTCCACAAGCACAATGATTACCCTCAGCGAGCCCAATACGACGGAGATGCGCATCTAAAGTATAATGATTGGACATGAGCCTAGACATCACACGGATGAAGTCCCGACTTACATCCAATCCTTTGAACCATGCCTTCGTTGATACTTTATGGATAATTGAGTGTAGCCATCGTCCCATATCTCCATTGTCCCAAGATGTTTGCCAACTAGCAAGTGTCCTCTGTCGAGAAGCGCTATAAAATTCATTGTAAGCGATGGGTCTTTCATATATTTCACCATCTAGTGCACCAATCTTGGCTAAATTATCAGCTTTCTCATTGCCCGCAATAGAGCAATGGGCGGGGAGCCACACTAGGGTAAATTTATAACATTTTCTTGTCAGGTTACTCAGAGATTCTCGTATCTTCCCCAAAAAGAATGGATCGTGATTATCAATCCTCTTTGAGCGTAGAGCTGCAATTATGCTGAGACTATCAGTGAGGATAAAGTAATGGTTCGGGGGTAAAGTATTAATTATTTGAAAACTATAGTGAACTGCTGCTAGTTCCGCTATATAAACAGAGGCGGGTTCTGCAAGTTTGAGAGAAATTGAAAAATTATTGTTGAAAATACCGAAACCAGTGGCCTCACTGATTCGTGACCCATCAGTGTAAAACATTTTAAGGCAGTCTATGTGTTGATATTTACTTGTGAATATTTTAGGGATCTCCCGCTAGCGTAGATGATCCGGAATTCCACGAATCTCTGCTTGCATGGACGTGTCGAAGAATAAAGTGGATTCAGGAATATCTAGTATATTGACGTATGTGGGAGCATACCTAGCAGGCGTTATTTCTTGTGACATGTGATTGAAATACACTGTCATGAATCTGGTTTGGGGTTGAAGCTCGACAAGTCTTTCAAAATTTTCAATGACCAGTGGGTTCATAACGAGAAGAGAGATCCCAGAATCGGTCTTTTAAAGGAAGAACTCCCGCTAGTACTTCAAGACTCATTGTATGGGTCGACTGCATGCAACCTAAGGCAATTCGTAAACAGCGATACTGTATCCGTTCCAGTTTAATAATGTGAGTGTTCGCAGCTGAACGGAAACAGATGCACCCATATTCCATTACTGAAAGTATTGTTGTTTGATACAATCTTATCATGTCACTTGGATGAGAACCCCACCATGATCCAGTTATTGTTCGCAGAAAATTTATCCTTTGTTGGCATTTCGTTATTAGATACCTAATGTGGCCTCCCCATGTGCCTTTAGAATCGAACCAAATTCCAAGGTATTTAAAAGTCAGGACTTGGGCTATCGTTCTACCAACCAACTGAAGCTGAAGCTGAGCTGGATCACGCTTCCTTGAGAAAACGACCAACTCTGTTTTCTCCGTAGAGAAATCGATGCCCAGCTTTAAAGCCCAAATTGATAAATTATCCAAGCTATCTTGCAATGGTTGTTGTAAATTTATAGCTTTTGGTCCTGTGGCAGAAACCACCCCATCATCTGCAAGTTGTCTTAAGGTGCATAGGCTGACAATACAATTATCAATGTCATTCACGTAAAAATTATAGAGAAGGGGGCCTTAGACAAGAGCCTTGTGGGAGGCCCATGTAACTTATTCTGAGTGTCGCCAAATCGCCATATGAAAAATGCATGTGCTTTTCTGACAATAAATTGTATAAACAATTATTTAATATCGGTGAAAGACCACATTGATGTAGCTTCTCCGAGAGAACATCAATGGAGACTGAGTCGAATGCTCCTTTTATGTCTAAGAACACAGACGCCATTTGTTCTTTTTTTTGCGTAAGCGAGTTGGATTTCTGACGAAAGTAGCGCCAGACAATCATTCGTTCCCTTTCCCCTCCGAAAACCAAACTGGGTATCTGATAGCAAGCCGTTCGCCTCGACCCAATTGTCGAGACGTCGTAGGATAATTTTTTCCAACAATTTCCTGATGCAGGATAGCATTGCAATCGGTCGATACGAGTTATGATCGGAAGCTGGTTTTCCCGGTTTTGGAATAGCGATAACTCTCACTTGTCTCCATTCGTGCGGGACAATGTTCTGCTCAAGAAGCTTATTGAATAAATTCAACAAGCGTCTTTTTGCTAGGTCAGGCAGATTCTTCACCAAGTTGAATTTAATTCTGTCTAGTCCCGGAGCATTATTGTTGCATGAGAGGAGTGCAATTGAGAATTCCATCATTGTCAAAGGCGAATCTATGAAATCGTTACTTGTGGGAGCATCGCGAGTGATTTTCTGCGCAGGAGCAGAATCGGGACAAATTTTCTTGGCAAAATTAAATATCCAACGATTCGAAAAATCTTCGCTTTCATTAGTCACGTTTCGATTCCTCATTCTTCTGGCTGTGTTCCAAAGAGTACTCATTGATGTTTCTCTTGACAAGCCATTAACGAAGTGTCTCCAATAACTAGATTTTTTGGCACGACGTATACTGTCAAATTTGTTTTGCAAAATGAAATAATTTTCAAAGTTCTCACGTATACCCCCTTTCTGTTTCATAATTTCTTTGTAGGCAACTTGTTTAGCTTCATATGCATCAGAGCACTCTTTGTCCCACCAAGGATTAGGGGGCCGTCTATTTATTGTCATTCCAGGATTGCATTTCGTTTGGGCTTGTTCTGCTGCTTCAATAATTAAACCCGCTAAGAATTCATATTCTTCGGTAGGGGTAGCTCTTCTGTCGAAGCAAGAGAAGTGGAAATTGATGTTACGTATGTTTTCCAATCAATATTTCGTGTTAAGTCATAAGGAACATTGATTGAATTCGTAATGCCTAATTATGTACTATGGCTCTAAATTTTCAGAACTTTCCCTACCCAGTAATCTCTAGCTAATTGAATGTCGTTAAAATGTAAAAAAGCAGTCTATCTTCTGACCTCGCACAAAGCAGAAGCAAAAAAATCGCTACGCTATAGCAGGCTATCCAGCTTCTTACGTGCCATAATGGCGGTCTAAATTATTCAGTTCGTAATACGTTTAATGGCCCTTTTTTGACAATAATCGTTTACGTCAACCGCCCAGTGAGATTAAGTCATCCTACGCTAGCCCAATGCGTTGGATGTTTATTCAATGAACGCCTAACATCTTCAACTGGGCGTTGCTGACAAGCTGGCGTAAACGATTATTGTCAAAAACGGACAATTAAACGTATTACGAACTGAACCATTTAGACACCATTATGACACGTAAAAAGCTGGATAGGCACCAGTAAAACAAGCCAGCTTTTGTTCTACATCAGTGCACAAACAAATTGTATCGTTGCCCCCGGCTGAGGAGTGAAATGAGTTTGCCAAATGAAACAAAAGTGCCCGTGCTACGGGATAACACGATTTCTATCGACTTTAATAATACTCGTGTTAGACCCACAGTTAAGGAGTGGAACAATCAGTTAAAGTTGAAATGGAGCTTAATCTCACTGAAGTGACGTACATTCAGCTACACCACGAAACTGTGTTTTGATCACGTTTAGAAATTTAGCACGCAGGGTTGCCACTATTTTTCAAAGAATATCTGGCAGATCATCCAAAAATGTCTGGCAAAATTTGTCACTTAACAGCGACCTCAAAGTTATCAAATTTATAAATCAATCGATTTTTGATAAATTTGGAAAAATATGCCCCAAATTTCCAAAATGTGTGTGCAAACCACATTCAAAAATCTGGCAGAATGAGAGGTTGGTCTTTTTATCTGGAAGCTGCAAAAAAAACTCTGGCTGTGCCAGATAAATCTGGCATAATGGCATCCTTGAGCACAGGCAGAAAACTTCATTGCAAAGAACAACATGCAACATGAGCTCGAATTTAATAACACCAGAATCAAGATCCCCGTGCATATGGAAAACGACATGGTGGACGTGCGTATCCATGATTTGGCCCCGCGCACTAGGGAAGTTTACATCAAACGAATCATGTCGCAATATGGAGAAGTAGAATCTATTACGAATGACACCTGGAGAAATTTTTTTCACTGGCATTCCCAACGGCGTTCATATTGTGTGGATGCGAATGACTAAACCAATATCTTCGTACATGACTATCGAATGCAAATCACCGAAGGAAGGCGTGACCTATAAGCAAACAACGCTAATCACATATCCCGGGCAGACCCCAACATGCCAATTCTGTAACTACGGAAAAACATGCGCCGAAGCAACTAGTCAAAACTCATCTACTACAGCCAACTCTAAAAAAACAACCACTGACACCTTCAGATAAACCAAAAACAACGATCCAATTAACCAATAATGCAGGTACAACAACCACAACAACCGCTCCCAAACGGCAGACGGATTTACAACAGCGACCCTTAATAACAAGAAACAAATAAGGACCTCTGATCGTGAACAGCAAGAAAGCAGTTCCGATGATGACATGGACGGAAACGATAACGCGAGAGAAGGCGGCTTCACCGCCAAGGAAAGAATTTCAACACGCAGCAGCAAACTGCGTCAACAAGATCTGGCAGACCGACATTCTTAGCATTTTTTTTTAATTTTTACTTTTTGTAAAAAAAAAATTAAAAGACCCAATGGTCAGTTGTGCTAACGCCCTGAGCCGTTTCAAATAAATCTTTAGATTAAAAAAAATATGTAAACACGAAAATGTGACTACATGTAGTCGAAGTAAAAAAAGAAAAAAAAAAAAAAGATGCCAGACGAAAAAGAGAAGAAGAGAATACAGAGACGATTTTCTCCCTGTTTGCTCCGGAGTACTTCTAGTTTCTCTAGTGCTGAACAAACCTATAGAATAACTTTCCGAGCCACAGTTCGATCGGGACGACATTGTCTGTGCTCTTTGTTCACTGTTGCTGATCAGCTGTTCGCGGATTTTCTAAAGATCAGCTAAACTGCTGGTATTTTACCTACCGAAAACTACCGATTTCCATTGATTTTGCGGACACTACACACAGAAAAAAATGTTGGCAAAAATAAGAGGTTTTTACTCTTAACAAAAAACACCCAACGCATACTCTTAGCACAGACTAACAGACATAAAACTCGAAAATAATGCTTCGCCCACTTTAACGGTCATTTTAAATATATTTGTAGTTGGGACTATGGCCGCTTTTGAAATTTTGGCGCCACTGACATATGAACAAGCATATGGGGGATAGACCACTAGCGAAAAATTGTTCCCAAACCTGAGGGGTAACCCACCAGCAAATGAGTGTTTGGGACTGTGAATAAAAGGTGGTGCTAGTGTTCTAGAAAAATTGCCGGATCGATATTTTTTAAGAAATTCCCTCATAGTGTTATGTCTGTTAGTCTGTGCTCTTAGTTTGAAAATAAAACTTTTATTTTGATTACTATTCTTCATTAGCTTAACAGGAAAAGTTTAATTTTAATTATTATTATTGATTAATTTAAAAGTTTTACTTTTAACGTAATAGTAGGTGTTAGTTGTTTTTGCTAAGAGCGGAACACTCTTACTTTTACCAATATTTTTTTCTGTGTATCATTCATTTTAGGTCTAAAAAGTCAGGCGGCAGGGTATTCTGCGAATGGTCCAATAAATTAAAAAAATCGTTTCTCAATTCCTTCAAGCGGTCATTTGACGCTTCCGTGTATCGGTATTTTACAATTCTTTGTCAACACTACGTTTTTGGATCAAGAACACACCAAACCGTTACTGGCTAAACACTGTTCATAGCAGCACAGATAACAGACGTTTAGGCTAGAACAAAATTTCCGCAAAACCCGGTGTAAACATTCAAATTGATAAACGTTGGAAATCCGTGTTTCACTATTGCCATCTGCGCAACTGTTTGCTACACATGTTTGACAGCTGCACTCTAACTGCATTGTATCGATCACTGCGACATCTACAAACGTTTGCCAAACGTGTTTCATGCGTCTTATTTCTTGGGAATTTGAGTAGCGGATATTTACACACGATTCAAATCGATCCTAAACGTCTGTTATCTGTGATAGCAGTTAATGAAATAAAATACTTTTCTCTTTTGTTTACTACCAACATCAGTGATTGACGAGTAACGGTTTGTCCGGAATTATCTTTCAAAGAGAATTTTGACAGTTGGCTTTTAAGCCGTAATCATATGTTTGTCGAGATATAACTATCGAAAAACTTTTCTTAAGTTTACCGCTATTAAGGAATTCTATCTGGCCGCCCTGACTCGCCACCCGTAATCAGCCCCTACTTTTTATTTTAAATAAACGAAGCCCCTGGTACTTTAGCTATAAACTGACATTTCACAGCAATATTAGCCGTAGTGAGTGAAGCTAAGAATTTTGACAACGCTGTGAAGAAGGAAAACATTTGCGCCGTTCTTTTGATATTTTATATATTTTTGGCTTTATTATAGTGTTTCACAGTCTGAAAGTGTTCGTTATAGACGGTAATGTTTATCTATTTCATTTATTTAACTTGTTTCAAATTGGAAAATTACGGCAAATTATAAATATAATGGTTGATTTGTTTGCAGTTGTCACCTATTAAGTTTGATATCCGGATTTCGAATGAACATTCGGAAATGAGTTCAAAGGACCAGCAGCAAAACCTTAATTCGGCCGCTTTCGCCAATATGACCGATGAAGAAAACACTCTAACTTCCCCCAAAGCCGTTGGTGTGGGTAAGTCGGCCGATGAAGGAGACGTTTTCATGAGCGATGACGAGGGTAAAATTTTGACCACTCTGGAGGCTTCGAAGCCATTGCCAGTTGCTAAAGAAAAAGTAATCATTCACAGCCAAACTATCATAAAGCCTCCTGGCGTGGTAGGAAACGGTCCTGGGCCAACTACTCCAACTCAGAAAGAAGACCTATTGGCTAAAATGAAAAGTCGTTTGAGTAAGCAGATTGATTTGAAGGTGGTAACGTCTACACCAAAAGGTCAGCAATCGCAGTCCCAACATGATACTAGCGGATCAATTGAGATCCCGCATGATTTAATACTGAGTAGTGACATACCGGCAACACCAGTGGCAAGTAATGCTGCAAAAGGGGAACTTGAGGATCATGATTTAATAGCAATTCTTGAAGGGGACGATGTCGAAATCACTGAAAACGCGACTGAAATTGAAGTAACAGTTGGCGCACGAGACGCTGGAATGTACAACGAAGGACAAGTATTGGAAGAAATTCAGATATCGTTTGTCGATGAGCAAGATATCGAATCCGACCAAAAGGAGCGCGAAAAAGAAGTAGCGATGAGACAAATGGCAAACCTGCCTGTATTGCCAAAAGGACGTAGGCCAAAACCAAAATCGCACGAACCTACCGCCACATCAACGCCAACACTAAAAATTGACACAGCATCGAAGGTTACGATCAAGGGGCAAACTACTATTAAACCTTTACCGAGGCCGATGCTCATTCCTAAGAAAGAACCTGTAGATGATTTTGTCATTCCGCCCCCAAAGAAAGTTTGGTCGAAGAGCCCACAAAAAAATAATACCGTTACGTCACCTCCCATATCAACATCTCCACGCGAGATTAAAAGTTCACCAAATGAATTAATAAACTCTTTGGTGTCCGATTGGGACGATGAACCTGTTGTACTCAAGGAAGAGCCAGTTAGTCCCGTTAAACTGGCTCCTAAGCAACTCTCTTCACCGATGCCTCCTCCGCCACCGCCAGTAATTGAAGAACCCAAGCGTTCCAGAATTATAAAAAAGAAAATTATTTGGGATCCGGATAATCCGGAAACGCACATGTCTTTTGCCAGTTTTATTAAATCCAATCGTACAAAAGAGGTCATAGAAGAACCTAGACCAAAACCCGTGGAAATGGCAAAACCAGCACCGCTAATGCGCCCACCTGGCACAGGAATTCGCCGGAAACGCGCCGAGTCTGTAGCTGTACATATGATCAATGATCCACCATACATGCCGCCACCCTATCTCAAGCGGGCTCGTACGCCAGAACCTATAACAAGGAAAATAAATGTATCAAGCAATACGCAGTTGACAAAGGGATCCATTATCGGCCGTAAGAAAAAAAGTGAAATTGAAAAACTCCTTGGTGATGAAGGAGCCATCAATATGTTGTACGACGTGGAATGTGAAAACAGCAATAAAGATCTTCTTAAAGACTCAGATATCGCATTGGACTCCGACGATGAAGATGAAAAACTTCTGGCCAAAGCAAAGATTATAACGGATGCTGTCATCAAACAAGGAACATCTCCGACGGATAACGCAGCGGTCGTTCCGAGGGTAAGAACAAAACGTGCTTCCACCCCTCAGCAGCAAACATCGGTCAGTCCGGCACCAGTAATTGTACCCGCCCCAACGACTACTACCGCTGCAGCTACGTCCCGCAAGAGTGGTGGACCTTCCAATGGTCCTCGCAAACGCAAACCAAATAACTCCGCATCCGATGATTGGGATTACGTGTACAAATCACGTAAAAACTGTGACGATTCGATGATCATTCGTCGGCGTTCCAACAGTTCTTATTCTAGTTCCACTAGCCCTCGGCGACTCAGTCTTGAGCAACCTATTGCTAATAATGAAAGCTCGGCGGAAAAACTCAACAACACCGGGTTTGAGTTTGTCAAACCAAACGATAAGAGCCCATCTAAAAGTGGCAACCTGAAAGTGGATTCATCGTTGGTGGCAAACATGAAAGGTAAGCTGAGCAAAGTACTCGGAAGTAAACCCAGAAAAGATGATCCTCTAAGCATATCGATCCCCTCGTCTTCGGGCCAACCACCAGAGAAGAAGGCAAAACTGTCGCCAAAGGCAACAAAACCCGCTAAAAGCGAAGGTGTAACGACTATCAAGCTCAACGAGAAGGAAATCACCGCTGTTATGTTACCCGGGGAAACACTTCAGAACAAACTGAACGAATTGTCATTGAAAGAGCTTAGATGCAACCAGTGCGGTAACTACGTTGAAGTGGTTCTGGCTCCCAAGGAGACCAAACTTAAAGATGTATTTACTGTCGAGGTGAGTTGTATCCATCAATAAGGTTGACGATATGTGGCAGTAGTCTGTACTATTCTCGACTAGCGCATTGTTTGTGGCAGTGTGTTTCAACCTTTTCCGTTCTACACTGCAGTATCCGTTTCCGAAAATTATTTACCAAGAGAGCAGGGTTAGAGATTTTTCCAGAGATTTCTCTAATCTGAAAAAAGAGGCAAATGAATGATCCTAATCGAAATAAAACAAAAAGGATTTGTTGAAATTGTCACACCTAGTTGAATGATTAGTTATAGTAAACATTTACTGAGGTTTTGAAGAGCAAATCATACAGCCATACTACCGTACTCTGAAATTTGCATTTCTTTATTTAAACGTCAAAAGGTCAGTCAGTTAAATTTTATAGTTAAAAATGTATGGAATGATGATTTGTTCAGAATTCGAAAAATTAATTTGATAGTATTTATTACCGTTTTCGGCACTTATTTAAAAATTATAAGGCGTGCAGGATGGCTTGGTATATAATTGATCCCACACTTCGGTGCGGTATGCTTCAGTATATAATTAATCCCACTGAGAAAAGTTTAATTGTTGTTGCTGATTGAACAATCATCTTGTGATTAAACAGCGAACACGTCGTTTGGGATAAGTTCGTTTGGCAAATGGTCATTTGGCATAACGCCAAGTGACATGCTTTCGTTTGACATAATGGTCAGTTGGCAGAATGTTCATCTGGCAGAATGGTCGTGTGGCATAAACAAATTTATTTTAAAACTGAAAACAAGATCATAAGGTAATCATCTAGCTTACAGACTTTACATCAAGAGGTTCATTTTCATTGCAGTTTTTAGCTAAAATTGCTCCCATGCTTTGGGTGTGTTCTTATTTTAAGCTTATTAGAAGCTTAGATTGGATGTCATGTCGATCAACTGTTCAAACTTCGTCATGCGTACGATTCACAGCTTATTCAATTCAATTATATAAACTTTCTCTTTAAACATTTTATTATTTCAGCTGATTAACGAACTTAAAAACGTTCTGAATTTGCTAAAGAGCGACTCATCAGTCCGAGCAGTACTAATACGATCTAGTGGAAAACATTTCTGCCGCGGTATCGATGTGTCGTACCTTATTCAAACTAACGGGGAGAAGCGGAAAACCGCAGCTCAAGTTTACAGTGGTCATTTAAGGTATGTTTTTTCTTCTATTTTACCAACCTACAAATTACAAATATTTTCCTCTGAGTAGAAACTTTCTCCAAACGCTGGCAATGTTTACCAAACCAATAGTGGCAGCTGTTCATGGTGACGTCCTTGGGCTAGGTGTTACCATGCTACCCCTATTCGAGTGCATAATTGCACCAGACAGTACGACATTTTCCACCCCGTATGCGCAGTTTGGACATCTACCGGAGGCAATGAAGATTTTTAGCACTGCTAAAAATTTAAAACCAAAAGCTGTATGTTCTTGTTTGGACTAGAAAGATTAGCGGAATAACTTGTAGTTTTATTTGTAGCTTACAGACTTACTGTACCTTAACAAAAAGGTATCCGCGACTACTGCATTGGACTACGGATTGATTACTGAGGTCGTTCCTACCGAGAAGCTGCAGGACAGAGCTAATAGTGTAACAAAAAGGCTGTCATCATTTTCTTCACAGGTATGCACTATTTTAGTTATATTTATTAACCCTGGTTGTTGGCGGAATATTAGAAATATATCTGGTTACGTTCTTTTGAAGGAAAGGCTACGTCTGCAAATTGAACCAGTCCGCTTTTTGTTAGCTGGTTTTGTTATGAGTTAAAATAATAATTATCTTCTAGATAAATCGTTCAGCTCACACCTTTCTGGGGTATGAGATGGGACCATCATCACCATCACTCTTTGCTATTCAACCCCAAGTTTCAAAAAACGATGTCACCTCTACTAAAACTTTTTAATAACATTTTCACTAATACAAACACATTGTTTATTGAATTCATGACCTTGCACGAAGTTAACATAAGAAATTGAAAATTTTAGGAAAGCGAGATAAAAAAAATGTTTTATAAATGATAGCGAAATTCAATTGATAAATTCCCTTACTTTTTAACGTCTCCAAACATTTGAAAATAGAACTCCCAAGCCCTGGAAAGTAATTGAGGTGAATCTCTTACTGATGTCACCAGAGGCGGCGCGTCGGTACGTTCAACCTGTTCACTGAACAGGTAGGAACAATCAGACGACCCAAAACCAAATTTGCGTTAACATTACAGCAGTAGCACGTAAACTATCTTTAATGAAAGTAATAATCTCCGAACCTTAAAGTTCGATAATTTGATCTGAACGATAAATCAACCTAGCGTCTCCAGCAGTGCTTTCCTATGACCGGTTCAACCAGAAACATGCACGCATCTCGTACTCTCACCGCACAGTGGGACCAATCCAAAAAAGATGGGACAAAACCTATTTGAGGCCAGATGTCATTTTAGAGCCAGCATTTCTTTGTAGGATATGTTCAAAATATTATCCTGCAACTTTTTAAAAAGAAATTTTTTTGGTTGGACTAAAGTAGAGTACCCGAGCAAACAAAAATTTCAAGAAATTTTTTAGAGGGTCGATGTCTTCGACAAAGTTGTAGAACATTATGTTTTGAATAACTTCTTCTAAGATACCACAGACATCAGACCTCATTTTTGAGGCAAAATTGTTGTTTTTTGTAAATATGACTAAAATCAGTTTTTCGACCTTTTGGTGCTAAAAACTTCAACTAATTGATTTAATACTTTCTATAAACTTGCTGGTATCACTAAAATACAACTTTTTGTTGAAGGAACTAATAACGTAAAATCAATTTTTTGGCTTCTAAAACTATTTTTCATATAAATTTGCTGTATTTTCATCAAAGATTTTTGTTTTTTTTGTGCAGCCAAACTTTGGCTATTCCGATACTATATTATTCCTAGAATACATTTAATATTACATGGAAACAGGATATAGTTGGACGCTTTGTTTGGGTTACCATTCATGTACGACGGTTTATAACATAAAATGTGATTATATTATTTTTAATTTATATACATCATTAGCTATTCCCAAAATCTTATAATTCACATGCACCTACCAGCATATAGAACATATTGAGATAATGAATTACGGTTACAATATGGAAAAGTGAAAAAAATAAAATATTTGAAGTTACACTGCCAAAGAACAACGATTGCGGCTAAAAAAACAGTATGTATATGGTATTTTCAACAAAATTGTTCCAAATACAATATTTGGCAACTTTGCTGAAGATCTGAACCATTTAAACAAAATTTGTTTTTTTTAGTCCGGGATTTCTACTTTAGTTTAACCAATAAGGTTAGTTCTACGAATTCATAAAAGTTGAACAATACCTATTTGAGGCTTTAGATATTATAGAACCTTGGCGTTTTTGGAAAAAACATTCACAATATAATTCAAACATTTCGATTTTTTTAGATGGTTGAGGACTTCAGCAAAGTTGTGTAATGTTCAATTTCGAATATTTTTGTTGAAAGTACCTTACACATACTGTCGATTTATTTTTTAAGCCGCAATCCTTGTTCTTTGGTAGTTTCATTACAAAATTTGTATTTTTCTTAACTTTTACATGTTGTAACCGCAATTGATCAACTCTCGATAAACATATGATTACGGCTTAAAAGCCAACTGTCAAAATTCTCTTTGAAAGGAAATTCCGGATAAACTGTTATTCGCCAGTTACAGATCTTGGTAGTAAACGAAAGAGAAAAGTTTTCTCTTTCATTAACCGTTATAAACTGCGTTTAGTTCTACACTTTTGTTACTGTTCTACATGCTTGTAAGTGCGTGTAAAATATAAGATTTTGGGAATAGCTAATAATGTATATAAATTAAAAATAATATAAACACTAAACTGTCGCACATGAATGGTCACCCACGCAATGCGTCCAACTATATCCTGTTTCCATGTAATATTAAATGTATTCTAGGAATAATGTAGTATCGGAATAGACAAAGTTTGGCTGCCCAAAAGTGCCCAAAAAACAGAAATCTGTGAGGAAAATAGAGCAAATTTATATGAAAAATAGTTTTAGAAGCCAAAAAATTTATTTTACGTTACTAGTTCCTTCAACAAAAAGTTGTATTTTAGTGATACCTGCAAGTTTGTAGATCATATTGAATTAATCAATTGAGGTTTTTAGCAAGAAAAACTGATTTTTTAGTCATATTTACAAAAAACAACATTTTTGCCTAAAATGAGGTCTGATGTCTGTGGTATCTTAGAAGAAGTTATTCAAAACATTGTGATCTACAACTTTGTCGAAGACGTCGACCCTCTAAAAAATTTTTTTTAAAAAAAATTTTTTGCTCGGGTGCTCTACTTTAGTCCAAACAAAAAAATTTCTATTTAAAAAGTTGCAGAATAATATTGTGAACATATCCTAAGAAGAAGTGCTGGCTCTAAAATGACATCTAAGGCCTCAAATAGGTTTTGTCCCACCTTTTTTGGATTGGTCCCACTGTGCACCGTATGCTCTAGAGGGAGCAGCTGCATGAGCGACGGCTGGAATAGCAGCGTGAGTGTTATGGGCGAGGCTCTTTCTATTCTCTTTTGCGCCGGTTCAAATCAAATATTGAACCAGCGTGCATTGCTGCGATGTACATATGAGCGTTGGAGCTGTGTGCAAAACGAGAGCGCTTTATAATTTTCAAAAACCTTGCGCCGTACGTTCATAGCTATTGGTCGAATGCTTTTTTTTTCTTGGGTAGCCTAACAGGATGTTTCTGCCCCTGGGACATACTAGTTACAAGCGCGTATGTATTTGGTTGGTTCAACTATAATAATGAACCATCTACTTTTGCATCAAAGAAATCGTTTAATGTTTGCATTTACATGCTAAAAATATATCTACTGAATGTGTAAAACAGACAAACTCAAATCAGGGGTTGTTCTAATCACGAACGCGTGGTTGTTAAATGCCTGTTTGCTACGATAATTTGCGAGGAAAATACAACATTCAAATTTCTATCAAAATTGAAAAAATTAATTAATTTTCTTAAACCGGTTGACAAATGTTTCAATCTATCCTAAACAGAAGGACGAATAATTCTCGGTGTATAGAAATTAAGATTCTACAATGCAAGTTAATTCAAATCATACAACGATATATAAGTTTTAATCTCTTTATACATGGTTGTATTGCTTATGTTTCTGTTACGAAATCTTTTTCAATTCTAATTAGGTGGCAACCTTCTCGGATATGTTATATATTTTTTGTTCTTTTTCTAAGGTAAATTAAGCATTCTACAAGAAGTTTGTTGGATAATTCACTGGTGGGATTTGACCACAAATTTGTTTTGGTCAGCTCCAGCGAAATTTTCTGTCGACGAACATTTTTCATTGGTCCTATTCGTTAAATGTTGGATGAAATCGACGACGAAAGAATCAGCTGAACAGAAACGTCTCATAGAGACGATTGTGACGTTTCAAGGGTTTTGGGGGAATATTGAGCAGGTTGACGGGGTAACCACGCGTCGCCTCTGGATGTCACAAACATTCACAGGTGTGTGTGTGTGTGTGTGTAGACAAATTTGGTTGTACACCCAGAGGAAAATCAACCCTGCCATTTTGCGGATTACTATAGTGTTGAGGCTTATTGCTAATCTTTTCTAAAATCCACATCGTGACATTTCAGCCATGCGTCACCAAGCCGTGCGCTGAATTACGCGCATGTTCACTTCGCATTAGTGCAAGCGGAAAAACGATTTGACGTTTATTTTTGTTACGTTCGCACTCATGTGTGTCACATATAGAGGGATTCCATGAGAAACCGGAAGATCGCAAAATATGACCATCGTCGATTCAAACGAAATTTTACATTTGTGTTCGGTTTATGAATCTCCATGATTTTCTCTGGCAATCGCAATATTCTAATACAAGGCAAATTTTTGAAAAGTGCGTAGACGTTTCTTCGTGCAATAATTTCAAAAAACATTTTGTTCGTTTACATGATTTTATACAGCAAAACTATCTGAGAACGAGTTACAGGGAATAAACACTTCTGCACGAAAAAATATACAATGAAAAAAATGTCATTTTTCACAAAAACTAAAATTTATGATAAAAATTAAAACGTTGTCAACAAAAACCTAAGGATAAAAGATATATTTTAAATGTAATTTTATGATGGAGAAATTATCAGAAAAAAGATTTTCTAACAATAACTTTATACATGTTTTTAAATTTCATACTAATTGTCATACAAAACTGTAATTTTGTTACAGAATATAATTCTAAGTATCATTTTAATTCAAAATGCATTTAACAAATATCTTCCAAAATGCGATAGTTTTCTAGATATTTGGAATTTTGCTCCAATAAAAACAATTAATTCATGTAATTATTTATATTTTTAAAAGTTATTCGCGTTACCCCATCATAAATTGTCAAAAGTCTCATGTTTATCGTTTTGCAGACATAAATGTGTATTTGGATCATGGAGAAGTTTTAAATAAAAAAGATTGCCTAACAACAACTTTTGGCAAATTTTCGTAATTCATACTATTTGCTGTCAAAAGTAAAATTTTATTTTTGAATATGATTCTAAACGCCATTTTAAATTAAAATCCTTATAACAAAAATTTTCTGAAATGCTGTAGTTCCCGAGATATTTTAAATTTTGTTTGAACAACCCAATTATTTTGTTTTTTACGACCTTTTCAGAAGTTCTTCGCGTTTCTCTATCAACAGCAATTAGTTTTTCGTAAGGCCCATAACATTTTATGTAACTTTTCCATTGACATCAAGGCGATATTGTAAACCATTTGAAATCTACATGAAAACAACCAAAATATAATTCAACTATATAGTTTAATCACATCCTATTATTGAATAATACTTTGTTTTTATATAGCTTTCAAATGGTTTACAATATCGCCTTGATGTCAGTGGGAAAGTTACAGGGAATGTTATGGGACTTACGAAAAACTAATTGCTGTTGATGGAGAAACGCGAATAGCTTCTGAAAAGGTCGTAATAAAACAAAATCATTGGGTTGTTAAAACAAAATTTAAAATATCTCGAGAACTACCACATTTCAGAAAATTTTTGTTATAAGAATTTCGATTTAAAATAACATTTAAAATCATATTCAATAATAAAATTCTACTTTTGACCGCAAATAGTATGCATTATGAAAATTTGTCAAAAGTTGTTAGGAAAACTTTTTTATTTAAAGCTTCTTCATAATCCAAATAGGGTGGATGTACCAATAGTCGCATGCTTAAAGAAATTTTTTGATAAAAAATCGATTAATAGACCTATGGGCAATGTTAATACATTAAACGGAAGCTTTCAGTCCCTACTTCATAGGAAAAATATAAAGATAACTTAATAAACAATTTATGTATTCAAAACCGCTTGTACCACTATAGGAACACATGTACCAATAGTGGTGCAATCGCTAATTTCGGTTCCTATTGTTGCAAATCCCATTGCTTTCTTATGGGACTTGCAACTATAGGTACACTACATCAACTATAGGTGCAAGGGAGCTCAAAATTCTAAGAAAATCATTTTTTTCAATAGTTATTTGAGCAAATTTCAAGGATAACAGTTTTATTGTCGCATAATTTTAGTGCGATGAATCGATAAAAAAATATTTGTTGATGGTTGGTACCTTAGTTAGGCGTATAACCCACTACTGCAACTATTGGTACACCTCAACTATAGGAGCACCCACCCTACACTGAAAAGCTTCTTTTATGTCTGTAAAATGATAAACATTAGACTTTCGACAATTTATGATGGGGTAACGCGAATAACTTTAAAAAAGGACATAATCACATGAAATAATTGTTCTTGTTGGAGCAAAATTTCAAATATCTCAAAAACGCATTTTGCAAGATATTTGTTAAATGCATTTTGATTTAAAATGAGATTTAGAATTATATCCTGTAATAAAATTACAGTTTTATATGTCAAAAAAAAAAAAAATTAAAAACATGTATAAAGTTATTGTTAGAAAAACTTTTTTGGTGATAATTTCTCCATCATGAAATCACATTCAAAATATTTCTTTTCTCTTTAGGTTTTTGTTGACAAAATATAAAAAATTATAAAAAATGGGATTTTTTGCAATTTGAAATTTTATTACCCCTCCCCAAGGTTTAGGGGTTTGACGGTATTGCAAACATCATCAAGCATCAATTGCTTTAAGATGGGTATTGCATTACGCCTCGATAGTGGTGCATCGAGGAGACCGAGAGGGCTTATGCGCCTTTTTTATGTTATGTTTTTTCATACTCTGCACCTGCGCATACCAACGCTAAACCACTGGTCTATGCGCGGTGTCGTGGCCGACTGGCGAATCGATGTAGATTGACTTTTGCTGTGTGCCATGTTTGCAAATATTGTTCTATTGGTGGTATTCGTGGACGGGGCTCTCGGAGGGAGTCATTGTGTGTCCATTTATCGGTCGACTTCGTCATCGTGCATATACCAATTAAATTAATTTAATAAAGTAGAATAAGTAGAAAACTATTAGCTGTGACTTTGTGATAATCGTAGTTTTTCGTACTAGTGTACAACTGTTATGTACTAGTCGCATGTCTATCTATGTATGTATTCGTCTGAGTATTTGTGACAGTTGGGTCAGGGAATGGATGCAGAAATGACGTATATGATAGAATAGTGGCTAATACTTCTGGTGATCAATCTGAGCATTTGGTTCTATTCATTCGGAAAAATCGGGTTGGATAAATTAGGGTAAAATTAATTTACCGACGCACGCGAGTCATCAATTCCCGGCCAGCATAGCATGATGAAAGTCTAACAGCATGCAATTGTCGTTAATGATAAATATACAGCATTTGCTGCATTTAGACGAGTTTGATTGCATGTTACATATGTTTTTCTATTCTACTTCATTAGTCTGTTTCTTTTGTACATCTATTAGTTAAATTTTCCATTATTTATGTATACCAAAATAGTATTGTTCAATTTATACACTTCTAGTCAAGCTCTTTGCATCTTTTTTTCTTTATTCGGCATGTTATGATTCCTTTTATTAGTATATCTCTACTATACGCTATCTATACTCATATAGGCACAAACGCTCGTGGCCTTCGCGATAACACAAACCTGGCCACAAACGCGACCATGCAATTGCAATAATCCACATATACTTACGCCCGCGATTACGCCTACACGAAAACACCCCGGTAGTTAAGTAAACATGGCATCTTTAAACTTCCAAGCGCGGTTTCAAACATTAACCCACCACTCGCGTGATCATGAAACGGTCACGTCCGAAAGTTTTACCAGTCTGAATTAATGCCTTCCGTTGAACCAATCAAAAAAGTGATGCTCATATTCACTAAACAACACGTTCCAAGGTGACATGACCTGGAACTCAAGTGATATGGGGAAACGGACTACCATCTGTACCATACATTAAAAATTAAGCTTCAGATTCACGGTCCGCGCGCGATCAAACAAAAATACACACTACGTCATTATAAAATCGAAGTTATACACGCGAAGTCACATACACGTGACAAACACGTTAATATACAAATGCTTGAGCCCTTCGCGATCATCCGCGGCAACTACATCCGCGATCTAGTAAACATGATGGCATCGCAGTGATAAAGTGAATGTCTCAGCTCCTATAAATTTTCAAACGCGGTCTCAAGCGTGAACCTAAAAACTCCCGCACTCGCACGATCATGAATCGGTCACTTCCGGATGTTTCTATCCTTGATATCAGCAGACTAGGTCCATGCCTTCAATTGGATCAATTAAAAAAAGAAAGCTCTCATATCCACTGGACACCACGTTACATGGCGACATGACCGAGGACTCTAGTGATATGGGGTAACTTACTCCCTGTCAGAATGTGAATTGTACACCAAAAACTAACTATCAGCATGAAGGTCCGCGTGACCATCCAAGAACGCACGCGTATATAGGAAATGCCACACGGTTGCAAAATCCAGTCTTGTACACGCGAAGTCGAGGATGAACGCGAGCACACGTGACAAAAACGTTAACGTACGAACGCTTAAGCCCTTCGCGATTAACAACGCACATCTACGTTCGCGATCGCGCAAACTTAATAACACCCCGGTAATAAGGAAAACGTTTTAGCACTCACGAAGTTTCAAACGCTGTCTCAAACACGAACCTGCAAACGTCCGTTTTCGCGCGCTCATGAATCGGTCACGTCCGGAAACCATTACTCTCTGTCCTAATAACTTAGGTCCATACATTCAGTAGGACAAAAAATAAAGCACATATCCACTAGACAACACATTCCATGGCGACATCACCGGGCATTCTAGTGATATGGAAGATCTCACACTCTTTTAGCATCTTAGCAGTACACAAAAAAAATAAAGTATTAGACTCACGGTCCGCGCGCACACGCGATCGAACACGTTAACTACAAATGCTCGAGCTCTTCGCGATGATACACGCGATCGCGAGTCCCTACGCCCGCACATACCTGAACCGTACAATGAATATCACATTCAGAATCACGGTCCGCTACAATTGGCCTAATGCAATGTTTTAGTGGGCGACATTGCCTGTCTCGTCTGCAAATTGTAGTATGTGATTCTGACGGGGAGCCCTTCCGAGAACCTAGCTCTACAGCTCCAGTAGGACAACTCTCGAAAAAAAATAACGAAAACAAATCATCCATCGTTATTGCGAAGAAATCCATGCATTTTTTCTGTTGATGTCGCTCTTCATGCGGCGCACACCTTCTTCAGCCACGGGCTTGGTCTGCTGATCCCACCATTTCTTCACCCGGCAGATGTCGCTGGAGATTGTGCTTTTTTCTTCAGTTTCCGTTTCATTATCGCCCAATACTTCGCAATGGAATGGAACAGGGAACAATTTAATATATTCTGGTCTTTTGGGATGAGTTGGATTCGCTTGTCACATGATTGTAGCACGTCCTTGCTGCAATGGTAGCTGGCTAACTCTGCCCAAAACGGAACAGAATGGCCTTAATGAAGAGTATCATTCCTTCGTTGAGACACTTGCTTTACTTCCGAATTCATAGGGGTAACTATCATAAAAACGCTGATGTGCATGATACAAGAACAGATCTCTTGCTAAATCATATTTTTTTGCGAACTTATCCACGAAAAATTTGAAATCGACCATCGCAAAGGTTTCACCGCCAATCGAAACACATCCATCACGTTTTATCAGTACCTGCGGATCTGGATTCTGGCCTCTGTTTGTTGCTTGAGGCCTCAGATGGGTTGTTTACTTGCTCGGTAATATTTTTAATCTTCACTTAGACGGATACGTCACTGAGCGAATTGATTAACATTTTTTTTACCCAATTATATCCGAATAATCTTCAACTGCAACTGCGATATGCGGTTCATTCCGAGGCTTCGTTTGCAGTTAATTGCTACGTACGTATGTACTTTTTCAAATATCTCAAAATTTCGTGAATATCGGAGCACTGCAACTTAAGTTATTCACAACCTCTAAACCAACCATAGGTGGGAGTTGGTGAATGTGTTCTAAATGTATGGAAAACCATGCATTTATTAAAATTAATGCAATTATTACTAGTAACTGCGCTGTGAAGACTCGTTTTTATCCGCCCCTTGGTGAATTTTAAGCTGATAAAACGGGGACACTGACAAAATCGAGACATTTTAAGAAACCGAAGGTCTTAAAATATTCTTTTTAGTCCCTAAATATAGCCTCATAACCTTTCCTGATTATTTAGTTTAAATGTCCCTTAAGGGTGTCTGTCAGTGCAAAATTAAAAAAAAAATTTTTGCATATTTCGGATATCTAAGATAAGAATATACTCAAGAAACGATTTACTCGAATTCAACTTGGTTCCTCTGCTAGAGCCCACCAAACTACCAACTATCAATTTTCATATGAATCTGATAAAATCAAGTCAAACAGCTGATAAAATCGGCTCTTCACTGTATTTGATCCAAGTTTCTTTTGCCATGTCCACTTACCCTTCAATATAGAGGCCCCTTTTTAATTTTGGAAGAAAAAGAAAAAAGGAGAGAAAATTTTGGAAAGTTAATAACTTTCACTGTACTAAACGGAATTATATTATATTTGCACAGATCAGTTGGACAAACATTAACTAATTTTATATTAAATTTCGAAGTATGTATTACTTCTGAGAATAATTTTCGAAGATGACGCGGAAAACTCATGATTGGTATTATATTTCAGGCAGAGCATAGTGGGAAGTTATATAAGTCCCACATGTATTTTTGTGCTAAGCACTTCATTTGTCGTTCGCTAGTGGAATGAGAAGCATGTAGATACACCGACAGACGGTGCGGTAAAAAGAAGACAATCAGAGATTTATTTTTGTTAATTAGCCTTGTTCTGCATTATGGCGGATTCCTTTTAGAACTAATGATTATTATTTTCAACGACGACAGAAAAGCAAACGGGTATCAGATTCGATCCAAATTACATTCGTTAATGCAAGAATTATAACATTTAACAGGCTAGGCATATTTTCAGATAAGACACGATTTATTAGCCTATTAATAAAAGAGTCAGGTGGACCTGACCTGAGATGTTTCCTAGAATTTTCAAATTCCATTGCAAGTTTTGGCGTTATTTATTCGGTTATTCGACCAAACGCGCGGATTTTGCGCGTTTTAATTTTTTCGTCTTCCGTAACAACCCTGTATTTAGAATGTTGAACTTGCAGTTTATGTTATTGCTGAAACTTAAAATACAAGTTGTTTACTATCTATAATCGTAAGTCAGTCCCATGAAGATAGGAAATCCCATAGAACATGGGACTGACTTGGGATTACGGGCAGTTAAGGTTCTATCGCAAAAATATTGTTATTGTTATTTATCAGTGTGCAATCGGGCTGTCTCACCCTTACCGCTACGGAAACTGAAGCGAGAGCGACTCGAGGTCCGATGACTTTTGAAGGATTCTCCGCGGGTCCGAAGAATACCACCCGCCAATCCGACCTACTAGACTGAGGCGCTAATTGGTTTCGCTGATCTCCCGTTTGTCCGAAAGTTGCAAGTTTTGCGCTTCTCTCCCGGTCACCATTTACGCCTTCTCTCCCCTGTCCTTGATACAACTGCTTCTACACCGATTTTGGAAATAATCCCCCCTCTGAATATCTTGACCAAGCATAAGTCTCCGATAAAAAATCAAATTTGTATTCCGCATTCAGTTTTAAGATAGTTGTAATTTTACCTCTTTATTAAAACTATTGTCCCCATCTTGTAAATAGAATTGTATCCCTAGTTTTGAAACATCGGTGAAATTTTTCATGAATACTTTTTCCACCTTTTGTGTACCAAACTATATTGTTAGTTTTAAGGTAACTGTAAATATTTCCTAAAAAACTATTACTATTGAATTCCTTGTTTTAAAATTTTTCATAAAAAATTTTTTTTGCCCCCTCTCTTGTATATAGAATATATTTCTAGTCTTAAGATAGCTGTAAATTTTTTCTCTTTCATAAAAAAAAATATTTCGGCATTGTAACCTCCTAGTTTTAAAATATCCAAAATGTAAAAACAAAAGAATTTGGCACCGCCAAGCTAACGCATTTGTGCCTATCAAATAAACGAAATGAATAAAAAAAATCGGACTGTCTCAACAACCTATTTCTGCAACATATGTACATGAACTGTACACCTACTGTCTCACTGTTGGACTTGACGGCTTCCCATGAGCGTTTTGGCGGCTCAGAAGCTGTCCTTCCATGTTGCTCAGGAATACATTACTGACCATATCAGACGAGTAAAAAACAAGGACAGTCGTAAGGGTACTGCTTCCCTCCGTTACCTCTCAATCGACATTGCCTTTTCCGCATGTTTTCGGCAGTTAAAAAGTTCTGGGGTCTGGCAGGCGAGCTTCGACAGTAAAAAAGTTCTAGGAATCTGGGAGGAAGAGCTCTGCCAGAAAGTCTTTCATCGGAATTCGATCACCAAGAACTTTTTCGGATTTACACGAAGGTAGTTCTTGCTACGCCACCATCAGCAAACGTTTCATGCTGAGATGGTCTGTACAGGACCGGCGAGGAGTTTTCAGTACTAAAACACGACATTGACGTTAATCAGAAACATCAGCGATCCCAAGTAGCTTCCCTGCGCTATGACTGGCAATCTCCAATGACAACCATTATCTCTCGATTTGAGAGCTGCAAAACCTACCGTTGTTACCAAAAATGTCTCCGTCTAGTCGATTGTTATATGAAAACTGGCGGATAGCTTAGTGTAAATAATATCAGTTTGAGCCCGAGCTTGAAAAAATTGGCATCCCTGCGTGAACATGAAAGAAAACAAAATTCAATGCCCGTCGCGATGAATGAAATGATTGCTTCGTTTCCCTCGTCATTCGCTCTCCCGACACAGCGCATTCAGGTTCGGACATATTCGGTTTCAGAAGCAAACTGAACTTTGTTTGCACTCTACCTATGAGAGGGATTATTGAGCAAAAGTGCACCAGATACAGCTTCTGCCTTCAAACTGTCCACATAAAAACAAATAAATGCTTTGGTTAGTGAAGGAAGTTATATTTCCTCTACACTCAAGCATTCCATTCTGCATGAAGTTTCAGTCAGTTGGGAAGTTGATAAATGAGGGAGGCGGTGAATCTGAATTTTGGTTTCGGTAAATACAAGCAGAAATAAGTAATTGATTTTGAAATTTCGCAGCTCTGGTTTGAGTGCGACATTCCATACTCTCTGTTATGTAGGATGCTAGACTCGACGGTTGGTTTCTGTTCAGCGTCCAGACGTAACATAGCTTCATCGTCCATTACCTATTTCATTTATTTGACACGCATCAATGCATTACCTGAGTCGTGGATCTATTAATATTATCAATGCGTAAATAAAAATAAATGTATCAAATTTTATTATATATCCATCGGATCTTGTGTACGTGATTTATTATTTTGCGTAAAGATCATATTTCTTGTTGAAGATCTATTGACTTCATTGTCTCTTGTTGCTTGTGGATCACTTAGTCCACTTTCTCTCGGTTTATCGTTCTCGTTCATGCTATCCTCGCAGTTAATGTTGTATGGGCTTTCACGATTAACTGGTTTGAGTTGTTTGTGGTGCCTACGGGTCACGATCGCGTATCCGCGTTCTTTGTCATTTACTTTATTATCGGTGGTGCTGGCAGTTGATTGGGAAGTAGCAGGCGCATCACAATGATCGTTCACGCTGTGCGTAGGTTCTATTGTTCCAGTATTCGTTGGTGCCTGAGCTGCAAACTCCGGTGGTTTTTGATTTAGTTAATGTTGATGAAGGTGTGCTTGCAGTTGATATTGTTTCGTTAGAGGTTTGTGTACATGGTTACTCGTAGTGTGTCTTCTTGTGTCACAACGTAGAGCACACAATGGTCTGTCCTTCATGTGTGCACAGCGTGATTTGAGTTTTGATCACGCGTTTTGCTTTGAATTGAAAGTTCAGATATGAAGGAATAGGTTCCGTCACTCGCATTCTCACGAAACAAACACCGTTGGAAACACCTAGAAAAGTTTTCTCCAGGTATCAAACTTAAAGGATTCCACCGTTACGTATTCCGATGTGATGGTTGTAATAAATTTATTAATAGTACCCAGGTGTAGATCGTGCAGACGCATATCAATCTTATCATTGTCAATATAAACGGGTATCTTGGTCCTAACATCACAGACTAACAGACATAACACTATGAGGGAATTTTCTCAAAAAACATCGATCCGACAATTTTCCCAGAACACTAGCTCCACCTTTTATTCACGGTCCCAAACACTCATTTACTGGTAGGGTACCCCTCAGGTTTGGGAGCAATTTTCCACTAGTGGTCTATCCCCCGTATGCTTGTTGATATGACAGGGGCGCCATAATTTCAAATGTGGCCACAGTCCCAACTACAAATATATTTAAAATGACTGTTAAAACGGGCGAAGCTTTGTTTTTAAGTATTATGTCTGTTAGTCTGTGCTAACATTATCATGCTCAACGGCGTATTGCATGTTGTCTTCCATTGCGTAGCTTTCCGTTATGGCTAAAATTTTAAACGTTATCAGTAACGAGTGTGATAGGCTTGTATAACGACAACTTCCGTTAGTCTAAACTGCATTTGCGAATTTGCTGTTGAATTTTGCTGTTAAATTTCAAACATCTTGAAATGAATGATCGATATCGCACCGATAAAAGTAACGGTGCTTTATTGTTCACACTAACTTGGGACGAATTTTATTAATGGAATGGATTCCAGTAAAACGAAAAAAGCCACTAACAAGAGAACTCAAGTAGAAGCAGAAGCACAAGAACGACGATGTGTCTTTTCAGAGGTACCAAAGGGAATTATTCGGGTCCCGGATTGAAAGACGATTTAAACCGAGAAGAAGCGCTGGTAACCATTGTTTCATCGATATTGACCAGGCACTCTTGAGAGATTAAAAAAACATCGGAAGGTACAATTGGGAGATTCGACTGTATTAAGTTTTGTTTGTCGCATTCCGATTGAGTATGAGTATACGTTGCAGTTATGGTGTCGGTTGGCCGTAACTGCGATTTGGAGCATAGTGAAAAGCGAAGAATAAATAGAAATATATTAGGCTTACAGGAGAAAAACCAGGACAAATCAAGCATTTTCCTCGACTTCCCACGACACCAGGACAGTCAATGCAAAACCAGGACATGTCCTGGGAAACCAGGACGTATGGCCACCCTAATACAGGCATACATACGAACTTACGTTCATACATACATACCTACTATTTGACACAAGTTCAGAGCGTGTGAAAACTGCCGAATAGGGGTTGAGAACAGCTTGAAGCAAGATCTGATGTTGCTCCAAATGCATGTGATATCCAATACTGACTTGCATAGTGGCATCGAGCCTAGTTTACATACCTTACATAACTAGACTCACAGGCGGATGAAGTAGCAAGCCTCGTTAATCCTACTAATCCAGTTACAGATTCTTGTGATTAACGATATGTGTGGTATCTAATGCTTTAAGGTTTTCTCAATAGAAAGAAAAAAACAAAATAACTGAAATTGTTTTAAAATTAAACAAAATATAGACAGTAGAGGGATAAAACGATTAACTGTTACAGTTCGATGATGGAGATATATCCGGATATTATGAATTAATCCAACTCGATTACCACCAGTCGTAATCGTATATAGGTACACAATGAGCTAAGTAAGCCGGTCCCTTGTAGAATAACTCACTCACTTCATTCTGGTGTTCCTCCAAATCAAACTTGCATTGATGTGATACCGGGCAAGTGCAACGATGATAAATGAATCCCAAATCGCGACGTGCGTAGCCACAGAAATCCAACGGTTGACATTGTTCCAGACCTAAAGAAAAGCAACATTTAGTTCCGTTCGCATTTAGCGTCAAAAGAACGTTACCGACACATCTATAATTATCCACAACCGTTAGCTGATGTCTAGCGTCGTTAAAATTTTCACCTGTTTGATTGACAAATACCCAATACTGCTGCTTATTATCGCATTGGCAATGCACCACAATTGAAATATTCTTCACACCATACTTCTGATAGAGAGTTTTCTTCTGCAAAGCAATTTCATTCGCATTGCAGTTAGCCAGTTTATTCGGCGATGAACAAAATTTCATCTGCGTACGGCTGTTCACGTTCATTATGTGACCATGCTCTGTGTGGGTGACAGGACAACTTGGCATGTTTAACGGACAACGACAAATCTTCTCCACCGCACTTGGCATCCAGTAACGATTATGAACTATATTGCAAGCCTCATGTTCAAGACATATTCCCATGAGTGTATCCTGAAAAATCCGTAGACTTTAATACCTATGTTCCGCAGGAAAATAGAACTATGTGTACGTAATCCTCATAGTGATATTTGTAGGCAACAATGACTGAAGTAAATACTACTACTATAGGCAATACAACAATAATCAATTTCCTTTCCATCGAAATCAGATTCGGCTCTGTTCACATAAACTTCCAGAAACTGCTTTCAAATGAGTTAAACGCCACATGAAGACTGTAGCTATCGTAAAAATTCCAACACCGTATGTTTCTGTTATACAGAAAATTCATCTTTTGGGAAATCTCCAAGTCGATATTCGCTCTGAGAGGGGAAATATTTACAGCAACGTCGCACCGTCGTACTAGGAAGTGTAGCTCCACAGAAAATGAGTAGCGTCGTTAATCAGCAAGATGAATCAAAATGCCTACTATCGAGTGTTACTGTAACATTTTTAGAAATTATGTAGTCTGTGCTTTGCTACAAAAATAGCTTTAGTAATATACCTGCATGCTACAATTTGTTCTGCGCCACACAAATGTTGAATTTTCCTGGCCGTCACTGTTGATTCACTTAAGCTGCTTGAACCGCCGACTCAGCGAAAGAAAAAGAAATAGAGACTGCGGAAAATCTTCTCCATCAATCACGCTGTTCTCATTTAAAAGGTGCTTGCGCGGAAGGTGATCTTGTCAAGACAGACGTGAGACATGAACCGGTGTGCCAGACAGATGGGAATCATAAATAAACACGGTAACACGAACAAAATTTTGATGATTAAAAACGATTGGATGCTATTGGTATCTAAAAACGGTTCAACACGCTTTGTATATTTCGACGTTTGCTTAGAAATGCTAAAAATAGAGTAGATCATATTAAGTGGGACTATATAGGATAGAGACTGATCAAGAATGAAACTATTTGAACAATATGCGAAATGACATATTAAAATGAAGTAATGCACCAAAGACATATACACCCAGGTTTTTTTACGCGGGGGATACGTACCGCGTAAAAACCGTGTTAATTGGAAGATCCGCGTAAAAAAAACCGCGGTTATTCGAAAATCCGCGGATAAATACAACGCATTATTTCTCCGGATAAATAAATCCCTCGGAAAATGAGCGAATGAGTTTATCACGGTATCCTTTATGCGCTCGTTGCTTTGCGTGCGCTATTTCAAAACAAGAAATGTAAAAGGCATCGTACTGTCACTTTTTTTGGAAATGAAATGTATATTTTGACATATTGATTTCCACGAAATTAAAATATCATCTCCTTCTTGCGTTATTTGTAGAGATGGAGAATTGTGCAACTCATCTCGGAATAGTTGGACATCGGATAAACTTCACTGCAGCAGGAGTTACTCGCCTTCCAACCGAGTCGAGTAGTTCCGAATCTGGAGCCCCTTCCTTCAACAACTAACGAGTGTCGAACGGTTAGACACGTTTCACAGCTCAGTCTCGCCTCAATGCTGCAGCATTATGCGTACGTGCAGGACCCGAACTGAACAGCTTCTCGCTGCTAACTCTCTCATCGACAAGTATGGGTAGTGAAGCCGTCAACATTGCAAATTGAAATTCTTATTCGCTGAGGAATAAGGGACCATTTATAAATTACGTAACGCAAAAATTGCCCGGAATTGACTCCCCCCATGTAACAAATTGTCACAAATTTCTTCGTCCCCCCCTCCTCTATTACGTAACAAATTCCTTGAAATTTTTTTTCTTCGGTGAAAACATGTTACGTAACGATCTAACTTAGTTTCCCTCTCTCCTATGTCACAACTTGTCGTGCCCCCCCCTAAAAGCGTTACGTAATTTATGAATGGTCCCTAAGCATTTTGAGCTGCTCGATTTCCTCAACACAAAGGAGATTGATGTCATATCTTCATCACCGAAACTCATCTGAAGCCGGAAGAGAACATCCAATTAGCAGACTTTCAGCTTATGAGACTCGATGGATCCAGTGTGGAGAGAGAGAGACTGCGCCGGTGGTTGAGTGATAAGCGTGACCGCCACTCATTCCAGTTGGTCTGGGTTCAATCCCAGCCGAGGTCGTTGAGATTTTTCTGAGTTGAAAAAATCTGTGGCACGTCTGCCTTCGGAAGGGAAGTAAAGCCGTTGGTCCCCGGTCCATGAGTTGATGGATCGATTTCTCGTCCAGATAGTGTAGTCACCTCTCTGGTCGGTCGGTAAAGAAGAAGTAGATCCAACTTCTATACTTACTAACAAATATCCTCCTCCCGTGATACTGTATGCGTGTGCGCAGTAGTATATACGGCCTCTAGCAAAAGCAAGTATCGGACTAACCTTCCCTTTCCTTTCGCGATCTACGTTCGGACCTGGCCGGCGCCGGTATTGATCAATAAACACTTTAGGATTACCAGGAGTTGCACATTGAAAGATGTTTCGCTAATCCCAAGCATAATTATCTACTGATTCCCTGTGCAACTTCAGCTAGTCCAGATCGATAACGGAGTAGCAGCCCAGGGGTGCTCGCACAAGCTCAAGCTCAAGCTCGATGGATCCAGTGTGGAGAGTGTCTGTTGCAGTGAGGCGCAACATCTAATGCTGGCTATTACCAAACATCAAATTCAACTGCATCGAAGCTATTGGAGTCGAGGTCGCAGGGGTCCTCTCAACCCCTGGCTCGAACCGGAATACGGTCGTTCGTGCTGACGACTTCGAAGCCGGCCAATACTACATCCTCGCCCCGGGGTGTCCGACGAGAATTTACAGATCGGGGGTCCACTCCGTATAAGACATCTTCATCACCAACATCGCTACTGATACCTGTGCCTCCGCTGCTCTCGTCTGAGAATGTCGAGTCTCTTCTTACAACAACTGCCGAAAAGGCTAATACATTGGGACAACAGTTTGTGTATTCTCATAATTTGGGGCTTCACACAGTCAGTCCACACAAAAGGGTCGTCGCTGAGGGTGTGTCTGAAATTAATCAATCTGGCAGTTTGGTCCCAGAGGAATCAAGAGTCACCGCAAATGAGCTGATTACTTTTGCTGCTCCCGCAACATGAAGGCCCCCGGTTTCGACAATACTTTTAACATCAAGCTAAAGCATTAGAGCCCCAGCTCGTTTGCTTTCATAGCTAAAATATTCAACCGATGCTGGGAGCTTAGCTACTTCCCTTCAGTGTAGGAGTTAGCAAAAGTTATTCCAGTGCTGAAACCACACAAAGATCCTTCTATTTGTTTGACAATCAATACAATCTCCCGATGTATCTGATGAAGATCATCAAAAATTATCTTTCAAATAGAGTATTCCGGGTTTCTCAGCCAAATGTTCTTTCCGATAAATTTACCATCCCCGCAGGTGTGCCCCAGGGAAGTATCCTCGGGCCAATTTTGTACAACATCTTAACTTCCGACATATCACCTCTACCCGTAGGTGGAGTCCTGATACAATTCACCTATGATACAGCAATCCTGTACAAGGATCGTATCATCAACGCTCTGAAGAACAAATTGTCTGCATTCTCTAACTATTTAACTATTAGTTATATTTAACTATTTCTCAAGCTGGAAAATTATAAACAGGTTTCCTCATTCGAGATCGCTAAGGCTTGTTCCCGTCTGTTATTTGCAAAATATGATTTAGCGACGCCCTCATCCAATGGTCCGACGAAGTCGTTTCCCTCGTTCTGACTCTAGAGAGACATCATCAACAAATGCAACATCCTCCTCCGGTCCTTCTACCCGCTGATATGTAGAACATCTAAACTGAGCATTAAGAATCAGATAGCGGTTCGTTTGAAGTTAGTTATAAGGTTAGCATCAGATAGGTAGATTATTTTAAACAATTAAATTACCAAAGAAGAATCAATTCACAAAAAGGAACCAATCAGAAAATATTAAAATTAACTTTTAATTATCCATAGGATCTTGTTGACGCAGATTGCTGCTGCGTGTTGAGATCCTCTTCCTTGGTGGTGGAACATTAGGTGCGTTGTCTGCCGCACCTTGAGGGTCATTCGGTTCGTCTTCTCTCGCGTTTTCGTTCACGTCCATGTCGTCATCGGTACTACATTCATGATGCTCACGGTTGGATGTTCTTGTTTGTTTCTTGTACTTCCGGGTCACTATTGTTTGATTCTTTATTGGTGGTGTTTGTTGTTAGTTTGGGGACATTTGGTGTAATCGTTCTTACTTCGAAGTTGGTAATGGCAGTTGGTTTAGTGGTACTTGGCCCGATCGTTGTTGAGCTGGTGTTTGTTACTGCCCGGTCCGCAGTCGTTGGTTTATCAACCGGTTGTGGTTTAGCATACGACGACTGTATACCGGCTTCGGTCGTAGCAGGGGGAATTTCCTTAGCAGCCTGTAGCGATTGATCGCAATATTGGCACGTAGGAATCTGCCCTGTGTACGTGACTAGTGTTCGTTGAGAATGGGCAATATCTTGAGGGCATCTGCCTGAGAAAGTCAAGTAGGAGGGAACAGGCTTTGTCAGCCGCATTCTCACTACACGAACGCCGTTGCGAAGTCCTGGGAAGAAATTCCTCCAAGTATCTTCCTTAACGCTAACCACCTGTTCGTATTTTGAGTTGTTTGATAGCGGCGGAACTAGTACGTGGTGCTAGGTCATGTAGCTTTATTTCGATACTTGTGAATATACGTTGAGATGCTGTATAAAATGTCATTACATTCGACGGCGTATTTCAAGTTGTTCTGCGAAGCGAATGTTTCTGCTTGACTAATGTTTTTGAACGTAATCAGTACCGCATGACGTAAATGATGGAATTGCAGAGCACTAACTTCTGCTATGTTGAGATTCATGTTCACCTTCTACAATTGCTCCACTTCACGACTCGAGGGTCTTACCGGTCATTTCGAGAAGCTAACAGCAACATAGTTTACGCAACGGGACATACTCTTGCTTTGCATTGTCGATCACTGTTTGTTCACGTTTCACACACTAGGTAGAAGGAATCAATTTTTGCTTTTGCTCCCATTCAAGAACATTTACGCTAAAATTTTTTGAACACCAATATTTTGTCGCTTTCCATAAAGGATACGGAAATGAATTATTATCGATAATTTTTAAAATAGGGATTTTTAACAACACAAGAATTAATATTTTTCTTTATTGCTTCAATTAGGCACTCAGATCAATCAAAATAAATTTACGTCAGGAGATGTTGGCCCGTATTGACGAACAACTCATCGCCGAGCAGAAAAAGCTTACTCAACAGTGGATTACGGTAGAATGTCAGGAAAAGTTCAAACAATTTTTATCTAGAGGAGGCGAATGGTGATGGACAGCTGATAGTTAAAATCGAGCCAGCTTAAAGTAAGTGACGAGTTGTTTCTACTTTATTTTATATTATAATTTGCTTGGCATCAACTAACTTGTCGAATCGGTTCCACGATCAAATGGTCGGTGAGTAAAATACTCACATCATTTCTTTAAATGAATCCGCACTTCGAATTGATTAGAAAACGTAACAGTAATTTTTAAGAATTAGGGTATTATTGCGTTTATGAAAAGGACGAACAAGTATGTCCAAGATTATTCTTTCTCTTTTTGATTCTGTTTAACTAAACGATAGAGGGTCAGTGCAGTACATGTTAGTACTTCTCAAATTTAGGCTCCAAGCAGATAAAATGCATTAATTACTTTTATGACTAAAAAATTGTTCAACATTTTAATTTACTTCTATCCAATATTTTGAAGTATCTTTACATCGGGTCGATGGTTTCCGATTGTCAGACATTAGTGCAAATATTCTTTTTTAAATTAAGAAGAAAAGAAATGCAAAAATCCGTTCTATTATATGGATTCTACTATATCAAATACGTGTATAGAAATTAAAAAAGTCTACTAAAATGCGTTTTTCACATTAATTTTCATTGAGAACAACGGAATAAAGATTATCGTCAACTACAATATATTTAGACGTAAATTGCTAAAACATATTACTTAGT
The DNA here is from genome assembly GCF_030247195.1 of Topomyia yanbarensis. Taxonomy (NCBI): domain Eukaryota; kingdom Metazoa; phylum Arthropoda; class Insecta; order Diptera; family Culicidae; genus Topomyia; species Topomyia yanbarensis. The sequence goes on along the minus strand of NC_080672.1, from coordinate 279,188,929 downwards.
AGAGAATTTGAGAACACCCAGGATAATAAATAAAAAAAAATTACTGATTCTCTAGCGTACATATGGTTGTACGTCATTTCGCGGAATACCATTTCCCGGTATACCATATTCCGGAAAACCATATCCCAGAATGTACTATTTCCCGGAAAACCATTTCCCACAATGTACCATTTCCCAGAAAACCATTTCTCGGAATGTACCATTTCCCGGAAAAACCATTTCCCAGAATGTTCCATTTCCCGGAAAACCATTTCCCGGAAAATAAATTAAACCACGTACCTTGCCACCACTCATTTTGATTACACTTGCTACGCAGCAAATGTCAAACAAACTACGAAATTCTCTCTACTTTAGAACATAAAAAACAGTTTGGAAATATGTTTGGAATTTTATTGATTTTAAATGTAAGTTAGAATAATCAACAATGCTTCAGATATATTTATTTTGGGATTTTTATGGATTATGCATCTAAAAAATCTGCGGTTTTTCTTTCTTATATATGCATGCTTCCTTGTCGTTATTTTTGGCATGTTTTTGATTTATATGTACTTTCTATTTCTATGTAGTTTCACATTCTTTTAAGAACTCTTTCAAAATATTCTTGGTGTTTTATTGGATTTAAGTACTATTGGTCCTAACATACCTTCCCCATAGAAAATTTGACAGTTCATAAATATTACAGTCGACCAACGAAAACGGGTGCTTCGAGGTCGACAGATTAATTAAACGACCAAGATGGTGTCGGTGGACAATTTTCGTCACCATATTAATCGCCAGATTTAATCTGTGTGAATCTGGTTCCAGTTTTAAACTATCAACTAATCGATCGATTTAATTGTTTGAAATAGACCGATTTCAACAGATTCGTCTGTCGGATTTCGTTAATCGGTTGTCGCGTCGGCTGACGTCCATGTTAAACCCCCATAAGAGTTGGTGCAACAATCGACCGATTAATTGGTGGCATAGTCGGCCTATTGTGCAGACCCAAGCCGATTTTCTATGGGGTTATAACTTTTTGAATTATAATTGTTATTCTATGAGCTTATTCGCCTTCTTTTGGAGATGAGCAAATCATGAAAAATATTTTTGAATGTCTTCTTTAAAATTTGAGTACTTTTTTTGGAAATTAATAATTCATAACAATCTTCTTTGAGACTTTGCCTTTTTAAGCATAATCTGTTTTCTGGTACTTTATTGGTTTATGAGAGCTTGTTTTTATTAATATGATTAGAGAGCAAAGATAAGGTGTCAAGCGAACCAAACAAAAACTTGGAATGCAGAATAATGTCATCATGTTTTATTCCAGCACAGTCAGTCAATATCTATAAAGCTTATCATATCTTGATTGTAAATTTTATTTGTCGCGGAATAATGTGAAATAAAGAATAGAGGAAAAAAATATATTGGGATAATAAGTGCTTTTTATGTAAAAATGTCTGAGGAACGCGATGGCATTAAAATTTTCAAAATTAAAATATATGAGAGAAAAACTAACTTTTAATATTTATCTGAAAAAATCGCATAGTTGGCAGCACTGCCGGCAAAAAATAATATTATTTCTAGACTCCTTGAACAATTTTCTTCAAAAGCCAACTTACGGTTTGATTCTAGAGTAAATAGAACCGGAGATATGATCAAAAGAAAATCAGGCGTTTTGGCAATTTGCCAAAACGGGGGTACTCCCATGACCCGAGGGGTGGTTCAATTGGGTTTTTATATATTGGCCCTAGATGAACAATTCCTTCAAATTTGGTTCAAATCCGTGAAGGTCGATTTCAAGTTTGCATCTTTTTTTGATCACTTCGCGTGGAATGACCCATATGTAAGTCAACATAGCTCTGGATTTGTTCTTTTACATGTTTACTTTAGATGTCAATAGTATAAATAATTACCGAGAAAAAGTACATTCCGGGTAATGGTATTCCGGGAAATGGTACATTCCGGGGAAATGATATTCTGGGAGATGGTACATTCCGGGAAATGGTTTTGCGGGAAATGGTACATTCCGGGAAATGGTTTTCTGGGAAATGACATTCCGGAAAATGGTTTTCCGGGAAATGGTAAACCGGGAATCGACGTACAATCGTACATATTAGTGCATGAACACCAAAACTAATCAAATCAATCCTAACGCGCTGTTCAAATAAATTAGTATTAAATCACGCCTTGCCACGTATAATAATGGGGAGGTTCTCATTCAAATGACCAAAAAGTAAGCAAAGTTTAGAATTTTTTATGGGTCAATGAAAAAACGATTGCACGCAGTTTTTAAAAATCATGTTTTGGTATATATACGTTTAATGTTTCGAGAAGACTTTCGATGAGTTATTCGTGGTAGAATGTCAATATTTTGTAACAATTACATAGAATTTTGGACATCGCTGATTAAGAATTTAGTGAGTTTTTCGAAATTCAAAAAGGCCGATCGAATATGGCAGACCCCACTAAAATGTAATGGGTATTTCAGCCAAAATAAAAAAAGGTTTCTTGATTTATAAACATGAATTTGAGTTAACTGGTTTAAAAATCAAAAAATAAAAACGGCGATTCCAATATGGCGGACTAAAATGTGACAAAATTGTTCGTTTACTACCGTTTTCTGTGGTTGTTTGATAACTCACGAGTCTGCGATGCCAGGTCCGTATAACAATCCTTCCACCACCTAGAATTGCTCCTGGAGAGAAATGGCTCGATTTTTCTTCTCCAGATATGCCGTCCTCGCGTAGCCCTGCGTTCGGTAGCTTGCAGACGTTGATTATCAGAGGTCCTGCTGCTTTACACCCAACAGCAACCCCCAGCGACTGACTGACATTCAGCGTTCAATTCTTATAGATGTTGCACAGTTTGTACGTTCATTAGTGTTGGTCGCCATCAGCTGGTACCAGCATGCAGATAACTGGGATGTCAGCCATGTTGCCAGCTCGTGCAAACAGATAATACCAGGAACAACCTCCTCTTGGCTGTAGCGTGGTCTTCCAACGCCCTTGTTTCGGTTTTCTCTCACTTTGCGACTAATTTGCCTTTTTATTTCTAGTTCGACATTCGAACAATAATTTGGTATGTACCTTGATTTAACACACCTAACACGTTTATTCTATGTAAAGATTTCTGCGTCATCCCCCCCCCCCCTAAGGCTAGCGCCTTTGACGAGACCCAATCGCATAGCACTGATCCGCATTATTTTTGCACGTTTTCAATTCTGTGATCTGGGATTGTGCGTGTTTCACGACTAAACCCCTACCCCTCCATCACACAACTCCTAAGTACACCAGAAAAAAAAGAAATTCACATCAGAAATAAAACTTGATACTCTTAATAAGTGTATACATTGTTTATTGATATTATAAGTACCTATAATGAGACTGATCAATCGATCATAAGTATGAAGCTCGTACAATCAACAGATGCTGATCTGTTCGTAGGAATGCAGTCATGAAATATCAGCACATTCACCTAGAATGTTGTCTTACGAAGATACATCTTACCCGAAGGCAATTCAACATTCGTAACATCCCCAGGAAAGAGCGAAGCTAACTCTTCTTCCGGTACATTTGGCTGGACCATGCACTCCTGACCTTGAACCCAATCGGCCGGCGTAGCAACTCTCTTCCGATCTGTTAGCTGCATTGAATCGATAGTCCTTAGAATTTCAGCAAAATTACGCCCAGTGGTAGCTGGGTACAGAATCGACAATCGTAGTTTCTTGTGGGGGTCGATAATGAAAACTGCCCGACAGGTTAATGGTAACCCAGCTGCTCCTATTTCATCTTTGTCAAGCATGTTCAATTTCACCGCGAGTTCGCGCTTCTCATCATCTATGATAGGGTAATCGAAACCGTTCAGCTTTCCATACGCCTTGATGTCATCAATCCATTTCTTATGAGATTCAACGGAATCACATGATAAGGCAATTGGTTTCACGTTTCTTTTGGTAAACTCTGGAACTAACCGGGCAACGGCAGCTAATTCTGTGGTGCAAACCGGAGTAAAATCTGCTGGGTGCGAAAACAGAATAACCCACGAGTCTCCGGCCCACTCATGGAAGTCAATTTGGCCAATCGTGGTGTCCACGATGAAGTTCGGAAACTTGTCTCCTAAATTGAGAACCATTTTTTGCATAAACTATCACTCACTATTTAATTGTTGTTGAAAATAAGAACAGTTTTTGCAACGTGCAAGTGACTGACTATCGAGACTGTTTAACCCTTAAAGGCGCAAACCAATTTTCTGAAAATTGCCTCACAATTTGAAAATGTTGCTATTGGGATTTTCGATTGTTTGACACCGGTGTAGTTGGGTGCACTGGTTCTGCTCCATTTTTGCACTTTCTAGCAGAAGTGCATAAAACTGGGTATGTTACTTTGACACTTCTGCTAGAAAGTGCAAAACCAGAGAACTCCACTACACCGGTGCACATCAATCGAAAATCCCATATGATAATTTTGAGATAGTTTTCGCAATGTTGTTTTAAAACAACATTGCGCATTTAAGGGTTAAGTGTTTATATCGACGTTAGCATTTCATAAGGCACTAAACACACAAAACTAATACATATTGCGAAAAACAAGTTTGAAAAAATAACATATTTGCTTAGAGCTGAAAAAACTAGCTTAATAAATAATAGGGATATTCGGGTTATTGCATTTTCTGGTGCAAATTATTACTGTGAGTTAATATGTTTGTTCCAGTACAAAAAATTATTCCGATTTGCTACCAGAAGAAAAAAGAAAATACTACAGGAACGATTTTCTCCCAGTTTGCTCCGTAGCCTTTTCACCTAGTACTAGATCAAACCTAATATCTCAAAGCTTTTTTTATTTCTAAAAGCGAAGCTTTTGAATTTTTCTTTGGAGAATAACATATCCAAACCGAGGGGAACGTCACTTCAGACTAATTGTTATATTCCGATCAGTTTTGTATGATTTCGTATTTTTTCCGGCAATTTTAAAAAAATCAAAGAAACTACAGCAAATAATCCAGCCTCAATCCAACTTTGCTCGAATTTCGATCAAATTGATGGAACTGGCAACTCTGCATACTATTGGGCTTTTCGATTGATGTGCACCGGTCTAGTGGAGTACACTGGTTTTGCGGGTTTTGCGCTTTTTTCCACTTTCTAGCAGAAGTGCAGAAAGCTGGGTATGTTCCATTGACACTACTGCTAAAAAGTGCAAAACTAGAGTCTGTTGTATTATAGAGTCCCGCACAGAGGGATGCACAACTCTGCCTAAAATGATGCCCTCTTCTTCCTGGCACCCACAGTTTTCGCTGTAACTTTGAGTGACTTAAACCGATTTACACAGTGGAGTGAATTGTAAACCTACTGTTTCGTGGTTAATAGCACTTTATTCATAATACTATTCCATTTGATTTATTTTACATTGTTACAAAAAGAATAATAAACTGAATACAGTGTCTTGTTTAGGCGATTGAAATATTTCGCCACGATATTATTTTTCTCAACACTAATACTTTTCTAGCATGTTCTCCGAAAGAAGAATGTTGTTTACTTTGCACGATAAGTAGCCATCTGATAGGTAGATTTGGCTTCACTCTGTGCGAGTCTTTATAACATAAACAACGCCTTTGTGCAAAACTAGTGCACTTCACTACACCGGTGCACTGCCATCGAAAACGGCATATTTTTGAATCTTACAATAATTCTGTAAAACAAAATTTGTTTTTGTTTTGATTTGTTCCTGCAGTTATGCACTGGAAATGTTTCGTTTTGATTTCGACCTGCGCATGAGTTTCGATTAATTCAATTTTTTTGACACATTTCAAACTACATCCAGAAAAAAAACCAGCAAGAATAAACAAATTTTGATTTAAATTAACAATTCTCGACAAACATATGATCACGGTGTAAAAGCCAACTGTCAAAATTCTCTTTAAAGAGAAATTTCGGACAAACCATTATTGACCGAACACAGTTCACAGTGCTAAATGGAAGAGAATACTTTTCTCATTTGTTCACTACCTACATTGGTGATTGGCGAGTCGCCGCTTGTCCGTAATTTTCATTCAAAGTAAATTTTGAGTTGGCATTTACGCCGTAATCATATGTTTGTCGTGAATTTTCGTGTGGATAAATAACATTCAGGTTTAATTCAATCAAGAGTGATGAAAAGGGGAGGTGTACGCGTAGGGGGGAAGATTGTACACTAGAGCGACAAGAAAAAAATTATCCCCATCGGCCCACCCCTGAGTCGATTCATAATCCCACCAGGAGTTCTTGCGTCAAATTTGAAGCAAATCGGACAAGTCTAGCTACCGGACTAACCAGAGGGGGAACAACTTGACAGCTCCTATACAAATCGTTGAAACCACTTTTTTTGGGTCTGTGGGTCTAAAATGGCGGATCAATCTTTATTCAAGAGCAATTTCTAAAAAAGCGTAAACTTGTTCAAATTGAAAATTTTCTTGCTCAGATTTTTTACTTCCGATAATTCATTTTTGAAGACTTTTTGGGTTTGGTGTTGTTTTACTATAAAAATAATGCATCTTTATTCCGATGCATTATTTTTAAATGATTCATGATTTTTTGGAATCATCAGCATACAAACAAGCGGCGTTTATGCTAGTGAGTGAGTATATTCATTTGGTTTCAAGATATTAGGTAGTAATATTTGCGTTGCAATGTAAACAACACACACTGTTTTTCTCCCTCTCCGATAGAAAATGAGCTGTCATCAGTTCTGAATTTTGTGGAAACCTTTGCACCGTAAATGTCGCATGCTGTCAGAAATAAACAATCGAAGTCAATCCCGCCTTTGTTAAACACGAAGTGAAAAATGATAACCACAAAACTAAATGTATTTAAGATTAACGACAAACTTTCGAGAATATGCGAAAGATATTTCAAGGGCGACGGGAGAAGAAAAAGTTCTCACTAGAAGCGCACTCAAATCAAATCATGCATTTTACATTCGGCACAATTTGTAATCCTTTTATGAAACTCCAAAATTACGAATTAACTTGTTTGTATTTATATTAAACTATTACGCTGTTTTGAAATTATCATCTTGATTACCGCTTCCGAATGTAAATAAAGAAAACAAGTTCGTAAAAGACGTCACGGAATTATTTTCTTGCATAGAAATTTACAGTATCGCAATTTGTGGACGGAGTTCTATGGTGGCGACATCATTCGAAACACGGTGGTTTCATGCAACTTAGGCCAAACGTCAAGTTGCGGGAGGGTTGAATTTCATATACGTTAGTCCCAACCCTCCCGCAACTTGACGTTTGGCCTAAGTTGCATGAAACCACCGTGATTCGAATGATGTCGCCACCATAGAACTCCGTCCACAAATTGCGATACTGTAAATTTCTATGCAAGAAAATAATTCCGTGACGTCTTTTACGAACTTGTTTTCTTTATTTACATTCGGAAGCGGTAATCAAGATGATAATTTCAAAACAGCGTAATAGTTTAATATAAATACAAACAAGTTAATTCGTAATTTTGGAGTTTCATAAAAGGATTACAAATTGTGCCGAATGTAAAATGCATGATTTGATTTGAGTGCGCTTCTAGTGAGAACTTTTTCTTCTCCCGTCGCCCTTGAAATATCTTTCGCATATTCTCGAAAGTTTGTCGTTAATCTTAAATACATTTAGTTTTGTGGTTATCATTTTTCACTTCGTGTTTAACAAAGGCGGGATTGACTTCGATTGTTTATTTCTGACAGCATGCGACATTTACGGTGCAAAGGTTTCCACAAAATTCAGAACTGATGACAGCTCATTTTCTATCGGAGAGGGAGAAAAACAGTGTGTGTTGTTTACATTGCAATGCAAATATTACTACCTAATATCTTGAAACCAAATGAATATACTCACTCACTAGCATAAACGCCGCTTGTTTGTATGCTGATGATTCCAAAAAATCATGAATCATTTAAAAATAATGCATCGGAATAAAGATGCATTATTTTTATAGTAAAACAACACCAAACCCAAAAAGTCTTCAAAAATGAATTATCGGAAGTAAAAAATCTGAGCAAGAAAATTTTCAATTTGAACAAGTTTACGCTTTTTTAGAAATTGCTCTTGAATAAAGATTGATCCGCCATTTTAGACCCACAGACCCAAAAAAAGTGGTTTCAACGATTTGTATAGGAGCTGTCAAGTTGTTCCCCCTCTGATGAAATTTGTATGGGATTTTTCAACAATTTGTATGGAGAAAACCTACTAGCTGGCATTTTCGCCGCTAGGTGGCACTGTATGCATCGTAAAATCATTGTAAGTGAAAATAAAATAGATAATTTAATTTTCTACACCTTTGCCGAAGATTGCTAGTCAATCCGACTTTGTTGAAAGAAGTTATTAAACTTTTAGCGAAGTGAATGCTGAGTCAGTTTTGCAAGGGGGCTAACAGTTCATGGTTGTGTATCAGTACTCGATTGCCACGAACTATACATTGTTGTGAAATAATGGTTAGATTTAGCTTAATAGTATGTTCGGAAGAATTGTAGTACATGATACGAGTTATGTTTTGATTAGAAAATTTTAGTTCCACATGTGACCGCATAGAGGGTGCCAACACTAACTTTTTATAGAAGAGGGATAGAATAACAAGATGCTCGGAAGAATTATTACAAAATGCCTGTTCTACAACTGTGTAGAAGACACCTAATTTCTATATTGGCGCCTTCTATGCGGTCACAGGTGGAACTAAAGTTTTCTAACCAAAAGGTAACTCGTATTATGTACTACAATTCTTCTGAACATACTATTGAGCTAAATCTAACCATTATTTCACAAAAATGTAATCGGAAATTATTTGTTACTATGTTTTGGTACCTATTTAATTTATTGTTTAGTGTGCCTTTTTGATTCCTAACCTGATTCTTTTGCATCCTCGTAAGTTTTTCCTTGGTTCAAGACCAATAGTCGCTGGAACACTTCATATAAAAATCAATTCAAATTACATTTTTTGTAGCCTTGTGGAATTGAAAAGGTTAAATCTTAAAAATGGCGGTTTCGCAATCTTGTCGCTATCTTGTTTTTTCGCTATTTTTGCTAATTTCCAGTGATAACCACAATATAGTTCGTGGGAATCGACTAAATAATAACTTCTTTCAACAAAGTCGGATTGACTAGCTGTCTTCAGCAAAGTTGTAGAAAATTAAATTATCTATCTTATTTTCACTCACAGTGATAATACGATGTATACAGCGCAACATAGTGGCGAAAATGCGAGCTAGTGGGTTTTCTTCATATAAATTGTTGAAAAATCCCATACAAACTTCAGGCACGTTGGTCCGATAGCTAGACTTGTCCGATTTGCTTCAAATTTGGTGCAAGTACTCCTGGTGGGATTATGAATCGACTCAGGGGTGGGCCGATTGAGTTTTCAAAAATTCATTATTTTTCTGGGCAGTCCATTCTACACCCAACTGCATGTTATACCTTTCATTTGAGACTTAGTTTACGAAAATCGGTTATCATCACCGAAGAACCGAATTTAATTAAATTGAAATTCTGAATTTAATTATGCACAATCAGTGATCTAGACCAGCGAATCGAAGTAATTTGGTGACTATTTCAATAGATTTTTAGCCTCTGAGGAATTACGATATTAGGGACCATTCATAAATAACGTAACGCTAGAACCACGTTCTAGGGTTAAAAACATAATGTTTATTCTTCAAAAAACGTCAATGAATATTGGAAAAGGGGCCCTGGTCAACTGTATGACACAACTTAGTCGCGATGCTCTCACAAGGGCGCTGGACGGCACTGACCTCCATCTTTCGGATACAATTCCGGATCCTGGTGGTCAACTGCTTCGTATCCTTGGCCCGCCAAATACTTTTGTACCTAGGGCACTGAGGGTGCCGAAAAAATCCTCAATGGGACGGCACTAGTCGGGTTTCTTGCTTTCGGCACGTACAGTATCGTTTTTTGCTCAAGATACTCCAGCGTCTTCTTGGCGTAATGAGAAGATACCTTGTCCAGCCTGAAGACGTACTACCCATCCGCATGATACTCCTTTAAGAATGGCAGAAGAATTTTCTCAAGACACTCCTCCTGGTACACTTGTTGACACCACGGCTTTGAAATCCCTCTGTCCGATATGGCGATGCACAGCATAACTTTTTTTTCAAATTTATGCTTAAACTTATATTTTATTTCGGAGGGGTGTGGCCGACTTGGCACTGGAATAGTGGCTATCATTTCCTGGAATCTGGGTCTTCGAGAGCGGAAAGTAACTTTCGTCGTCCAGCACCAACGACGTCCCGCGGTAGTTCCTCGTCATCAACCGGCACTACGATCGCTATCTGCTCGTCCGTGTACTCGAGGAACCGAGTCTTCTTCCGACAGATGATGTCCTTCATCTTGAGGGTTTGGTGAATCAAAGTATGGGAGCAGTGATATTTTCGGCCGGCGTCACGCAAACTCGTCCCGTCCTTGTTCGACAACAGCTTTTTCAGCGCTTCCTTCTTTGTCATTATCTTCGCCTGGCGGCCGCTACCGACCGTCCGCTTCACGCGCAGGGATGTCAGAATCCGGTAAACTGTACTCACGGGCACGTTTTCGTTTCGAAAGGTGTCTACCGTAAACTTTTTTCCACGATGACCATGCGTTTCGTAAAACCGTACAACACACTTGCGGAGTACTTGCTGTTTCAACGCCATTTTCTTTTGAACTAACAGCACCCGAGCGAAAATTAACATGCCATCCATTTCTAGGGAGTCTAATGAGCAATTCTCTTGGATAAAAACTACGCTCTTTACTTCAATTTCAGAAATGTATTGAAATCATTCTCATTTTTTATTGAGTACCCATTACTTCCCTTACCTTATATACATCTATCATGATTTTTTTCTCAACTTTAGCCACTTCAGTTAACTTCGAATGTTGTTGTATTTTCTCCCTAATCATTCGGCCATTTTAATATATTGATATAAAATGCATGACGTAGTTTCCTTTATCTGATGTAGAGATAGTCCGATCAATATATTCGCCTCTACAAAGAGAAACATAAAAACTTAAAAAATGATAAACAACAATATTATTATATTGGTCACTCTGTACGGTTTAACGGATTTAAAACGGGAATGTAATTAGTCCAGCTTATGTGGTATATTCACTTATGAAAATATTACTAGGTACTTTTAGATATATTATAGTTGAGCAGTAGGCTTTTTTTGTTTTAAAGTCGTACATATTTCCATTTCAAAATCTTCGATTTATCAATGAGTGATTGACATCGGCTCAGGTAGCTTTTCGCGTCACGCATTCACTGACTCACAATCGAAATGTGGCTCAACCAATCTCGCACAACGTGCCCATTTCCCTTACTAAGCATAAGGGCAGGGAAGTAGTTATGAAATAATATTAAATAAATACACTTGAGGTGTACGAATTCCTATTTGTGTCATTGTATTTACATAACGTTCATCTGTAATCATATTACGTAGTACGGCTTTTTTATCGTTTCCGTTTACTGCCGCTAGAAGCATAACTGCCCCATGTGCTATGGGAATCCCTATACACATGGGACAATTATGCTTCTAGCGGTAGTTTAGGTGTAATATAAATGATGACTGTCAACGTAACTTTTATGCTATCTATCCGGAGCACATAAATCATATGGTGAAAATAAAACTTCCGTTTCCACACTTCCACCACATCCACATTAGTCTCGACTCTTTTACATGAAAAATCCTAATCTAATCTGCGTATTCGAGACAATTCTAGCAAAATTTTCAGTGCAGTATAAAACTAACATATTGACAACAGTATTGGATTACTTTCAACAGGGGTCAACAAAGTAAGATGTTTTTTTGCTTGGAAAATGAAGCCAGCTGTCGAATCGGTAACAGTACAGGGGAACATTCGGTTATTGTACGACCGCGATGATGATAATCATAAAATATAAAAAAGAAACTTTGAGATGAAGAGTACGTTTTATGGCATAGTACATAAACTACCTATAATTGCATAATTCTCTTATGCTCTATCTGGTGCCCTGTCTACATAAGACTAACGTGCGGTTATAAGTTGGAGAACACTCATTGAAAGTCTAGTTTCCGAAGCACCACCAATCCTGCGAAGGTCAAGATTTTCCGCCTGACAGAAACTCGTATTGGTTTAAAACCGAATCTGGAATGTATTGCTCTAGTTGTTGGCGCTGTATCTCTGCTATTCGAGTAAATATCTCCAAAAACCGTATGGCCATAACAGCTTCTATGCAAATTTCCTGCTTTGCCCTGTAAAAGATAATTGAGTTAAACTCAGTACTGCGAAATATTTTATCCATCTTACTTTAAATTAGCATCCACGAACGACATCACATACTGGCACATATACTGAATGAATAGGTTTAGTTCACCGTCCTGAAACTGTCTGAAAATCGCTAGTAACCCTACAAGACAAGGAAACCCGTCAATTGCATCGTTTTTCTTCTTCGCAATCAAACTGTCCACATTCTTCAAATACTGAAACCGTGGTAGATGTGCGATCACAAACAAAAATACCAACAATGACAAGTATTGTGGACTTCTAGTGTTGGAGTACATCTTTCGATGCGGATCATATAACCCACCGCATTCCAAGTATTTGCTTAGTTCGAATACTAAATCGGAACTGGGAAGAGGTTTTGCGTCATCCATCGAATGACGCTTCACGTCCATTAGTATGGCATCATTCAGAGCCCGTAAAGACGATTCCAGCTTTGTGGACTTTAGCTTGCAGCTGCAATTCAGCTCGAAAGCAATATGTTTTCGAAGGATTTGTTTCTGACCTATTTTCAGAATCCAGTCTTGCAGTTGAGACCAAATACGGGTAAAATTGACCGTAAGGCTTGCATAGGTTTTGGTAGGGTTTTCCACAAAGTCACATTTGTGTAACTCTGCTTCGACGTTACTCAACGCGTCATACCAAACAGTTTCCTGTTGTAACTTGCGGTGTATTGTCATCAGAAAGTTTTCCAGCTCTGTTGCTATCAGAAAGGAATATAACTTATCCAGACCAATTAGACCGGGCGGTCCTAGTGTTTCGATTATTCGGCTAGCAAACTTGTTGGTCAGAACACTTTTGTGCGTCTTCTGATCGTACCATGTAGTGCAGATCTCAATGTAAGCTGTAGTTCTGAAATCAGACATAAATTTGAACGTGTATAACGCTTTTGCTTTTACGGTACAGACAGCTTTTAGTCATTCGAAAAAGCAAATTGTTGTAATGCAGAATAAAGATAACTTACTTGGGATCAGTAATTCTTAATATCTCTCGTGCCAACCGACCCACAAATGTTACCGAAGCCATATCGACAGGCTCGTAATTTGGTATTGGTATCGTACTGCTCTGATACTCCGAATCCCATTCCTGAATTTTATTTTTTATGAATGGATTACATTCGCGTTGTACGTTGTAATTGATAATCCGTTGCATTTCCTCGTTCCAAACACGCAAACAATGAATATTCAGGTAATCCTGAATATACTCAAAGGATCGCTTATATCCATCGATAATTTTATGAAGTGAAGCCAATCTGGTGTCCAATTCGGATTCCTTCGCTTTACCGTTGAAGGTAAGGTTTTTATGAAAAGCATCAGACACATTTTTTACAAACTCTTTCCGTATGCCATCTTCCAGTAGTTGCTTCGGGTCCAACTCAACAACCCCAACCAGTGTTGTTTTCATTGCTAGTATTCCTTCAGTGAAAGTCGACACCGAATAGGTCAGTTTGGCGATCAAGAAGCGTTCTTCCAGCTGAGCATATTCCTTCATTTTTTCCTTTTCCAATCGCGTTGGAATTTGTTTTATTACATTCGTTTGCAGTTCGATTATCTGTGCAAGTATGGAAAACATAGTTTCTGGAATGATCTGAACCACCTTCCGGACGAAATTAGCCAATTCATTGCTGTAGTATTTCGAAACATCCATCAGATCTTCGCTTTCCGCTTGGTTAAGTCGTAAAAGCGGGATCTCTAAAGCAGAGGCTAGCTTCAGAAAAGTTGATCGCAGTTTTATAACTAAACTTGGCTGCTTTTTAATATTTTCTTGCATCATTGGGGCGTAACTATCAATCAGTCTCCAAGCATAGCTGAAATCGCCGATCAATTGTAAATTGATCAAATCATCTTCCCTTATGCTTATGGTGTGAAACATTTGGTGAAGAAATTGCCGCGTCTCAAGCATATTTTGTTTTACTTGCATATTCTTATTGAGATCGTGGAAATCCTGCACTTCCTCCAACGCTTGAATCAGCTGAATGATTGTTCTTCCGGAAATGCTTAAATTTTTATCCTCATTGCTAAGCATACTGATTTCTTTCTGTATGTTTAAAAACCATTTGCACAAGCTGTCATTCTTTTTCATCTTTCCAAAAGGCCTTACCCCCGAATATGCATCAACCAAATCTTGAATCCTTTCACATGATTCTTTTTTGAAGCTATCCCACCTCTTCACCCTTTCATCTAGGATAGTTTTAAATATTTCTCTAATTCTCACTTCTAGCTGCGCAGTGTTCAAGAGCAATTCGAAAAATTCTATCCCTTTGAAATTAATTTCACTCTCAATTAGTGCTTTCACTTGTTGACACTTTTTGATGGAAGCAGGACTACCGATGTCGATCACAGGTTGACCAGTGTGTAACATAACCCAGCGGACGGTTATGTTGCACTCTCGTATCAGTGCCGTAACTTTAGGAATGCTATCCAAAAGTTTCTGCTCGGTCAGGTTCCCTTCCTTTAGAATATTTCTAGTCCGAATCAATAATGTTTCCATTGATCGTTTTTGTTGGGTGCAAATTTCCTTCAAATTTGTGTTGTCGAAGGTGTTGAGCATTGCAGATTTGGCTGCTTTGAAAGGATCCCATGCATCTACCGAGTAAGAGAATGTCTCAAATTAGCCTTAAGACAAAAATTTGCAGTTGTACTTACTCAGCAAATTAACAGTTATGCCCATATAGAACGACACGATCCAATTATCCGAGAAAAATTTGTCTACAATCTCCCGCATTCGAGCCGCTTGGTTGTGCAACGCATTTGCAGCAAAAAATAGGCACACATATAACATTCCTGCCTGATTGGCCAACGCCGTCGAGCGGTGTTCCGGTAGAGGATAGACTGATATCTGGTTATACACATCATCCGAACGAAGCCTACCGATAACCATTTCCACGTAGATCGCATTTAGCGGGACTCGATTGAAGTAGTCTTCTGGATAGTTTGATATTTTTTTGACGTTGGAGCCCTCGTTGAAACCGGTGGAGCGAAGAAGTTTACAAACCTCGTCAATATTGCTGTCTCCGTCCGTTTTCAGAGCGCTGTATCTATGATAAGCTACAAGCAGACGCTCACGAACCATACCGGGGATCTGCAGATCAACCACGAGCAGCATCACGCCGTACAAATAAAGGGCCTCGCACTAAAATATGAAAAAATGGGGAGAAGTTATCTATTTTTCGAATTGTATAGATTGAAATAGTTTATAAACATAAAGTGCACAATGCCAACAAAAGACGTTGTCCTTGTAAGTTAACTATCTATATGAATCCATCCTATTTTACCATCAACTGTTTTCCTTCCTCATCCTGAAACACCTTTTCCATCGATTGCTGTATGAACATTCCGGTGCTCAGTTCATCAATAAAGCAATTCAATTCCTTGATATATTTGTGAATACTTTCAAACACAATGTAGAATCTGTTCAATATGACAAGATAGCTTTCGCGTATTTCCTCATCCAACGCCTGGAGTTTATCGTCAGCTTCAATCTTCGCTTCCTGTGCGTCGGAAATTTGAAAATAGCTAAAATCCATAATTATCTCGGAATATTTTTGTTCTTCTTTGGTTTTTAAGCTAAAAGAAAAAAAACTTCTAATCTGTTGATCGATACTACGTAAAGAACAAAGCTTACCAGAAAACCTCCGGTATGAATTCCTTCAACCGTAGCAGCTCACATATAATGGTGTTGCCCTCGGCCACAATCTGCAGGATCGTTTGCCCGCACACATTATTTTCGGCCAAAAATTCTGCTGCCATTCTAAAACATTGCACTTCACTACAATTAATCTAGAATGATTCGGTCAAAAGGTACCTAACGTCTGGTAAACTATCTTCTCTCCTGATGATAAGAGCATAAAACATATACAAGTTCACAGAAAATCCATAGAAAGCATAAAAACGTAAACAAACACCCCCACCAGCAAACAAGCTAGAATTCACGAACAGTGAGGAATGAAAATATGTACAATCGACAAAAAGCGGCAACGTAGCGAAAAGCTTTTATTCTGACGTTTCGACACACACATATTCTTGTTAGTCCGGTAAGTCGTGCCATTGCTGTCATTGGAATTTTTTGTTGGTAAGAGAAACATATTTTATGCTATTAATATATTTGTATTGACACTTTTTTCCAAAGGGCAATACTCGCTTTATATTGAATCGTGTTCTTATCTACTAAGCACATATTCAATATCTAATTTGGAATAAGTGTGCCTCAAGAAGTCCCGTTTTGAATGTCATCAATGATATATTTTAAATATTTTGCGGAAGATGTCTTTAAAACATTAATTTGATTTAACCAGCTGTTCTTAAGATTTACTTTCCATGCTCCATAGGAACAATTAAGATTCCGGTTTCATTACTACCAGTTTGAGCATGAAATTCGTTTACAAATTTGCTGATTCATTTACTACAGGACAATAAAAAGTAACACAACAGGCCCATCAAAAAAATATATTTTTTTTATCACAGCGATTTTAGATACAGAGGCTCTATTTATTTCGCGTTCCCAAAAAATCGCTTGGTATATTGAAACTAAACACTCGGAAACATTCAATACTGTTCGTCTGATGGGTTCCGTTGCGGGTGCATCGCCCTTTTTTCAAATAATATGCTATGTTGTGCTTGGGAAAGAAAAACCCGCGGAAACACATACCATCAAAGAGCCCTGAAAAAATAATGGCAAAATTTGACATTTGACTCGTCATATTAGCGTCCTAAAAAATATTTGGAATTCGCGTCGGAAAAGGTTTGACTAAATATTTAATTTTATGTTCCGGAAAAGAAAAGCGGTGGTGATTTGAGTGATATACTTCGTCATAATGCTTGGTATGTTATTTTAGTTCTCGTAATTTTTGGGGTGTACACTTTCTATTCATTGCCCATCGTTTATCTAAAGTTGGCAGTTTATAAATTATAATAATCAGTATCAGGAAATTTATAATTATGTTTCTACTATCTTTAATATTTTCAACAACCTGTATAAGCTTTTAAAAATATCAATAATGATCAACAGCTCCGGGAAAATACTGGCAGAACTCACGGTTCGGGTGCACTTTTTTCGATTGTGCAAATTTATTATTCTTTCTGTGACGGTCCATTTCAAACCTACTATCGTTAGTTTGGCTAGTTAATATGTTCGTTTTTTGTTTGTTGTGATGAAAATTGATGGAGGTCATTTTAAACCTGATCAAGAAAAGAATTTGCTAGCTACCTCAATACAGAAAGTAAATTCAGTGAATCATGTTTTTTATAATTTAATTCATAGTATGCTAGCCATCGTTCTAAATCTGCATGCAAAGAACGCTACTAACCCAGAAATCGCTAAAATCATACCATCAACAAAACCAAAGACCAAAGTGTATCCAAATAATGGCAACTGTCATGTCAATCTAAAATTCTAAACATTCATTTGATACGGGTATTCGTGATACGTATTCAAAATTTCAGTGAACGGAGAATATGTCGAACAAATTTAAATTTTTCACTCATATTTACAAGCTATCACAAACAGCTGTAAGGCACATAATTTGTATATGTGTGTGCATATCATCGATAATAGATCATTCTGGTTGAAAACATCCCGGATAGAAATGTACAATAGCATTTACTCTACAAACAAGCATAAAACAATAGATATGGTTTTTACTGTTTCAACATTGTTTGATGCAGAGTTCTCGCAGTTAACAACATTTCCAGTAACAATAAACTTTAGTGTCTATTGAAAAAAGGATACAGTAGAGATAAATAAAAAAACCATTTTTACTGGAAAAGTCGATTTTACATTGAAATTTATAGTAGAAACGTTAAAGTTTATTGTTTCTGTATTGTAGCATAATATTGGACTTTACTGTAAATTTTTGTAAAATTACTGTACTGTCACAATGAAAATTATGGTTTTGTATAAAGACTAATAAGATTTTCGATTTATTGACACCGGTGTAGTGGAGTGCACTGAAACTGCACCGTTTTTGCACTTTCTAGCAGAAGTGCAGAAAACTGGGTATGTTCCATTGACACTTCTGCTAGAAAGTGCAAAAACAGTGCACTCCACTACACCGGTGTCAATCAATCGAAAACCCCATAAAATAACAAAGAGACGCCATGTTTCGTTTGGAATTCCAATTTAACTGTCAATGTCATTCCAAACGAACAAGAGAGTTGTCAATCGAAACTGTTTAGCATTATGTGGAAATGGGTTTAAGAAAGTATTGTTATCTAATCCATTAAAATTGCTCAATGTTTTGAAGATAAAAGCTACATCCTCAAACCAAATGTGTTAAAATACCATCGTGTTAGGAAACGCTAACGTGAAAATGGCATGGTTTGATGAGAGGACGAAATTCAGCATGAGGATTACGAATATCGTTCCGTTATTGTTCTGATTCAGCGAAACAAAGCAAAGCTCTCTTGTTTCTTGCAAACTCACAAGACAGGAACAAGACTTCAACCATGCCTCTTTTTGTTGTGAACCCGCTTGCAATCGAATAAACCGCAATTGGCCTTGTTCTAATGTGGTTTTGCTGCTGCGAAATTCCATTCCAGATAAAACCATGTTTTAGCTGGTCGAGAAACTCAGATTTCAGAAGTCGCAGTAGATTTTTATTTTGGCTAAAAGAAATAAACGGAATAACAACATAAGTTTTGTGAGGCTTGCACATTTGCAGTGTTTCTTATGACCCGTAGCTTGGTTGCTAGTTGAATTGTTTTCACTGAATTAAGATGGCGTCTCTTTGTTATTCTAGCCTCGTTTTGTACATTTCTACTCGGGATACTATTATTTTATCTAAATTCGAATTCTTGACTAAATTTCCGCAAAGTAGATTTTTTTTAAATGAGTAAGACTGCTCTATCTAAGGCTACATGTCATTTTAAAGACAGTTATTGCCACGATTTTGAACACTTATACCTGTTTTTATTCGGAAGAAACTTAATACTTTTTGAGGCCATTCATTGCGTAAGGCAAAATTTGCCTGTAATTGGCTTCCCGATCCCCTATGTAATAAACTATCAGCCCACCCTATCCGCCTAACAAACTCAAAAAAAAATTCAGTTAAGATATTAGTTAACGCCATTTTGAGCCAGCGAAACTGTCAAATTTTGAGCCAACCGATACAAATCAGCCATTATTTGGTAGCACTAGTGCCTTTAACCTAGTTAAGCTCAGCCGGAATGCTGGCTGGTTCTAATTCGTATTCCGGCTCCAGTGAAAGGTTTCGAATTTGTCTGTGTTTTCCTCCACACATCTCTGATTACCTGCTAAGAACGGTTGGTTTCAAAATCGTCAAATGAAGGACGCTCGTAGGGCCAATTTGGACAACGTCCAAATAACCGTTCAACAAACGTCCATCGGTGGACCCGTGTTGAACGATTTTGAAACAATTTTTTGGACGCCTCAGTGGGTAGTAGGATAGCTAGTTCTAGCTTACTCCCCCTCCCCCATATGTAAAATCTTGTCAAATTTCCTTCATCCTAAAAGTGTTACTTAATTTATGAATGGTTCCTTTTTCGTATTTAGCGTTGTATTGAAAAATAAGTAAAATAAAAAAAATCGTCTATAGTGGTGTACCAGATAAATGGGTAAAACAGGCATGAACCGTTAGTTGGAACACATATTAACAGACGTAACATTAAAAAATAACGCACTTAAGATCACATGCGTGGATCACCATTGGATACGTTTGGCCCCACCCGCTGTCGATTCATGCAATCACAATTCATTGATAGCTTTTTTTTCCACCTCTGGTAAAGTATACTAAAAATTAAGTTAAATTGGTCTAAATATGAAATAACCTCAAACGGCTCAAAAATACCTTATTCAAGGAGCTCTACTGCATCGAATCTCTCGTTTTGTTTTTGACAACACTAATAAGTGCGAATAAGACAAAAACTCAAAAGTACCTAAATTTAAGTTAAAAGAATCTTGTCTTTGGATTGCTTTATTTTTCTTCTGTGCGGACAAACACGGTATTCAGAGGGCTCCTAATGTAGTGGGTAAAGAATCAAGTTTTTAATTCGCTTAATTGTTAGTATTGAACCTCTAGCATAGTTGCAATCTCGGTGGCCACACTGACCTTTTGTTTTATACAGTCATGTTTTCCTCGTTGTCATACCCGCAGATCGATCGTTTTCCGAGACCTCGTTTTTCAAATAGACGGACAAGATAACTCAAAAACTACTCAACAGATTGACTTGAATTAAGTTAATAGTTTTGTTTTTGTGATTCTGAAATGGGCCTATATTTTTTATGGGTTAATACACTGTAAAACAATTTTTCGAAGAGGCGCCTCCAGGGAGTCATTGTCGCTCGTTCTATTTTTAGTATTTTACAATGAAATTTTGAGAAAATATTGTTCAATCGTGGCATTATTATATGAAAATTGGATAAATATACTAACACTCTCTGTATCGCCAAAACGATTTTTTTTAAATAAATCATTTTACCGAATTAACCCTCCCACCTGCTTAACAAAGAGTTTAAACATTTTTTAACACATTTGAGTATTGAACATAGAAAAATATGACAAATTGAAGCTTGAAATGGTTTGAAATCATTGCGAGCTTGTCTCTCAAAAAATTGTTTTTAATATTACCAAGTTCTTAAAAATAAATTTGATACATCCGAGTCTAAAGAAAAATAAAACAAAATCTAAGATTTGCTTGCTTTATAAAAAATATACACTTCAGAAAATTATAAAAAGTAAAGTAAAATATCGGTATTTTGTGGCTTTTGTACCCAAAATGGGATAATATTCAAAAAAAGTATAACAAATTTGAACACTTGAATTTAGTTTCTTGTACTATTTGAATCACAAAATTTCTAAGTCTATGTTAACAATTTTCTCTGAATGTGAATTAAGAAGTATCATGTAATGCTCTATTCAAGCAAATTCTAGTTCATTCGAGATATGTAAAGCAATCCTGTTACAGATATTCCCAACATCAATTTAATTGATTTTTCGTTTTTTTCTGAGTTAATCTACCGTTGATGCACCTAATATTATACATCTCATATCATTGTACACTTTCTTATAAGCATTACCATAATCCATACGCAATAAAGTTAATAAAAAAATGAACTGTAGCATAAGTTTTGTGCACCTATCACTAGTATGTTTGTTCCTCAAAAAGATAATTCATTCGCGATAAATAAACAAAGTTATCAACCCATGTTAAATCGACAATATTTTTATCGTCTTATATATTTCCACGAAAAGATAACTTGCTCCTAAAATTTTTATTCCACTGACTAATGTTCAAGTGAATCGGCAATATAGGTAATATTCAAGTACATTCAGGTATACTTATTATGAATCGTATTTACAATTTACCCAAATATCTAATGCGTAATGTTTGGAATTAGGCTTAAGAACTTGTGCTTAATTCAGTGCATTTGTAGCATTTGTCGCTGGGAAGCATATGAATCGACACTCTTGATCGTCAAATTGTCAGGCAGAATTAATCCATCCGTTCTCAAATTGTATTCCGAATCGAAAGTTCATAATAATAATCGTTCTTTAATGCCCATTAAAGCATTAGAGTACCATATTGAAAAACAGTAAGCCGAGAAAAACGCTGTACAAGATTTACATTTTCATTGATTCATTCATTATGGATGGGACAACCATGTTATGGTATTTTTTTCTCGATAGTTTCTAAACAAACCAAGTAATCTTATTTACTTACCTTACCGTTCAGGCTAGAGCCTTGTTGTCTCTTGCTGTTTGCAGAAGCCGTCTCCACTCCACTCGGTCCATTGCTGCATGTCGCCAGCCTCGCAGTCTTCGAAGGGTCCGCAGGTCGTCCTCTATCTGGTCGATCCACCGTGCTCACTGTGCGCCCCGTCTTCTCTTCCTCTCATGTATTTTGTCTTCAAAACGTTGATGGCAAGTCCAATCCTGCTGGCTTCAGCTTTCAGTCTGATGTACGTTTCCGACATCGCCTCAAAGTTCCGTGCCATTATGTCAATTTTCAATGTCGTCGGCGAAGCCAAGAAGCTGGACGGATTGTAACTGGACACATTACCCGATCCATCGTCGCTTTGACTGATCGTGTTAGCTTATCTAAAAAACTGTACTCGTGCATTATCTGCCATAGCTGATCTCGATCGATTGTGTCGTATGCCGATTTGAAATCGATGAACAAATGATGTGTGGGCACGTTTTATTCGCGGCACTTCTGCAGAATCTGCCGAATCGCGAATATTTGGTCCGTGGTGGCGCGGGAACCCATGAATCCCGCTTGGTAGTGCCCCACGAACTCCCTTGCAAATGGTGACAATCGGCGACAATGAATTTGGGAGAGGACCTTGTAGGCGGCGTTAGGTAGTGCGATCGCGCGGTAGTTGCAGCAGTCCAACTTATCACCCTTTTTGTAGATTGGGCAAACGACACCTTCCATCCACTCCTTCGGAAGAATCTCCTCCTCCCAAATATTGGCGATTACCCAGTGTAGCGCTCTCGGTAGTATTTCACCACCGTATTTTAATAGTTCGCTGGGTAGTTGATCTACACCGGCAGCTTTGTTGTTTTTCAGCCGACCGATCTCCTCCTTGACTTCTTGGAGATCAGGGGCTGACAGCCTATCGTCTTCTGCGCGTGCTCCAAGATCCGTTGCCATGTTCCGCCTTCGTCATCTGCTGCTTCACCGTTGAGGTGCTCGTCATAGTACTGCTTCCACCTCTCAATCACCTCACACTCGTTCGTAGGAAGGTAATCTTATTTATGCGTTGTGATTCAGAATACATTACATACAGTATAATCCAACAGATAACTCATTTTCGACAAAAATTTTATGGGCAGTTTCGATATCAACCAAATATATCACGCCGGATCCATAATGTATTAACATAGGAACGGGCAGATATGGAAGAACCGAAAAGTAAGTTGCATCATTTAGCACGTAATCCGTCATTAATGGTGTTATGACAATAAAAATACGTCACGCTGAAAAGGTCAAAATTGTAGCACAATTTGAAAGCTATTGTTCGTTCGTATTGTATTAATGACCTATATTTCTTAGTAATTTAATGAACAAACATGCGCAAAGCTAGGCACGATGCGCGCAATGCAGGTAACATAACGAATTAGCTTTTAAAATAAATATTTTATAGCCCATGGTTACCAAATTGGCTTATTGCAAATTAGGGACACGTTGAATGAAATGTTAAAGCCTAATGCACTTAGAACTCGGGAAGTTTATTAATTTTGTAGCAGTGGTCGGAGTTGGTCAGTTTTATCAGCAAATGTGCGAAAATACGCGTGTTTCAGTGGTGAAAGTTTCGTTTTGATACGATCAGCAAAACGTTGTGCTAGATGAAAAACGTCGAAAACCGGTTTCAGCAGGCTCCCGTTTTTTTTAACTACAGTACTAGGTCTCCGTCAGAATCAAGCTTGTTTTCGACGATAAATTTACCCAGAAATTGATGAAACTTCAAGGAATTTACAGCTGCGGTCTCAAAACCAAACTTTTCATGAAAACGATGGATACGAGCTCTGTAACCACTAGTGCTTGTAGAAATTTGTACTATCATTAAGGCTCACAAAGGCCCAGTGAAACTCTGGCTTGATTTGGCACGCTTCCACTACAGTCGAGAGGTGCTACTACCTTGGAACCGTTGTTTTTGGGGCAATTATCAAGCGAAAATTGAAGAAAACATCATCCAAAACCTTTTTAAAACTTCACGTATCGAGGCAACACTTTCATCACTGAAACACGTATATTTTTCAAAAAAAAATATGTCGCAACATTCTAAATCTGACCACTACATGTGCTACTATAGAATAAATAGTGATTCCAAATTTTAAGTGATTTGGACTTTATTCGTTTTTTAGTAAAAGAATTTTTGGTTGTTATGAGTTGCGAAGGGTATGCATGTAACTTTCTTGAGAAAAACCAAAAGGAGGAAATGGCCCATTAAAATGACGAATTGAGTCATTAAATGAAGAATCAATTTCCTACATAAACCGATAGAGCTCATATTTCTGAATATAATAATATATACAGTAAAATTCCGTTTTTGGCACGTTCCGTTTTTGGCATGCTCCATTTTGGGCAACAAAAAAGTTCCGTTTTTGGCAACATTATTTTTGTTCATAGTAAATCTTTTGAAAAATGCTCAATAATCATTTTGTTCTAATAATGGATATCGCTTTTGACTTTATTTCCAAACATATGAGTCATATTTACTATATTTTATGGGGACGAGCATAGCGAATAAAGTTAAATTTGTTGATTTTTTTCTATTATTTCATTCCATATCACATAATCTTATATAATTAATGTTCTTGTAACATTTATGAATTCACAAATTGAAAATAAAAGGTAAGATTCAATTTTTGGCACGGTTCCAGTTTTGGAACTAAAAAAAAATTGTTGCCAAAAACGGAATCCTACTGTAATTGAATTTCATAAATATGTTTTATTTGTTACAAAGCGAAAAAAAAAGTTCGATTACGTATCTTTAAGTTCAACTACATCGGAAAAAAATAAAAACAGCATATAGTTTTATGACCCAACTAACATGAACAAACATTTTCTGAAATATGTTTAGGTTTAAGACTAAAATGAAGGTCATTTAAAGTAAAATAAAGGGCTCTTCGCAAACCCGTCGAAATTAAGGACATACCCTAATAAACATCTTATGATTCAAGAGACTACCCGGATAGAATTTTACAATAACATTTACCCTACAAACAATCATAA
Source organism: Topomyia yanbarensis (assembly GCF_030247195.1). NCBI lineage: Eukaryota > Metazoa > Arthropoda > Insecta > Diptera > Culicidae > Topomyia > Topomyia yanbarensis. The sequence goes on along the minus strand of NC_080672.1, from coordinate 279,163,982 downwards.
AACAATAAATATTATAGTTATTACTGTTTCAACATTGTTCGATGCCAAGTTCTCACAGTAGATTTACAATAAAATTTCATGTACCAATAAATTTCACTGTTCAGCAAAAAACTGATACAGTGCATTCACATTAAATTTTACTGTTTTCGAGAAAAAAATGTATGGAGAAAAATTGATTTTTTTAATGTTAAGATGCATAACCACCCCCCCTTTTCACTGTAAAAGTCTATTTTACATTGAAATTTACTGTAAAACCGTTAAAGTTTATTGTTTTTATATTGTAGCATAACACTAAAACTTACTGTAAATTATTGTAAAATTACTTTACTGTCACAGTGAAAGTCATGATTTTGTTACTGTACATTTTTATTCGGGTAACGACCTATTCAGCGTACACACAGAAAAAAAATGTTAGTAAAAATAAGAGTTTTTCACTCTTAGCAAAAAACATCTAACGCATACTCTTAGTTTGAATATAATACTTTTATTTTGATTACCAATCTTCATTAGCTTAAAAGGAAATCTTTTATTTTGATTGCTATTTTTGATTAATTTAAAAGTTTTACTTTCAATCTGACAGTAGGCGTTGGTTGTTTTTGCTAAGAGTGGAACACTCTTACTTTTACCAATATTTTTTTTCTGTGTGTATCATCCAAACAATATGTGGAATCGTTGCACTATATGGGTTAAAGTTCGTGTATAATATTTTTTTTATTAGGGCATGCTTTAAATTAAGTAAGATTGGTAATCCTACTAATACTTTTCAAGCTGACATTTTTTATAAATAAATGCCATAAAAATGAATTTTAAGGATGGGTAACGCATTTTACAATATTTTACAGCGAAACAAACATTTTCTCAACTGCGCAGAGTATGGTGCTTACTCGGAACATGTCGAAAACTTTGTGAATCATTTCTCGACAAACATATGATTACGGCCTAAAAGCCAACTGTCAAAATCCACTTTGAATGGAAATTCCGGAAAAACCGTTACACGCCAATCACAGACGTTGATAATAAACGAAAGAGAAAAGTTTTCTCTTTCATAAACTGTTGTGAACTGTGTTCGACTAGTAACGGTTTGTCTGGAATTTCCATTCAAAGTGAATTTTGACAGTTGGTTTTTAGGCCGTAATCATATGTTTGTCGAGATTTGTTCAACCTATTCTGAAGCATCTATTCAACCAATATTTTTTAAAAGGACTCCTTCCGAGAATAAATTACACTATGTGACACAAAATTTCTCGAAAATTAATTTTGTGACTATTTTAATGTGACCCCCAAATCTCCTAAACAATCTATGCTGGTAAACATTCAACATAAAGTCAACATCCCCCGGCAATGCTCACTAACACCCGGCAACAATGTATGCTGGTGTGCTTTCGTTGCGACTGTTTTGTGTATGTTTGAAATCAAAAGCTCACCGCTAGCGATCCGCCATTTTGTTCCTGAGCGCATCGGCTATCTTCGTCGTTTTTTACCGCGGACGCTCTGCTCGGGCTGTCATTCTGACAGCTTATGTTGCATTGTGTGGAAGGCTTTTTGTTATTCCTCCGCTTAGTTCGTCACATTTTTGACAGCTCTTTAGCGTTTGGTGGAAAAAGTAAAAATTTTCAAAGTTGGTTATATAGGTCGAAAGCCGACTTGTGTTGTGTAAAAAATAGTGCCAGTTTGTGGATAAGAAGAGCGAAGCAAGCGATAGACAGTTTCTAATAAAATTTCAATGGAAGTTTGCTGGTAGAAGGCATCGAAATATTTGCTCGATTGGAGCAATTTTGCCTAGTGGTGAAGTGCGTGTAAGGCAGAGAAAACTTAGCAAGCCTAGTGTTTTCTGCTGCCACAATATTGCTACGAGTTCAGGCGAAAACCGTAAAATTTTTCAAGTCGAAATCAAAATAGCACAATTTTTCGACACACCAGTAGTTTAAAAACCGTCAAGATTGAGGAAATAGAAGAAATCGTGGAGACTGAGGAAGTAATCCTCTCTCCAGATGAAATGCAACATGAGTACGAAATTACATCGGTTCCGATAGAAGCAACTCCTGTGAAGCGAACCGACATTCGTGACTTGGCCCGTGAAGCCAATTTCCAAGCAAAGCTGTTGCAACAAGAAAATGAAGGTACGTTATTCTCAAACTACGAGAATTATATTATTTGTTCTCTGTTCGTAAACAAGAATCTATCAACACCTATTGCATAATTTGTCAGATAATTCGGATCTGAAATTGAACTTCTCTGATGTCAGTCAAACGTCAAGCTTTATCGCAGTGGATAATCGTTACTTGTTTCGTGGCTATGGTAATGTTTTAGGAAACTTTCAATGCTTATTACAGACCAAATTAGTTCTCCAACATATTCCCAGTGCATTCAAAGAGTTTACAATCGAAATAATTGGACTTTTTTCAGTTATTTATAAAAGCGAAAATATCGGACGTTTTTGACAGATTTCTTGACATCTCAATTTTTCAACATGGCGACGCATGAAAACGTTGCGTTATTTTTATTTTACTTGCGTTGGAGATTTAAGTTAATTTGCAGAAGGAAAATAGCTTGCCTTTTTCATATAGTATTAATTCTACTACTCGAACCATGTGAATGCATTAAATCATTCAGCTGAGAATAAAGTTAGTAAAATCGCATTTGTAATTTTTGGTTCTATCGCAGAAACCAGTCTCAAAGCTGTCATTTTTTCATGCATTGGTAGTGGTGCTCTTTACATCATTTGGATGCACAGAAAAACTGACGCACGCAAACCGTGCTGCCAGACATCACGAATTTGTGAAAAAAATTCAAGATTGTCGTTGAACTGCACTGATAAAATTTGCTATATTGATTCTATTAATTTCACACATATTTTTGAAGCAGAATACTTCTAACGTTTCAAGATAGGAGTCCCGTTTCAAAATTTTCTGCCGATTTTTTTGCGATTTGAAGCAGCACATAAAAATTATCTGTCACACAAATATCACGTGAAAACTATTGAAATTCAGGTGACGAACATCAAAATTATAAAAGTTTGTTACATAGAAATTTGTTTCATAGCAGATTTCACATCAAATGTATGTGTCATTAATACAATTTATATTTTTGGCACATTTTTGTGCATATGCATATTATGTGTATGGAATACATAAAATAAAAGTTTGAATTTTTAGCAGTGTGTTATTGTAATTGATCCATAAATAATTTTCAAAACAATTTTTAATTGATTTCCTAAGAAGATGCAAACAGGTTCTTGATTGGAACTGTCTTATTTGACAACGGTTTAAGCCTAGGAGCAAACCATTTTGATGCATTCCCGAAATTAACGGCATTATATGTATTTTAATCCATCAAAACATAAAAATCAGAATGCGTTACGTTTTGTGTATAAGACGTTAAAGCCTTGCAAGTCCTGCGTCCATAAAAAATCAGCGGAAGACGTTTGTTGGACAAACTTTTCCGAGGGAGTGCAAATTTGAAGAAAAATTTGTAATGAAGAATTGGGAAGAATAGAATTTATTTCTAATTGGGAAAGAGTTTTTCCCAATTAGAAATAAATTTGTTGCAAATTAATAGAATGATCTACCTCTAGGTTTTCAGGCGCATGGGTTACAGCTAGTTTAGAAATATTTTTTTATGAATTGAATGAATAAGGCCACACCTTCGCTCTCTTGACCCCCTATCCATCCTGGCTCGATCGATGTATGTAACTAAGAGTTTTATGCATTGTTCAATCGCCAAATTACTCAATTTCTTAAAATAATTTGTATTAACCGTTTTACGCATATCAGGTGACAAATATTGGTCTAATAGTATTTTAGTTTTTGTATGGTGCTACACCGGTGTAGTGCAAAAAAGGAAATGCGTTCGTACTTCCGATTAAAGTATAAGAGCATGCTCAGGAGTGTTTCAGTTCTAGATTCATAATTTTGACAGTTCTATAACATACAACTAAAAAAAAATTAAAGCCAGAGCTTGCTGTCCAGCGCTGTGTGTCCTTACTTCTGTGAACGTTTTCAACGTAGAATCGCCAATAGGCTAGCTCGAAATTAATTGTAAATAAACCATATTTTAAAATATTGATTTTTGAATTGAAATCGGAATCTCAGTGTATTTTATAGCGTTTTAGCTTTTACCTGGTGCTACACTGGTGTTGCGCCAAAAAATAAAAAGAGACAGACTGATTACACCCAAGTTTGAATGAGTGTAGCTCCGACTACACCGGTGTAATGCACTATCAAAAACGAAAACGACATTAGAATTAGCTTTAAATTCCTTGTAATCAATATAATAATTATAAATTTGGTTTTAAATTCCATCATCAAATATGGCTGAATTGGCAACACAGTGCTTTCAGTTTAACACTGCTTAAATTTTGACTTTTCTCCTTTCATATTTTGCTATACATTTTCATGTATTGATTATATTCCCATTATATTACTTCTGCAATGGTGTGTGTGTGCAGTAGTAAGGAACACACATACATTGTTGATCTAATGTTTTTTCTGTATTTCCTTTTTGATATTCCATTCAGTTTTCGTTATGATAAACGCACACAACCGACACATCCATCGAGCGCCGCCTTTCCACTTACCAAACTTTCGCCAGTTGTCAAAATTAGGTTTACACTTGGTTAGAGAGCTTTTATGCTCTTACGTGACGGCTTGTCAGAGACAAAGCTTTGATCGGCGTAATATTGAATGTGTCAGAAGTGTTGTGTACGTTGCAGAGATGCCAGATTTGCAGACAAGTCTGCAAATTGGCAGACTTTTAATTTAAACTGCAGATTTTTTTGATGACGCAGATATTTGCAGATTTTTTAGTTTGGTTGCAGATATTTGCAGATTTTTTAGTTTGGTTGCAGATATTTACAGATTTTTGAATATAAAGGCTTTTGGTTACACTAGCTTTCCTGACATTTTTTGTTCTTCCCAGACTTTTAAAATTATTATTGCAGACATTTGAAAAAAGTACCTGGCATCTCTGGTACGTTGTGTAGCGTTCTGTCAAATTACTCATACAGCGCCAAATTACTCATGTAACAGCGGGTGTTGGATGAAGTTCGATCAAATTGCAGCAATGTCGAATGGTGAGAATTGACATGTTATTGTTTATATTATTATTTCCATTCGAAACAATTCCATGAAGTGTTTTGTTTTTTACATGTTGCTACACCGGTGAAATGTAAAAAGTGATAAAGCTTACGAATTCAAAGTTTATTGAGTGTAGTGTGTGTTACACTTACTTTTTGATTATTTTTGAAGTACGCTAGAAATACCATGACAATCCTATTCAAATGCCCACTTCCATGAATTTCCGTACAGTGTGTACAAAATATGCCATAAATTTACGATTGAACGAAATGTATAATAGAGGCTTACTTGTCGATCATTGAAAAGTAAATTGAATGAAAAAGATTTAGTAAACAGTGGCAGCTGCATGAAAGCAATTTATGATGAAAGCATATTTTTTAATCTGGTGTATTCTGTTGCAGCTCAAGAGCTCAACTTTCAACCGGCCTCTAGTGCGGAAGATACGGAGGGATCAGACCAGGAGCATGCCATGGGCGAACATAATTTTAGTACCGAGCACGAAGGCGAACATATGGACATGGAAGGTGTCAGTCCGAACACACAGTCCGCAATCCGAAAACGCCGCGGTAACTTACCAAAGCATTCGGTGAAGATTCTCAAACGGTGGTTGTACGAACATCGATACAATGCGTATCCGAGTGATGCGGAGAAGGTGACGCTATCGCAGGAGGCAAATCTTACGGTGCTCCAGGTAACCTTATTTTTAAATACAATATTTTCCAAATTAAGTATACTTAAAGTATGATTTGTGTTACCTAGGTTTGCAACTGGTTTATAAACGCACGACGTCGTATTCTACCGGAGATGATTAGGCGGGAGGGTCACGATCCTTTGCATTACACTATCTCACGACGGGGTAAAAAGCTTAACAATCAACTGGCCAACATGATGCCAAATCCTATTTCTATGAGTCCTGCTTCCGAAGTCATCGTTGGCGCAACCGAGGAAATCATCGAAGAGGAAGAAGTCATTGAGGAAGGTGTACCCAATATAATTACTTCTAGCATTGGACAGCAGTACGTGCAAACTCCTAGTGGATTGGTGAAGGTCGAAGAGGACGTAGACTTTGAGGACCACATTATCTATCGGTAAGTTTTGTAACGCTTTACATGAACTTTCAATAAGTGTTTAACTCCGCACACTACTAACCAAATGCATTTTAAAGCTATTCCTATAATATCCATTCCTATCGAGCCCAACAACCCGTTTTTCAATCCGCTCCCAAGAAAGCAAGAAAACAAAAACGCAAGAAATCTCAAGCCTTTGTCAAGCACGAAAATAAATCCAAAAGGTCATATTCATATTTGACAATTACATCCTTTTGCTTATACGGCAATCTGCTAATGATGAGTGTTTTAATTCTGTCTTCACAGGTCAGACGAAAGCAATATCGAATATGAATATCCGGAAGAGGAGGAGGAGGAAGAGTTACAAACGGAACAAACCGAATGGGACGGCATCATCCGATACGCCAATGATAAAGATGATGAAATTCCTGAAGAGTAAGTTTGAATAAGTACAATATACTCAAGTTTCAAACAAGTTTTTTGTTTGTCTCTTGTTCAGAATCACCGAAGAGGAAGTGATCGCCTCCGACAGTCCCGTAAATGAGTTCTTCACCACGACCCACACCAACGTCATTCACCAACCACAATTGCCACAAACGCCGAGCACAACCAACACAGTCGGTAGGTAGAGTATTAAACTTGGAGAAGCATTTCGTAATTAATTATTTATTTTTACGAATACAATAGAAAAGCCAAAGATTATCAAAACAACACAAGTCTTCAGCAATCCAGGTACTATTACCAATGCCGATTCGGATGCGAATGCTTCTACTGACGTTTGATTTTTCTATAGCAATTCGACCAATATCTTTCCAACTTAAACATATTATATCTTTTCTTGTTTCCAGTTCCCGCTGGACTAACAAGGTTGCAGGTTGTGTCCAGTACGATCAACACCGTATCAAGTCCAGTTGTAACGACTGTTAAACCTATGGGTACCACCATTCTTACGACACCGTTAACGATTGGCAAGGGGACGACGATTAAGAAGATTTTCACTACACCGGTGACGGAAACGAGCGCTAAACCCGTAACTCCGACAACAGTAACAGCTGTGCTAACGACGGCTAACTCCAACACCAATATCAATAATAATAACAACAACAGCAGTAATAACAACACCCAAAACAATTCTCAACACACGACGACCGCCGTCAAAGTTAAAGGTGAGTGAGGAATACCAACTTGCGTTGCATTGTGAAACCTCTACAACTTAATCATCCTCCCAGGTGTTATTCGCGACGACAAGGATCAGTTTAAATGTCTCTACTTATTGGTGGAAACCGCCGTGGCTGTTCGTCAGCGGGAAAAAGAACAGGATGACGTGCACGTTCTCGGCAATTAAACACAAGTAAAGTAAGGTCATCTAATTCAGAGCACCCTTCCCTTCCTTCCCATTACCCCGTACACAACAAACGACAAAACACCCGTAACACGACGTCGTTGTTTAAGCAGATTAGAAAAAAATTCGTTATTTTTTCTATAAAACAAATATAGAAAGCGAAACAAAACATTGATGAGAATTTTACTACACTATGTAAGGACAGATTTAAGCTAGGTGATAATATGAGGTAAAATCGCGCACTCTGAGAAAACACTCATAACAAACACACGATTTAGCAAACTGCTGAATAGAGCAACACCTGTATATACATGGACTATACACATTTATTCTTAAACGTACGACTAATGCAGAAAAGGATCATAAATGATGAGAAAAAAACTACTATTAAAGATTAATTATTACTACTAGTTAGTAAGACGGTAGAGAGCACACAGAAAGCAAACGCGTTTTATGATTTTGACTGCAAGTTATTAACAAACAACACATTTGTCTACTCTATTTTATATGTCGTAATATAGTTTATTACAACGCATAATTTTCTAACAGGCAAGAAAAAACGTGAAAATTTAATTGTTTCGAATAGAGAACAAAGAACATTAGAAATCATCTAAAATTGAAACTAAAGCGTTTTGCGATGTCACTTGAGACGAAATCGGATGAATGCAGTTTACGCTAAGGGTAAAAGTTAACGGTAATCCTCTTCCATATTCTGCGTTAGTGTTTCATTTTACGATGGTGTTTCAGAAACTGGTATTTTGTTTTTCATTCATATAGATATTAGCGCATATTGATTGCAGATCGGGACGATGTAAAAGCGATATTAATGCTTCCATTTGTTTGGGCTTATGGAAGTTTAAAACAGGAACTCTGTGCACTGTGCTAACCCGACGTTAACCATTCATGCGACGAGATCGATTCATATTTTAGTCATTCACCAGTAAGTGTGTCCTATTTAATCGAGTCAGCTTTAGCCAACTTCTTAGGATTTTCTGCGGTTCAAACCTTCACGATTTTTCCTGCTTCTGTTTTTATATACTTATTTATCATTTTCTTGTTCTGTCGAGAAGGAAGCAAGGAAATAATTTCGGTACAGTTAGAAGAAAAAAAGAAAACAACTCTCATTATTAAGTACGTTTTATAAATAAATGTAAAAACTCTATTATATAGAAATAATCAAAAACAATTTAAATAAAAATCCTTACGGAAAAAATTAAAAACAATTCAAACTTTTTCTTTACTTTGATGCCATTCTATATGATTCAATGGTTCTATCACATTCGCCCGAATGACATTCGCCCGAAAGTCATTTACCCGAATGACGTTCGCCCGAAAACCATTTACCAGAATGGACCATTTACCCGAATGTCATTAACCCGAATGGACCATTTGCCCGAATGCCATCAACCCGAATGGACCACTCGCCCGAATGTCATTAACCCGAATACCACATTCACTCAAGCATAAGCATATAAAATCGGTAAATGTCTAGTTCAGTGACTTTAGTGATAAAAGTCCGAGTTTAATGCGGTTTTTTGCCAAAAGGATGTATTTTAACCTAAATAAACCAAATCCGAGCGGGAAATCTTTAACCAAAGTTTGATAAACTCAACAATAACAAGTGAGCTTATACAGTGGAGCTAGTGTGATGCGGCTTGGCCGCATATCCGAGGCCAAGGATCCGAAGCGGCGCAAAGCCGCTGAGGTTCCGTTGGATGAGGCGTTGATCCACCCGTCGCCGGAGTTATAAGCAAACCTGTGATCCTCTTGTTTGCCCGGTTTACTCAAACATAGGGGCTATAGCTAGTTTAAAGCCGACTGAGCGGCAGCGAAGTCGGACAGTGCACCAGAAAGCGATGTGGCGTAGCCACATTAGTCAACCGTACACTGACCAATGTGGCTATGCACATCGCTTTTAGGTGTACTATCCAACGTCACTGAGGTTCTGTTGCCAACGCCATAAATGCTCTTCAGGTGCAAACTGATGCATATAGGACGCAGTTGTCAGCTCGAGCGGTGAAATCTTGTGATAAACCGGACAAAATAATAAGAAATCTTTCGGAAACACCATCGATCGAGGTAAATATAGGGTGATGAGCCTATTTGCGCCATGTTTCTATTATCACCCTACCCATTTGAAGCCGTTGGTTAGAGCAGTGTCTGCCATCTTTGTTCAACGCATTGATTCAAATGGTAGCGCAACAATAGGGGCACTCAATTTGAGTTTTCTTTGTGCTCAAACACGAGAATCTCACTGTTTTCAACACATTTGTGTTATTATATTGGTTCTTAAAAACAAAGCAAAGCGGTTGATGTCAATTTTTACGCATTCCATTGATTGTAAGGCAAGAAATTACCGAATTAGTGAGGCACCTTGCTTAGTATGGTGAAAATAGGCTCATCACCCTATATTAAGATGTTCCGTTAACGAATTGAATCAATTAAATTAGTAATTATATCTTGCATGGTGGAAGTCCATTTGGCACAACACCGTTAGTAAATAGTAGCTCATAAATGTTATGTGGCGAAGCTAGTGTGATGCGGCTTTGCCACAATTACAGAGGTCGAGGAACCGAAGCGGAGGTCCCTACTCGGCAAACCTGTGATCCATTAGTATGCTTGGTTTACTGAAATATAGGGGTTGATTCCTTCTTTAGATATGAGCAGTTCTTTGAGTTTGTATACTAAATAGCCCTCGCAATCAAACCGGTGATCCACTCGTTTGCCCGGTTTACTCACACTTAGGGATTGATTCCTTCTTTTAAACATGAGCAGCTTTTTTCCCACAATTAGGGGTTGATTGCTTCTTTCAAACATGACAAATCCTTGGATCTGCATGCCAAATAAGTTTGCAAAGAAACTGTTGCTCCACTCGTCTGCCCGGTATACTCAAACATAAGGGTTGATTCCTTCTTTCAAAAAAGCAATTTCTTGAATCTATATACCAAATAGCTCTCTACGTATTATTGGATTTCGAGACAGGATGATTCTTCCACCTAATTCACGGATAATTCATCCATCTAAACCAAAGTTTTTTCAGAAAAATAAAACAACTTGGTCATCTGACAAAATATTCGGAAGATCACCGAATACAACTAATTTACAAACAAGTTGTTGCCTTGGCTTTCTTGCCCCGTCAAGGTATTCCAATGGTACTCGAAGAATTGAGGAAAAGTTGTCCAAAGGCTCTCGACGATTTTTTGTATTACATTAGTAAAAATTGTATTTTTGGTAGGAAGGAAACTAATCAAAAAGTTTCTCGATAACCCTTCTTTGCCCCCGCTTCGTGGTCAGTTTTCGAAAATGTATCAACAAAGATTCCTAGAACCACCAATAATGTGGAAGACTAGCACAATAAATGGAACGGTTTGTTAAGCCGTGGAAATTCTATGGTGCGTTGAAGCAGTTGCAGCTTGAAGAGAAAAACCCTAGTATGTATGTTTTACGTACACTATAAGCCGTACCAACAGCTAAAAAGTCTAAAAAGAACTCACGAAAGGACCTAAAACTGGAAACCCTAGTTAAATCATACAAACCAGGTGATTGGATTAACTATTTGACTGGTGTAGCTTTAGTGTTAATTTCTTCATAGCATCAAATGTAATAAAATTTGTATTTCATCTTAATAAATTAATTTTTTTTGATTGACATTTCGATGTTTTTCGGGTATATGGAATTCAGGTGAATGGCATTCGGGTTTATGTTGCATTCGGGCGAATGTCTTTCGGGTGTTCGTGGCATTCGGGTGAATGGCATTCGGGTTTATGTGACATTCGGGCAAATGTCCTTCGGGTAAATGGCTTTAGGGCGAATGTCATTCGGGCGAACGTGACAGAATCGGTCGGTGTTAAGTCAGACCGGACTAAGTCGCAAAACATCAAAAAATGAGATAATGATAGCACTGGATAAAGAATTTCTTCAGCTACATTAGACTCTTGCCAGATTTGAAATATGTAACAATAAACAAGAATTATGGCAAAAATTGTTTTCCAATTATAACGTAAAGGATGCTGCGATTGAAACATTAAACTTGTTTTTCTCGAAATCAATATATTGTCACTTAGTCCGGTCTGACTTAACACCGGCCATATCTAAAACGGACACCTTAAGGAATGTAAACTTTTTCCAAGCGCTTTATTCTATTTTAGTATGTCACTATAGAATTACAGTTATATTAGTGTTCATTAAATGCAAGTACCATATAACTTCTAGTATTACATGTTACAGTCCTCCGCCAAAGCAGCAAACTCGGCCTCCGCCGAGGACAGAGCAATACATGAATGCTTTTGTGGTCTCCAGTCAATGAGGCCTCTATCGAGCATGAGAAAACTCAAACCGCTGATTATTCGATTTCGAAGATCTGACTGGACTATGCACAGAAAACCTACCACGTCGCGTCTCCTCACAATACCGCGGACGAACCACCGTTTTCGAAGGTGGTTGCTCTCTTGTCTTGCAGCAAAAACGGCCCGAAGTTAGACAAAACCAAATTCACTTTTAATTCGCCATACAGCTTTCAAAATAGGGATGATCCATAAATGACGTAGCATTTTTTGAGTGATTTTTAACACCCTCCTCCCCCCTCGTAGCATTTCGTCACAAACCTCTAAATACCCTTCCCCCTGGTAATTACGTAGCTTGACGGTAAATCTGCCCCCCTTGTCCACGTAATTTTTTTTAAAAATTCTATTCTATTCCCCTTTGAAAAGCTACGTAGCATGACATGACCCCCTACCCCCCTGTCGTCACACATCATCACAAAATACAAAACTCCCCCTCCCCCATATAATGCTACGTCATTTATGGATGATCCCATATGGAAACAATTTTGACGGTTTTAAGTTTGTATTTTACTCTTGACTTAGTTCTAAACCTAAAAACCTGTTTTAATTCACCTAGCGGTTCAATTGTGCCTTTTTCAATCTTGAACACGAGAATTTCTTCGTTGTTTATATAATATATTCTTTAAAAGGTTTCAAATGTATATATTGCATTTTTATTATACATGACATGACAACTATATACAAGAAAATAAATCATTATTCGAGTTCCAAAATTTTGTAAAAGAAAAATGCCACGGTAAATCGAAAACCTGTTTTAATCCACCTAGAGGTGCAATTGTGCCTTTCTCATTTCTCCAAACTATGATTTAATAGCTGGTTAGTACAATATAACATTATGGAAATGTCTTTCATTCTTATTACACTTGGTAAGTATATATAAGAGCACCTTTTTGCATTCATCGCGGTATCGGTATCGGTTTGAATCTATGTGATCGCACTCCACAACCCGTAAGTCCGGAGCCGGAAGTCGGATGGAGATGGAATTTAATATCGGTTTCCGGGGACGCAACACCTTTCATTTGAGACTAAGTTGATCAAATCGGTCTAGCCATTTTCGAGAAATCAATATAACCGTTATTCTGAATTTGGATGCTTTCGGATCCGTCGATGGTGGCCAGTGTGGCCAAAGAGACTTTGAATGACTGTTGGTGACCTAGATCTACAAATTCAACAGTTGTGTTTACATTTTGGAAAAAAATTCACCTTTTTACATTCATCGCAGAATTCGTTAGAATCGGGATTTGCTGCGTGATCGTACGTATCACCCTGTAATTCAGGAACCAGAACTCGGATCCACACAAAATTCAACAGCAGCTGATGGACCTTTCATTTAAAATCAAGTTTGTCAAAATCGGTTCAGAAAATTCCGAGAAACCGATGTGGACAAATCAACAAATTTTGTTTTGTAACCATACTATTCAACTCATAATCCGGAACAAGATGTCAGTTGAAAATGAAATTCAATAGCAACCTATGGGAATATTATACCTTTCATTTGAATCTTAGTTTGTAAATATCGGTTCAGCCATCTCCGAGAAACCGATGTGGACATTTTGTTAACAAATCCTCACATACACACACATACATACATACATACATACATACATACATATATACATACATACATACATACATACATACATACATACATACACACATACATACATACATACACACATACATACTAGGGTGGGGCATTGTTATATGGAAAAATGTAATCATAGCCACATCAACCGAGCACAGCATTTTTTTGGTTCCTTTTGGGGTCCCAAACAACTGTGCAAAATTTGGGGTCGATTGGTGTTGACCCGGCGTAACGCATTGCGATTGAAATTTGTATGGAGATTAGTATGGGAAAACCTACATTTTTGCATTTTTAATTCTACAGACTACAATTCTTTCTGTAGTGTGCCAACAAATAGATAGAATTATAGTCCAGGATATGCTGAACAACTTTGCCGAAGGATGTATGGTGTTAGAATGTCTCTAAGCCATGTTATAGCTGTTCAAAGTTCGATACATCGAATTAAATACCAAAAATCATTTTTATTGCCAACACTGCCGGTGTACCAATGGTATTTCATATAGCATTCCAAAATAACATTATATATTTTAATTTTACCACATTGATATGTTTGGATGAATTATTCAAAAGTCTTAGCTCAACTTCATGAGCGTAGGTAGTTGAGCAATAGGGCGTAGTGAGGGGGATGGGGGGGGGCGGCTTTAATATGTAGAAATTCGAACTGAAATGTTGTCGAGTTGGAATGTTCAGATGAATTATTTCAAAAAAATTACACAATGTCCTACGCATAATAGTAACGATGAAATAAAACATACTGTATCCCTTTGCCTTGACTTTTATCAATAGAAGTTACGTTACAGACTGAATCAATTGATGTCGAGTTGATATGTCAGAGGATTGCATTGATTATGTTTCAGTTTAATAGGCACTATGATTGATGGGATGCTCATTTCGATGCTGTTCGATCACCTGAAGCAAAAATTGTTGTAGGGATCTGGTGGATTTCATGTTGAAATCCAGAAATTAGCTTCACGCCTCGTGATCGAACAGCATAGAAATGAGCATGCTATCAAATCATAATGCGTATTAAACCGAAATATAATCCCCTGACATATCAAATCGACATCAGTTGATTCAGTCTGCAATGTAACTTCTATTGATAAAAGGCGAGGCAAAGGGATACAGTATGTTTTATTTCATCATTACTATTATGCGTAGGACATTGTGTAATTGTTTTGAAATAATTCATCTGAACATTCCAACTCGACAACATTTCAGTTCGAATTTCTACATATTAAAGCCGCCCCCCCATCCCCCCTCACTACGCCCTATTGCTCAACTACCTACGCTCATGAAATTGAGCTAAGACTTTTGAATAATTCATCCAAACATATCAATGTGGTAAAACTAAAATATATAATGTTATTTTGGAATGCTATATGAAATACCATTGGTACACCCGCAGTGTTGGCAATAAAAATGATTTTTGGCATTTAATTCGATGTATCGAACTTTGAACAGCTATAACATGGCTTAGAGACATTCTAACACCATACATCCTTCGGCAAAGTTGTTCAGCATATCCTGGACTATACTTCTATCTATTTGTTTGCATACTAAAGGAAGAATTGCAGTCTGTAGAATTAAAAATGCAAAAATGTAGGTTTTCCCATACTAATCTCCATACAAATTTCAAACGCAATGCGCTACGCCGGGTCAACACCAATCGACCCCAAATTTTGCACAGTTGTTTGGGACCCCAATAGGAACCAAAAAAGTGTTGTGCTGAAAAAACAATCATTTTACCCCACCCTAATACATACACACATACATACACACAGATATTTTGCGATCTTAGCGAACTGAGTCGAATGTTATATGAGACTCGGGCCTCGGTTAGAAAGTCGGTTTTTGGAGCAATTACATAACCTTTCTATATGAAAAAGGCAAAAGAATAATATTTAATTAGCTTAATCAGCATGAGTTCAATGTTATCTTCATGATATTATATTTTTTAATGTTGGTGAAATGGGTTTGAAAGTGGAGGGAATGGGGGGTTAGTAGAGTGTAAGTGGAGGATGCGTCAGAAATCCTTCATCTTATTTCGGTATACGGGGTGGATGAAGGAAATGCGGGCGTGAGGGTGGTCCAAGGGGAGTGGAGTGATGAAGGAGGGAGGTGTAAGGGCAAAGCGAGGGGGGAGGGGCGACCACGCAATACTCAACTGCATATTTTACCTTCCATTTGAGACTTGGTTTGAGAAAATTTTCTGAAATTATGAATAATAAACCTCGGATTCATGAAACTATTTGTGTTTCTAAGAAACTAGCTCGCGCCGAATATATAGATGGCGTTACATCGTCGCCCGTCTGGTTCGATCCAAGGTGATCGCGCGTGGTGTCAGCAGCAGCACCTGCAGCAGAAGGAATCACCATCTCTCGCCACCGTTGCCACGTGAAATCCTAGGTCGTGAGTACAGTGATAATATATGTTGTGATGTTCATGCGCATGTGGTCACATTAGACGACAAAACCCTTCCGTATTGCCAAGCGTGGCGCAAACTATGATTGCAAATTAAATTAGCACCGCACAGCACTGAACAATGAACACCAGAGAGCACGCACAATGTGCAGTAGGGGGACATGGGGAGACTTGACTTGAAATTCTATTTTTGGCTATGGCGTCTTCTATTCCATTCATAATTTTTTTTCAAAAATATTTTTATACTTGTTTCGATCCCTTAAGGTAATTTTAAAAGATTGGAATTAAAAATCATTTCCTTACAAAAAATATTACGTGATTAATAAATTTGCATTAAATGATGTAATTTTTTATCAAACTTTGTAATACACCATCTTAATCCTTGTGAAGCAGTGAAATGATTTTACATAAATTGGAACATTGGAATAGTTATTACTAGAATTGCATGACATTGAACGCAGTAACTAATGTTGGGGAGACTTGACCAAGATTTTATGGGGAGACTTGACCAAGTGGCAATTAGCTGAAGAAAGATACAAAATTCCTGATATTTATTATGCTTTGGTATCTACTGTTAATGTTAATCACGCCATAAAAAATCCCACCTCAAACATAAGTCTATATTTTAGTATTAGTAAACAAAGTTAGCAATAGTAAGATTGATTTCGTGACGTGTGAACATGCAATGCAAGCAGTACAGTTAATCCTTAAAAAGAAATGCAATCCTTAAAAAGAAATGCATCCCCGCAGTGGGGGGCTTGACCAAAGAAACGACCACAGAAAATGTGTAGCTAGGCACGATTGTAAAGTAGAAATAAATGTTTGATGTAGTGTAAAGTTTTGTTGTTATTTCGTCGCTGTTGTGCTATCTTATGACAAGCGCCATTTTGCACATTTCGAGAAAAAGAAATTTTTAAAGTTTGAGATTCAATATCTTGGAACTTAAAAAAGGTAGGATGAATTCAGAGAAGACAATTGATGCTTATATCTATTCTGTATTAATCTCTCAAATATTACGAAAATTGGTTGACTATATTGCGAGTTTTTACTAAAATTGTAAACATAAGTCGCACTCACACGTGTCATAGGTGTGTATGGATGACAAAATTTGTATGGCGTGTCATAGTCGTGCATGGAAAATTTTGCATAGAAAAAAATCATCAATTTTTAACTTTTATTCATATCTTTGGCTTCGTTTACTCTATAAACAGTCGATTAGATGCATTTTGAAGGAAATGAGTCAGGGAATCTAGAAAAAATAGTTATTTTTGGTTACAGTGTTGCCAAATATCCTATATTTCCTGTTGAAAACTTAAACTGCATTTTACTCACAATTCGTGTGTTTTTCTTTCCAAAATGAATAAGCCATTGTGTTCCTCAGATATTTTTACACATAAAAACATCTTATACATCAATATAACTTGAGCCAATACCCAGGCATAGTCATTTGAAGAAAAATATTAAAAATTTCTCTGCACGTTTCTCGCTATATATCAGTAACCAAGCAGCATGTCAAAATTCTGAAAACGCCACTTTGTAGAGATTTTTTAGACAAGTAATGTGGCATATCTAACTCAGTTTACCCCAAAATGGCATTTGTCATAAGATAGCACAACAGCGACGAGTAAGGTTTCCCGTGTGGTAGATGGTTTTTGGGGTCTACTTAATTTCGGTCGGTATTCTTTTCTAGTTTTTTGCCTTTTGCTGGAGGAGTTGGCTTCGATAACAACCGGAATCACGCTCCAATCGAACTCTGGTTGGTCAATTGGTCAGATTGGACTCTTCCAGTGATGAAAACCCCCGATCATTTCGGATATTTCTCTAGTACATACGT
Organism: Topomyia yanbarensis; assembly: GCF_030247195.1. Taxonomy (NCBI): domain Eukaryota; kingdom Metazoa; phylum Arthropoda; class Insecta; order Diptera; family Culicidae; genus Topomyia; species Topomyia yanbarensis. Next base: position 279,146,315 of record NC_080672.1, on the reverse strand, counting down.
GCGGCTCGGACGTGTTATGATCAGCTAGCTTGCTTCCTTCCTACATTGAGGAAAACCTGAACCTTCTCCCGAGGGGTCTCACAAGGCCGGGCAGCTTTAAACCACGTGATGGTCTTTCAACTGAGATTGGCGCATGAACCACCCTCTAAGTTACCTCGGAAGCTTGTTAGGCTGGCCACTTACAGTCTTGCGTAGAGTGGTTCATGTTAACGATTTCAGGCTGTTAGTCACGATTTTTGATATTTTAATCACGAGTAATGGGCTTTAGTCACCACGTTCATAATTTATTCGCACGTTTTCCTGATATTTTGTTGTAGAGCTTATTTTCAAATTTGACGCGTGGAGTGACGTGACTCATGACTAAGCTGACCAACTCTGACAAAAAAATCCGTACACCATACTGCAGCGAAGCGAAATCGTTCACCACGCTCAGGCAAACAGTCCGCACAATGTACGGATTTTTCGTCAGAGTTGGTCAGCTTACATGACAATAACAGTTTCATTGTGATATGCGTAATTTCTCTTCGCCTTATCACGATCTGTTATTATTTGGTTATGATCGCTTTTTACTCGGGGTAGCATGACAGTATGAACAAGAACATAAAATCGTGACTGTTTCGCGGTGAACTATATCACTACCATGATTAGTGGCTCAATAATGCATTTTTGGTGATCAATGCATTTTTCTGCCCAGACAACACACTGAACCTTATCCAATGAATAACAATATTCTAAATCCTAATAGTTTGCTTATGTCTACAGCCCGCGCGTCTTACTGGTCGCTAGCAGCAGGTCATATAGACGATTCATAGAATAGTACATACATACAAATTTTGTGAAATAGTTTACGTGAAAATTTTATGACCATGATGCATGAAATTGACAATGATTAGGGATATCTTCTAAATATCACAAGCACGCAAGATAAGCACAAGTTATGTACTAGGAATCATGAACTAGTTCAGGAATCAATGGATAATATTTCATGTGCACATGTGTGGTGAGTCAACCGTGAAATTGTGACTGATGTTAACAAAACAAAAACAAATATTTCCACTAAAAAAGAGTTACGCGGGCTTTATTGAAGGGAAATTAAACATAATTATAAAACACATGATTTTTGTTCATGGTCCTGTTTTCGTAACGTAAAAACGTGATTGTTCCAGAATTTATGGCACTTTATTCATGATTTTGAGAACATTTTTTTTCGTGTAGTAGGATCCATTAGAAAATCAATTCATAACAGTCGAATATGCATTTTTGTTAAAACTGAGTTATCCGATGGATTATTCAGTGGATCACCTTAAAACTATGATGCACAATTGAAACTAACTGGTTTGGTTAGAAAATATCAGAAAATATACCACACAGTTCGAATAAAACCAGTAAATTTACATTTACTTAAGTGTAACAAATGTGCTACATAAACTGTAACTTAAATTTACATGTAATTTAATTAACACAATTTTCAATTAAATTAAACATAATTTTATATGCACTATTAAATGACTTGTAATTCAAAACATTGTTCAGTATTGGAAATTTCTATGTCGCTTTGATAAGATTTAATCTGCTGCTGTAATATTGACTGAGATATGCTATAACTTAGTGTTATGCATAACGTGATTTTATTTATGACAATTTGAATAGAAAATCAATCATTATTGATGTAACCCTATGCATAATAATAGAAGCAACCTTTTTATCAACCACAAAAAGGTTGTGGTTCCAAACGCCTTACTTCCGTCAGAGTAATTACTATCCACAGTACACCGATAACGATCATATCAGCGAATAGCTACGGTTAAAGTCAACGCCAGCTATAGTCTATATTTTGCTAACCATTTCGCATAGTAGATAGTATGTAACTAGAAGTCAAATTGATCAGACCAGCAGAAATGTCTACAAGAATAGTGATAATCGGTGCTGGTTCAGCAGGAATCGCAGCCGCTACTCGGTTGTACGAGAATGGGCATAAAAATGTTGTCATCTTAGAAGCAACCAGTCGAATTGGAGGTCGGGTGCATACAATTCCATTCGGTGACAATGTAATCGACTGCGGTGCCCAGTGGTGCCATGGCGAAAAGAATAATGTGGTGTTCGAGATGGCTGGTCCATTGGGATTACTGGAGTCTTCGGTGGTTGCCGAAAGGAACATTCTACTGAAATCGAATGGTGAAGTGGTGCAGCAGGAATATACTGATCGGCTGATGGCGCTGGCTGATAAAATTGTCGAATCTGAAGAGCTTTACGCGTATGGTGGAACTTTGGGAGATTTCTTTACAGAGCGCTTTACGAAAGAGGTCAACGAGGAGAAAATGAAGGACATCGACAGGGAATTGGTACAGCAATTTTTGATGTACTATCATGGTTATCAGAAAGGTTATATCGCGATCGATTCGTGGTATGACTTTCCAACTGACGACGATTCAGAGGATTGCGAAGGCAATGACGCGCTCAGTTGGATGGGTAAAGGCTACAAAAGCATACTGGATTTATTGATGGTATGTTAAACATATTTATAAAATGTATAATTGTATATTGAGCAACGAAATAGTAGGCCGTACACACCTATTTTTTCCGCCGAATCTCAGTTTTTTGCAACCTTTGCCGAGATTTGAACAGCCGAGCACTCGGCAAATTCATTTTTCACTGAGATCTCAGTAAAAGCGACAATTGTTTGCTGAGACTCGACAAAAATTACGCAGAAAATCACCAAACAAATAGGACTTCTCTAGTAACAATTGAGGTTTTATGGCACTTTTGAAGTCTCTCTTAAAACTTAGATTGCACTTATAGTAGGGTAATTTCGGGAGAGATGTCGCGTCGGGTGAGATGCCGCACTTTCTATATCTCGTATGTAGGGTCACTTTTATACGGTAATATGATATTGTGTGTTTGTCTTTCGAAGAATTACAACACTGGAGATGTAAAATAATCTTTATTATTACTCACGAAAATTTTATTAATGATTATGTGCGTCCAGTTGTATCACGGAGTGCCGAAAGTTTTCCGATTTTTTTTTGGTAAATCATGTATCGGTTGAATAGCTGGGACCTTTTAGAAGGCATTCTGATCATGAGCACGGTCATCCATAATTTCAGAGGAAAATAGCGTCTCCCATACAATTGAGATGCATCAAAATTGCGGGTAAGATGCCGCACTCGATGGCGTAGGATACGTAGCTAAAATGTATTTTTTTCACCTCGGAATGTCTTTAAATGATCATTTGCGTCAGGTATAGGTTATTAATAAGGTATATCCACAAACTAACGGGCCTAACACAGTGACATAAAGGAATATGTGTATATTTATCTATGTATTTAAACGGGCGATATGTATCTAAGTATTATTTACTTCGGTTTATTCTTTAAACTTGCAGGCACTAATTTTAGTGAACGTATTGATTTGTATTGATGTGAATCTTGGGACAAAAATGAAAATTTCAACGAATTGATGCTTTTTTAAAATGAATCTTTCAAGAACAAACCAAAGTTATATAAATTCATTGTTGGAAAAAACAACCAAAAACTGCTTTTAAGGAACCCCTACCAATATATCGCTCGTACAAACATATAGATAAATAGTACCCTTAATTAAGTTACTCCAGCTTAATCGTTACACATGGAACTAAAAGAAAAATATTTTTAAAATGTTGAATAAAAAAATGTTGAATAAAATGGTATTACCCCCTTAAGAAAAATGAAGGTGCTGGCAGATTTATAGGTGCAATCAAACTTCATGAAACTCAGATAAAGACCCCTAATCACAAAAACATCTAAAAAAATCGTTTGTTCATATTTTTTCAGTTGTTGCGGCATCTCACCCGCACATGCGGCATCTCTCCCGCAATAACCTTTTTTTTAAATGTTCATGGAAATTTGATGATTTTTTTCATGACAAAAACCATTTCACAGTATTTTTTAAACATGTCGCAATTGATAGAAATGATTTCTTCAAATATTGAATGGTTTAGTTTGATGCAGGATCGATTGTAAGAAATTAGCGGCATCTCTCCCTATGCTATAAAACTTAAATTGTTACTTGGGTTTGCCGAGATAGCAGTATAAACATTTACTGATTACTTAAAGAGAAGCATGTGAATTTATAAACGCTTTTATTTATACACGATGCTATACGGATGTAGTGTAAAAAGAGATTGACTGATTAAACCAAAATTTAAAAATGAGTGTGGGTGTAGACCATCTATTTTTTGTCCTTTTAATTGCATAAAATTAATAGTGCGTAGCTTCACAATAAAGAAGCAAACTATTGGCGATTCTACGTTGAAACCGCTCACAGATAGCACTGGAAGCAAAGTGTTGCTGATTTGATTCTGTTCTGCCATAGTGCATATATTTTTATATATACGATTTGTTGATAATTGTTTATGAAAATGAAGGACAACCATCATTTTATAAGATGATGAGTAAACATCTTGCGAAAAGGGTGTAAAACATAGTGGTTTCTAATATTATTCGCAGAGCTATATGTGTGCTGTTCCGAAATGTAATTTGTTGAGCACCGTAGCCACCGCAACATCATTTCCCGTTCCTCCTAAGTTAAGCTTAACCTTCATAGATGGTGTAAATTCAAGCAACTCTCCAGATGTCGCGAGGAAAGAATATAACCGGCTAATAGGAAAGTGTCAGCTTTGTATCATACACAGTCGATCCTTCTCTCTGATAGTCTTCACTGAATCTCCTACGTAGTCCAAAATATGAAGGAGTTTGACGTTGGTACTGATTGGGTCTCGGTTTCGAGTTGGAACTTCATTTATGGAACGATTTTTTATAACTACAATAATACCCCGATAACATTTCGAAGAAATGTGTGAGCGAAACAGTTGCAAATGGCTGTAATTTCAGAATAATTCTTACTCGATTCATTCATATTTTGGCAGTGGTAAGTTTTTTCCGAGAAGAAAATGAAGTTTTTGTTGTAAGCTACGACTCACTTGCGGGTGAAAAAAAGTAAACTGTATGACTTTGCCAGTTCATGAGCTGAATCATAGGTGTCGCATGACTAAGTTTGATTTTGCCGCAAATCGCCAATACCTGAAAAATTTTCATGTATGAATAAATAAAATTGTCGAAAAAATGTAAGGGAAAGTGGGTAAATCCTGACACTGTGGATACGCGTACGCGTTTCTCATAAACTGCAAAATAAAATGAAAATGTAATGATACGGAAACATTTCTAAAATATTTCAAATGCATCTGAAAGATAAGTGCAATAACACTAGTTTACAAATTTTGGGGTGACTGCATGAAGTTAAGAAAAAAAGACGTTTTCTAAGTCAATTTTGGGTCGCTGAACACGAAACTCATATTCATTTTCTTTTTCAAAGAATCGTTTTTGAGATTAATACTGTTGATGTTATTAATCACCGAGTGAAATTTGTTCTATTTTTCACATATATCTTTTGGTCGTAAATAAGATTACACTAGTTTACAAGAAAAATGAAGTTGCGAGAAAAAGTAATTTCTAGATTAATTTACACAAGTTGAAAACTTTACTTGTGTGTCAGTTCTCAGTAATAAAAGAGCACACTCCTTCGCAGTGCACTCTGGAGTGCGCGCCGTGGTGAATTTATTAGAGAACGCCATACATAATTGAAAGAGCAAGAGAGCGGGGTCTTTCTCGCCGAACACTTGATGTTCCTTTATTTAGCTCCGATAGAAAGAGCGTTCTGTTTTTTCTGTGGTCTGTTGTGATCATTGTATGCATAAAACAGGTACGCCTGTACATCATTGAAATGATGCCTGGCGGCAATCATGGAATATATTGCTTCGAGCTGACAGAACGTAGCAACTACTACGAGGTCAGAAAGCAAACTGACGATTTTTTCTTATGTGCAGGGTTGCCACTATTTTTCAAAGAAAATCTGGCAGTTCAACTAAAAATGTCTGGCAAAATCTGTATTTGACAGCGTCTTCAAAATCATGGAAATTTGGCAAACATTTTGCTCTTCATAGAACGTGAATTTATCGAATAAGACCCAGATTTCCAAAATTTGTGCGATACTACTTCCATAGTTTAAAAAATCTGATAGAATAAGAGATTTGACTTTTTGCTGGAAGCTATAAAAAAAACTGGCATAATGGTATCCCCACTGGGTTGTAACGTAGAATTCAGAATATCTGGAAAAATTTGGAAAAATTTAAAAAATCTGGTAAAATGTCTGGCTTGAACGAATGTCTGTTCAGTTGGGAAAAATCTGGAAGATTCCAGATAAATCTGTTATGTGTTGCTTTTTTATATGTGTGTCGCGGTTCATTGGATGGCAGAGAGGCGGTCCTAGCAACGCTCGCTTCTTGGTTGAATTGTTCGGACCAATCAGCGCTGATAATTACCACTTTCACAAAGTACATTATTTTTGTTATTTATAGTAATAGTACATTTTACGGAATCAAATACAATATACGTGCAGAGCTGCAAATTTTCACCAGGTTGTTTTGAGCTTGAAGGAAGAACAAATCTCAAATCATGCCCTACTATGTTCAATTCGCCGTTTTTCGTTTGCATCATTCATTCAAACAGCCGAGCTGCTCAATCATTTTCCATTCATTTTCGATTTCATTGACCCTATGAATATCTCTGTACTGAAATATTGACGAGGTTTTTCAAGCAAAACTAATCTGAACATATTGTTCATGTAAGCTTGAAAACGCAAAATATGTCAACATTTAACCTAAACTGGCCTCTACAGAGCAGATGACAACTTTGGTTGGTGAATGAAAAAACATCAATTTGAAATGAAGACGTTCGGTTTGGTTATTAAAATCCCGCCAACTTGAAAGTGAATGATTAAGGGAGGCTTTGAATTTGAATCATGGTTGGGTTTGATTGAGCTGAAAGTTGACATTTGAAAATGAAAATTTGCACCACTGTATACGTGCACATATTTCCGATCAGATAGTGCAAAAATAAAGCGATTTCGATCAATACAACAGAAGTTATTCGCAAACTGGGAAAATATCTCAGCAGAAATTTTGAAACGGGACCCCTATATTGAAACGTTAGAAGTATTCTACTTCAAAGTTTATATTGTTTTCATGTTCAGTGATTAGTCTAGAAAATACTATTTCTCGAAGCTTCATTTTTCTTTTTAACTAGTTTAATCAAATATGCGAAATATTAGATATTTTTGAACTAAAGAATTCTTTTCCGAGAGCATGGCATAATTTTTGGTAGTAGAAAATAATGATTAAAACCTGAAAATCGTTGATCTCGGGAAATGTTCCTATATTGGAATAAGGTACTGGGTATATAACACTTGATTGGCGGAAAACGAAAACTTTACATAATCCCTCCTAATATACACACCTAGAAAAAATAGTGTTCTGAATGAAAGGAAGTGTAATTTTATGTCATTGCGCATGTAAAGTATATGTAGCATGTAAAATTAAACGGAACACGGTAATGTTTCGTCATTTCGTGAATTACTAGTTGTTGAATTGTGTCATGTTTGCAATTACGTCAACGATAAAATTTAGATTTTTTTGGTGTGAGAAACATGTTTAATCCCTTCCCGCTCGGTAGAGCACAGCCATAACTTTTGGTTTCCACAGGATTTGTTTACAAAAACAAGTAAATTTGATAATTGGGGCTATCACCTTTCATTTTAGCGCTGCCAATTGTTAGTATCATCAGTTGAACTGAAGTTATTGCAATTGAATTGATTGGATGCCGCTGAAATCGAGCAGCTTGTAGCACTGCGAAAGAAGCACATATCTTTTTATTTATTTTATTTTGATTATATAGGTTTTAACCTTTCGGGTTAGAGAAATCACTATAGAAAAATCTTTAACCTATGCGCAGGATTAGGAATCGAGCCCAGGTGAGCTGCCTACTAGGCTATCGATTTACCGATCTAACTACGATATGCCCTCCCCACATATCTTAATCAAAACAGGTTTTTCGTGTTTCATCACCCCAACAGTTCTAAGCAAAAATTGATTTGAAATTCCATATCCGGTAGAATAAAGTTGTTCCAGAAAGAGTGAAAATGGGTATCTTGGTAGGTATAACGGCCACAGTAGGGTAGAGAAAGATGGACATTATCCATGTGATGAATAGTATCGGAATAGTACGAGCTCACTGTTAGGTGAATTAAATCAGTTGTTTTTACTTCCCAACTATCTATATACAATTCGAAAATATATTAAATTATATGTCTCTGCGATGAACAGTTTCTGAGATAAATATTCAGGATTGAAACGTAGATGTTGGAGGTACAATTACAGTGTTGACAGGACGAATAAATTTTTACGATTAATTTACCCCTTCTATTTTCAAAATCGTAACAAAATTTTTATAAAAGATCACAGCAAGTTACAGTTTCCGGCAATGTTGTTAAACGCATTCTGGACTACTCTGTGATTGCATTGGTATTTCAATTTGTGTGAAATGGCGATCTGTATGAATGAAGATGCAAGAGAGTACATTTTCCATTACTAATGTCCATACAAATTTTAAACAGAATGCGTAAATCCGAGGAGCAACCAGACGCTCCCATAATTTGAAGTCATTTGGGAACACAAAAAGAACTTAAAAAGTGCTGTGCACGCTAATTAGAATAATTTTAAATTTTTTCAATGCAACCGATAAAAGTCATGTTTACTGTGCTCAAAAATGTTTGTTGTTTCATACACTTTTAACAGAGTCTCTGGTTATACCGTATAACCCGAGTCGCCTCAATAATTGTTGTACATTGTGACAAACTTTTATCCGCTATCTATATATCAGACTATTATTTCAGAAACGACATCCCTCTCAAAACACGGAGCCAATCCCAATAGAAAATAACATAGAGTTCAACAAATTCGTCAAAACAATCCATTGGAATAAAGGCCCTGATCAGCCTGTAACGATCTACTGCACCGACGGAAGTCAATATGATGCGGATCATGTCATCGTAACAGTCTCTCTAGGAGTATTGAAAGAAAATTTACACACACTTTTCAATCCACAATTACCATCTGTAAAACGGAATGCGATTACTGGTATTCACTTCGGAACAGTAAACAAAGTAATCTTAGAATTCGAGACTCCGTTTTGGACCGAAATGGGCAATACTTTTGGGTTGCTTTGGAATGCAGAGGAATTGGAAAATATACGATCTTCGAAGTATGCGTGGACAGAGGGCGTCTCAACATTTTTCAAAATCGATCGTCAGCCGAAGCTTCTGGGGGCTTGGCTCATGGGCAAAGAATGTCGTCAAGCAGAACTATTAACTGACGAGGAAGTGACGGAGGGTATACTACTCTTATTGAAAATGTTTTTCAAGAACAAGCAAATCGATAAACCATTGCAAATTAAAAGGTAACTTGCATTAGTTTTCAAAAACAAATGTGAGACATGATTTCTTTCTTTTTTTCCTAGGACTCAGTGGTTTACCGATTGCCATTTTCGGGGATCTTACTCATGTTGTTCGTTGGCAACGAAACTTCTTAAAACAGACTTCAAAGATATGGCGATTCCGCTTACTGATTGTTTGGGAACGCCGGTTCTAATGTTTGCTGGTGAGGCTACAAATGGGCTGCATTATGGAACCGTTCATGGAGCTATTGAAAGTGGATGGCGTGAAGCGGATCGCATAATTACTTTGCATAGGAAAGAAAACTCTGCAACCCTTACTGCTGCTTAATAAATTACTCAAATTTTTATCACAAAAGTAAACTATCGAATGCAGTTTGACACGAAAACTGTCTTTTTGGCTTTCATCCTTTCGTAGAGTTATTTTCAATTCTTCGGATGACGGATTCCTACACGCAAAAAAAAATCAATTTGTATTTCCGTGATTTTAGATTTACTATAAGGTAACACCAATAAACAATAAATCAAGCAAAATTTCCGACTTACGTAATCGCCGTTCATGATTCGACATTCGTACCGTTACTTATAAAACCCGTTGTGATCTCGACAATAAACAACTTGAGTGTGATGAGACCGCATGTTGTTTTTCGTAAAGTAGAAGGAAAATGTATTAGATTTTAGGAATAGCCACCTGTTCAACACATCCTCATGAGATTCGGTACGCGGAAAAAGGTGTCTCCAAATTCGTGAATAAAGTGCCATGAATTCGGGAACAATCACGTTTTTAAGTTACGAAAACAGGACCATGATAAAAAATCAAGTTTTTTGCAATCATGCTTAATTTTTCTTCTGTAACGCTTACATAATGTAAATATAGACATTTTTTTCTTTCTTAAATATCAATCATGTTTCCTGCTCTATTTTATTACCAAATACGTGATTTTTTCCATGAACTATTTCACGAAATTTGAAATATTATTTATGGATCAATCTGTGCCTCGCGAACCACTTCCCGATTCATGGTATATTGGTCATGATTTATCATTCCTGTTCGTGAATTTTTTTTTACAAAATCGTGTAATACCGCCCTTCGTGCAATTTTGTTCATAGTCGTACGTGGACTATTTCACGATACTTGTAAGATTATTCACAGACTCACGTTGCACCTCAACTATTTCACGAAAATCGAAATATCATTCCTGGAGTAGGGAAACTAGATCACATATTGAGCAATTTAGTACATAATGGCACGTGAACACTTTCATGAAACCCGGAATATTATTCATGAATTCACGAACTAGTTCACATATTGTTTAATTCAGTTTATGGTCGCACGTAAACTATTTCACGAAAGTCGGAATATTATTCATGAATTCACGAATTAGTTCACATATTGAGAAATTTAGAGCAGTACCTAAAATATGAGCTCATTTCGTGTGAAAGTCTAATCGTAAATTCAAGAACACAATATCACGATAAAGTACAGATAAATAACAGAAATCATGACTAAGTTCCTGAAATCATGAATTTGAGTCAGGTTACTCCTTGTGAAAATATGATAGCCAGTACAAAAACACAATGTCGCGATAACACGAAGAGAAATTACAAAAATCGTGATTAAGCTCCTAAAATCCATACCATGATAGTTCACTTCTTGTGAAAGTCTGATCATGGATTCAAGAACACAAGATCACGATAACGCACAGAATAATTACTTCAATCGTGACTAAATTCCTGAAATCATGAATTTGAGTCACGTTACAAGTCATCATGACAAGGCAATAATAAATTATTTTGTAAGTATTTGTGAATTATTCTAATTTGATATGAATAATTATTCGAAATAAATGTTTGTAGGTGTCCGACGATGACTGAAGCGTAGTAGGCCGATACGTAACGTAACAACGAAAAAAGAAGGTTTCGTTTTTTTAATTCCAGCGAGAAAAATAAATAAACCAAATACATAATAATAAATTACGTAAATCTTGACCAATAAATACTGAGTTCGCGGTGCTTGAACCCTTATAAAATCATGAGCTCGCTTCTTTATGAATAATACAGTATAAGCATTCAGGATTCAACCCAAACGTTTGAGGGTAACGCCAGGTATTTTTTTGACGAAAGTCGGAATATTATTCGGTTTTGTGAAAACACAAATGATTTCACGAATTTGCTGTTTCAGAGTCATGATTTCAAGAACTTGTCACGATTTTCGTAAATCGTTCAGTTCACGAAATCTTGATCTCTTGTTAATGAACGGATTTTTTTTTGCGTGTGCGTTATTTGTTGTAATTTATCGATGCTTCTCTGTGTACTGAACATCTGTGCGCGCCAAGATTAGACTAATAACTGACTTCAATATTTTTGGCCAGCGAACATATCTCTCCACACGCCTGCTTATCAACAGCGTTATCTATTTTCTTATGGATTTCAATAGCACATGACTTTCTGATATCATTCATCGTTTGACACAATCAATCCATCTGTTCCTGAAGATCGTTCACCTCCACTTCCACAGTTTCTACACGATACAGGTCAACAGTAACACTATACCTCCTACAGATAAATACTTCTAAATACAACATAAATGTTCCTCGCATTATTTTAAGTTTAAATGACATCCTGAAAGGTCTGAGCACCGTTGATTCATCGAAAGGACCTAATTTCCATAAAAGCTATGCCCAAGTATTGTCGCGTCCAGTTTGTTTCATTTTTATTAATTATCTCGGAGTACTGACCAAAACCTTTCGAACTATCGTTAAGGGACTTGGTGCAGACATCTGTTCACTTTAGGAATGGTGCTTGTTTAAGGAGGAGGGGGGTTGAGTGGTATGGTTTTCCTCCGTTTGGGAATTTTGTAAAGTTCCAGGCGTATGGTTCTTATACCAAAAGACGGTTTCCATTCATATTCCTCATCGGCGAACAGAACCTTTGTGGTTACTATCAAGACCTTAGGATGAATGACTCATCGAGGTTAAAGCCCCAATAAACAATATAATACAATGCAACACAATCAATCAGCACCAGCCAGTTCTTTAGCGTTCTAGCAAGACGTGACTTTTTAGATTTCAGTGTATAACTAGCACCAATTTGGTGCTGGGTTGGACTTATCGAACTAGCATTAAGTTGGTGTTAGTTACTGACGAAGCGAATCCGAAACCATATTTTGACACAGAGAGTGCTGGTCTATTCAATCTAGTTATAGTAGTGCCAATTTGGGTACTAGTTTAGATACATCGTCTGACTAGACATCTAGATGGTGCTAGTTACTGACGAGACGAATTCGTATCACAAAAAAAGAAATCTTAATTTAAGATAGGTCTTGTGCCCCGCAAAATGGTTTGATCCAATTTCCTTCTTTTTCGAGTTTTTATTGCATAATTCCAGGTATTTGTTTCTTCGACCAAAAAACAAGAGTTCGTTTTCGCTTTCTCGTCAGCAAACCAGTGCTTCTATATTGGCTTCCAGTATTAACTGTTTGGATTTTTTGTGTCTAACTAGTGCTAATTTGGGTACTAGTTTAGCTACATCGTCTAACTAGACACCCAAATGGCGCTAGTTACTGATGAGATGAATTCGAAACGTAAAAAAGCAAAACTTAATTAAACTTACTACATGTTACGTAACGTTCTAGCTTACTCCCCCTCCCCTATATGTCACAAGATGGCACAATTTGTCGTATTCCTTCCTTCATCTAAAACGTTGCGTTATTTATGAATGGTACCTTGAAGAGCATACTTTTTCGATATTTTTGGTATGTACCGTAAGATGTCCTCATAATAAGAGTAACTCTATGCAATTATATTTATGAAGATTTGATGGCAAAATATTATTTTCCAGACATGTATGCATGAATATGTATTGTTAAAATACGTCCATAGGAACATACTTCAAATAATGTTACACAGACACTACAAAGGTTATATAGTATATACACTAGAATGGCAAGAAAAAAATGACCATGTAAAACCGATAACTGCAAATTTAAATTTAAAATAACACATTACCAACTCGATTAAACAAATGAAAACTAAATACCAATAGGTTTAGTAGGACCATTTGACGTATATCAGTATTAATAGATTTAAGAACATAGAGGACACAAGATATCGGCTCGGTATTTTTAAACCTTAAAAAAAATGTAAGCATAGGTACAACGTAAGCTAAAATAAAATCTTAATATTTTATCACCGTACACACCGCAAAACAGCGCTATAGTACCCAGTATAGAAACGTTATCTAATTCGGGAGCTGATAGTAGATTTCGCGTAACATTATGTGTGTCACCGTCACAAGCTCAACGTGCTGGTAGTACCGTTTGTGAGATCAAAATGTTTACTAAAATATTGATAATTGGGGCCGGTGCTGCGGGTATAGCAGCGGCCACGAGATTGCACAAAAATGGGATTACTGATTTCGTGATTCTGGAAGCGAGTAACCGCATAGGCGGACGCATTCGAACAGTTCTGTTCGGGCAAAATACGATCGATCTGGGTGCTCAGTGGTGCCACGGAGTGAAGAATAATGTAGTGTTCGAGATGGCCAGTCCCCTGGGCCTGTTGGAAGAATCTAATTTCTCTCGGCGTAATGTGTTGCTATTTTCGGATGGCACTCAAGCTCCGACCGATGTCACAGACAAGTTGATGTTACTCGCTGAAGAAGTATTGGATTGTAAAGAAATTCGAACAACTAAGCAAACTTTGGGAGACTACTTTGTGGCTACATTCATGCAGAAAATTGCTGATTCTCAGGAACTGAATATGGTGGATGGGAAATTAGTTGAATATTTTATTTCATTCTATCACAACTATTTGAAGGGATACTTGGCCATAGATTCTTGGTATAATCTGCTAGCAACTAGTGCTGCCGATTATGAAGAATGTGAAGGACCAATCCGAATGAGTTGGAAGGGAAATGGTTTCAAAACTATTCTAGACTTACTCATGGTGAGGCTCGGTAATGTTCTAGTATTCTTTGTAGAATTACTAAATCGTTTCTGTCAACTTTTAGAACCAGTACTCCGATATAAGCATGGCAAGCAAAGTACTATTCAATAACAAAGTCTCCCACATTGTATACAATAATGAAGTAATTTCAGTTGTGTGTGCGGGCGGTACTGTTTATCAAACACATCATGTGATCGTAACCGTTTCGTTGGGAGTGCTGAAGGAATGCTACGAATCGTTTTTTTCGCCGGAACTACCCCTATCAAAAATTAACGCAATCAACGGATTACACTTTGGTGTTGTCAATAAAGTTTTCATGGAATTCGAGCAACCATTTTGGAAGACCCGTGGGAATGTTTTTCGTTTACTCTGGCAGCAACATGATCTGGAAAATCTAAGAATCTCACAATATAGCTGGGCTGAAGGTGTTTCAACGTTTTTCTGTGTCGATAACTGTCCCAATATACTGGCAGCATGGTTGGTTGGTCCAGAAGGTCGACAAACAGAATCATTGTCGGATGCAGAGGTTGTCGACGGATTACTAACAGTATTAAATAGATTTTTCATCGATATCAGCATTCCTAAACCAATCAATTTCATACGGTATTCACAAGTTGGCGTAAAACTGAACATACATATATTAATCATAAATTACTCTTCCAGATCAAGTTGGTTCAGTGAGCCTAACTTCCGAGGATCGTATTCGAGTAGGTCTCTGAAAACGGAGCAATATGCAACTGGAGCAAAACAGTTGTCTGAACCAGTTACCGATTCGAATGATAAACCTATTTTGCTCTTCGCTGGTGAAGCAACCAGTGCTAACCATTGGTCAACTGTTCATGGAGCAATCGAGACTGGTTGGCGCGAGGCACAACGATTGGTTCAATATTATAAATCGGTTTAAAGATCAGATGGGAAAAAATGTTCCCAAGTTCGTGAATAAAGTGTCATGAATTCTGGAACAATCGCGTTTTTACGTTACGAAACTAGTACTATGAATAGAAATCATGTGTTTATAATTATGCTCAATTTTTCTTCAGTAACGCCTGCGTATTGCTTTTAGTAGTGGAGATATTTGCTTTTGTTTTATAAAATTCAGCCACGATTTCCAACGTGCCATTACACCAAATTGGTTTTCTTCCATGATTTATTACATCTTGATCATGATCTGGTTGTCGTGTTTGTGAGTTAGTTCATAAAATCGAAACATTCTGAATATTTTCTCTTGAACTATTTCACGAAACTAGAAATAATATTCATGAATCCTTTCATTCCTCGTGATCTAGTTCTTAATTCCTAATATATTAGTCACGATTCAATATCCGTGCTCATTCAATAGATCACAACATCATGAAATATTTTTCATGTACATGAAGCTTTTCCGGACATGCCGTTAACTCAGGTGATTGGCATTCGTTTAAAATGCTGAAACATCCTGATTCCTGCGACAGAAGACAAAGGGGGGAAACTCTACGCTTGCTCATATGACGCTTTTTCCTTCACATTCTTACTCTTCCTTGAGTGCTAACACACGTCATGTCTTCCAGCCCCTTACTCATTGATTGTCGTTAAAACATAAAAAGCAAAAAAGTTTGACTTGCTTATAGTCCTTAGTAAATAAAAATACATTTTTAGTTTCAAGCATCTCTGCAAATGGTCATGACATTAAAATTAAAAGCTTCAATCGGACTGTTTCTCCACCGTGCATAAACCTTGAAATTTGACTCCAATCCAAAAAAGCGTCAAATCCATAGACATATTCCGCAGTCTTGTGCACCAGACTTCTTTGTTTCTTTTTAGTTTAGTTTTAGTCTCGCTTAAGAAGTAGTTAAAGTGTTCAAAAGTTATGTAATTTAGCTTCTGCCATTTGAAGAAATATTTATATATAAACTCCTAGTGTTTGATAGGGGGTCTGCCTGAAAAAGACTTTGAAATTTCGAGTTTTTCATGTTGTTCTCTAAAGATTATTTTTGAAAATAGACGAGATTAATTACAAAATTGATTTTCCGGATGATAAATGCAACCATTGTGTAATACCGTTCAGTACAATAAGTGTTGCAAACACCTAGAAAACTATCACTTATGTTTCTTCGAAAATATTTAAAAGGAGCCTGTATTGGCAGGTTAGTCGTAGTCACAACAAAATTAACAGTAGCTATCACATGTTCATCGGGTCTTATTTACGCAGTTTGCTGCTGCGAGTTAAGACCTTTTTTCTTGGAGGTGAAGCATTAGCTGCTTCGTCTACTGCAATCCATCTACCTTCTCTTGCGCCATCGTTCACATTTATGTCCTCATCGGTACGGCTTTCATTCGTAGCAGATTCTACTTATCCGTATTTTGACATAATTTTTTTTAAGAACTCTGATCTAATGTGTGGTGCTAGGTCATGTATGCAAACATTCCCCTTATGATCGTCCATATAAACGCGAATCGTTACTTGAGGTTGCTTTATTCGACGTCATGTGAGATGTTATTCTTCGCAAAAAATGCCTATTTAATTCGCAATTTTTTGCTTGGTTTAGCTGTACGCGGGATACCTTCTCGAGATTGATCTTCATTTTCACCACCACCATTCCATTTTGTTCCACTTCCAAAACTGTAGGTCTAAAGTAAGTTTTCTTGAAAACAATTGAAATTGGGTTATCCAGATAAATGAGTACCGAAGGCGTGGTGGCGGAGTTTAAAAACAATTCGGTGAAATGATACCTTTCTTTTTACATTTCTTACAAAAGAAATGTATAGGATTCGCTCAAACGCCCGGAGGAGCGAGTCTCATATACCAATCGATTCAGCTCGACAGATTGGGACAATGTCTGTGTGTGTGCGTTTGAGTGTGTGAGTTGGTATATATGTATGTGCACTAATGTCATGCTATTATCTCAGAAACCGCTGAACCGATCTTACGGAAATTAGTTTCAAATGAAAGGCCTAACGTTGTCATTCGACACTATTTTTTTTGTTTTTCGAAATGTTGTTTACTTTCTGAGATATGGATGATTTTTTCAAAACTCAAAGGGTTTAAAGCAAATAACTTTCGAACAAAGCAATACAGTCATACTTTGTCCACATAATTAGAAAACTTCCCAAAATACCTTTCGAACAAGCTATAGATTGTCATAAGCCGTACATGAACGGCGGAGATATTTAACATTTTGTATTTTTATTCCTCGCTTACCAATTTCTACTAACTAAAAATGAGACCGATACATACAGAGTATTGCTTTACGAGTGTTTTAAGGGCTAAACTAAACCGATTTTGTATTTTGTATTTGTATATTGAAATATTTCATGGGTGCGTTTCGACTTCGTCTCTTCAGAAACCGACACTAACTTTTTGTCGGAATAGATTAGCGCCGGCTTGACGCAAATCCCTAAAACTAAAACACACTTTGTATTTCGAAATTATTTAGTATCGGTTTCAGGAGAGACGAAGTCGAAACGCACCCATGTAATCAGTAAGGATTTGTGCCTTTCAAGTGCAAAGACTGGTTTTACCAAAATATATCGTCCTAGTGAGAAATTTTGGTGTTTACTCAATTTTTCTCCTTTGGGTGGAATTTAGCATAGTAACCTGAAGTATTTATTAGTATCCAAGCTATTTTATTTTCGCAATGTATTTGTTCAGGTTAAAGAAAACAAACCTATTTTTGTCTTCTGCTTCCCTATAAATAGTTTTCCATTTTAGTATAGAACGGAGCCACTTGCGGAAACAAACTAAATATTACATTCTACTTGAAAAAGGAAATATTTGTGGTCCTGGCAAAATTTGCAAAATATTTGTACATATTTAGAGAAAACTATAACTATTTTTTGTTCAAACCCTACTTTGCTCTGAAGATGAGGGGCTATTTCTTCGAAACGTTGCACTAAGAAGAGTCATATGACCAAAAACTGAAAGCTACATCAACTCCAATTTAATTAAATTCTATGCTGAGCGTTTGTATTGGGTATTTCAAATTGGGCAATACGATAGTTTGAAGACAAAAATATTCAAAAGAGACATCCCACATGCACTTTTTTAAAGTTTTCGTATCTCTACTGAATTTTAAATGAAACTTATGCTTTTGCTTTAAATGACGATCCACTTCCTGAAAACCTTCTGGTTTCTAGCATGTCATCGGGTATAACTCGTTCCGACGATTTGCTGTTGTTTGGACGAAGAATAATTTCGCCGCCATCGCCAAGACTGCACAAACAAATTCACGCTGCGCTGCCATCACCGCGACGCCTGTTATACCGTACTACGGAATGACGATCCGCTCCCTGAAAACCTTTTGGTTTCTAGCATGCCATTGGGTACATCACGTCCCTTCAGCATGTCGGCACGATTGCCACGTGGCGCTGACGATTTGCGGCTATACTATCAAAACGTCAGAGGGCTAAGGATGAAAATCGAGGACTTGTACTTGGCTGCTCTTGACGGCGACTACGTTATTTATGTTCTGACGGAAACTTGGCTTGATGATCGTATTACATCGATACAGATTTTCGGGAATTCTTATGCGGTTTATCGTGCGGATCAAAGCGCACATAACAGTGTTCATGGTCGCGGCGGGGGAGTTTTGATCGCTGTTTCTTCCGCACTGGCCTCCTGTGAATTTGGTGTGGATAGTTAATCAAGCATTGAAGTTGTTTGGACGAAGATTACTACGCAGACGAAGAATTACTTTATTGGAGCTGTTTACATTCCTCCAGAAAAGCGACTCTATAGAACACGCTTCTTCTCAGGCAGATGCGAACGATGTGATAATAGTTTTTGGTGATTTCAACCAACCAGGACTGATGTGGGTTTCTTCTGGACGTGGATACGCTTACCCTAACCCGTTATCATCAACAACAAATCCTGTCAGCCGCTTACTTCTGGACGGAATGGCTTTTCACGGACTAAATCAAGTAAGCACGATTTTCAACCATCAATCCCGTTTTCTTGACCTTGTGTTCGTCAGTGCGAATGCTTTTCCTGAGTGTTCTGTGAGTGAAGCTTCCAGTGTGATCGTTCCTTTGGATAACTATCATCCCGCATTAGAAACATCAATTTCCATCATTAGTTCACCACAATATGAAGAAGCTTTAGATGTGAATCGTCGTAATTTTCGCAAAACTGATTTAGCAGCACTACGTCTCACCCTATCGCTGATTGACTGTAGTGTACAACTTGATCAAGTTGATGTAAATGCTGCAGTCGATCTCTATAACCGATTACTCATTGACTGTGTTGAAAAATCCGTGCCAAAATATCAACCTCCCAAGAAGCCTCCATGGTCTAACGCCATGCTTCGGAATCTGAAACGAATCCGTGCCAAAGCCCGTGCGTACACAAATCGTCGATGCCCTATTCTCAAGTGCTTTTTCGCACTCGCCAGTAATGAGTACCGCTGTTACAATAAATTGCTGTACAAAGGATATGTGAACCGCATCCAACAAAACTTACGACGAAATCCGAAGGGCTTTTGTTAAAACGAAGAGAAAGGAAACGGGTCTTCCGTCTAGGCTGGTCTACAATGGCAAAGTAGCGACTACAACGGCGGAAAAATGCTCCCTATTTGCCAGCTACTTCTCAAGTGTCTTTACGACTAATGTGCCATCTGCTATCGAGCTCGAAAACGCGACCCGTAATGTTCCCATTGGTGCAGTGGATATGGATGTATTTACTATTTCAGTACAATCGGTTCTCTCTGCAATACGAAAAACAAAATCATCTTATGCTCCAGGACAAAGTGCATGAATCTGCTGTTCTGAAAAGCCGAGCACTTTGACCTCAATTATAATTCATCACAATTTCGTCACCGTTTGCTGTTACATTAGGTTAACTACTTTTAGTTTAGTTCATTAAGACTTAGTGTCAGATGCACACGAATTTTAAATACAAATACAAATACAAATTTTAAATACAAATACAAATGAAAATTGAGAATACCTGTTTTGGGTTGATATTATTGAAAATTCAGATTCATTGTATTGGAAAGCACTTTTATGAAAAATAACGGAACAAATTCCAAAAATATCCACAAATTAGATCCGAGAAAAATGGCGCCCCTGAACTATCGAACTATATTTGCATCCCAGTAAAAAGATGCTTTTAACCTATAGCGATGGTTTCAATTACCCAAATTTCCCTTATGCTGATAACGCTTCAATTGAAGCGTCAATGCCAGAATTAGTACAAGCTTTGGACAATTCAATAGACGTTTTGTCTGAGTGTTCCGTATTCTACACGTAAATTAGCGAGGATTACAATCACAGTTTATGCATTGGATGTCATACATAATACTGTGTAACTACAACTGATACTGAGTTGTACTGAAAACCCCACATTTTTCATAAATAATGTGACTAAAAGCATATTTATTTGCGAAAAAATACGACTTGTAATTTCAAGAATGTTCGTGTTTCAAAAGCAGTCCAGGGACGCTTTCAATGGCCACTGGCTTTTCGATTAATTTAAATACTTATTCTGGTAGTTTGAACAATTCCTATGTCATGGTATTGTTTTGTGTAGGACTCATAAACCCATATCTGCGGAACGAGAATTCCGAACGAAACAATTCTCAAGTGATAAGGATGGGTAGAACGAGACTGCATTATAATCGACTGAATGTACGACTTTTGTGCCATCGACAATAATATAATTGCCAACATAACCTTGACACTTGACACTCTTTTCTATATACTTCAATGCAAATGAATACTATTTACAGGTGGCCTTATCTCTTATTTCCAATTACGCGCAAAAATGACTTGACTTAGTTTAAATATATGATCATTTCATTTTAATGATTTTTTTTGTCATTTAGTATTCTTTTGATTCATTTTGTTTATTTGATCTCATTTTATCTATTGTATTCATTTAATTCTTTGTATGCATTCCGATTAGTTTATTATCTCATGCATCTTATTCGTATCATTCATTAGTTTATTTTATTTACTTTTTTCGTGCTATGCCATTTTATTTTTTTTTCGGGTTCACACATTTTATTTATTTTAATAATCTGACTAATTTTGGTCAGTCACACAATTTAATTTATTAATTCTATTACTTTTTAATATCGCTGATTTTTTTGACATTGAACATGTCTTACTGCACTATCTGGGGCAGGGTGTCATTCTAAAATCTATTTTGAACACTAATAGCTTTGTTATTTATGATCGGATTTCCGTGTGGTTATCACCAAACAATTCGGAATTAACAGAAATTATGTTTTATTGCTTTAGTGTTTTTGTATTTCGATAGCACACTATTGAAAAACAAGCAAAAATGAACAGATCTCGAAAACGTAAAAACTCCCATACATAATTCAATCTATCCCATTCAAACGAACACAAAAAGTTATAAATAAATGTGCCACGTGCCTGTTTGAATCAGTTGTTGCTCTTTTGCCAGACAAGTAGGGTAACCAACCTAATTTGGACCCCTAAATATTTTGGACCCTGTTAATGTATTTGCCTACTACACTGCCAAGTTTCTCTGCATTTGTTTGGTTTGATGCAGCAATTACACATTGTTGATTGGGTTGTCTATTAAGTTTCAATATCATTAGTTCATCTCTAATTGTTTAAAATTAAACTGAATCCACAGTTTTCAAAAATATCACCGAAAACGTTTCATGTTTCAACGATAGCCAAGAGGAACCGATGGAAATGATACATTTTCAAATTGGATTTAAATGTACAATTATAATATTTTTTATCGATTTAATTAGTTTGTCTGATTTGGTATGATGCATGTTACGTGTTTGAAAAGGTTTCTTCGTAATTTTTTATCTAAAAAATCTTAAATAAATAGTGTTCACAATATGTCTTAAAAATTGATATCAACTTATTTTTATTTATTTTATTAATTTGATTTATATTATTCCGTCTATCCATTTCATAAATATTTTTTTTTATTTTTTTGCTTCATAACTATTTTAAATTTTTATTTGTTTTATTATTTTTCTTTATATTATTCGCTTTATTCGAAAAGTTATTAGTGCAGGACTCGAAACTGTGCTTCTCGCATTTAGTTGCTTGCCAACTTTGCGTGTATTCGACAAACTAATGAATAATACAACAGTGATATGTGTAAGAAATGTCTCATCTCACTGATAGGAGGATTAAATCGGTTTTTTTTGTAATTTAAGGTTACTTTGGCGATACAGAGAGTGTTAAAATATTCAACTGCACAATATCTTCTCAAATTTTTATTGCAAAATATTGAAATTTGAGCTACAGTGAACCTTCGGAACGCAAAAAACTGAACCAAACTTTAGGCGAAAATTTTGATGATAACCCAATTTTTTCACCTTAGGGGGAAATATAGCATAGTTGAACCATACGTTTTGAAATTTTACACGGTAGAGCGCCAGGTAACGATAAGAGTTTTTTCTTTGTGTAGATAAGCGCAATAGGTAACATTAGTTGTTTGCTTCACTGAAACTATAGCCGAGCAAGTTTTAGCTTCGGTTCTGCACGAGTTGAGAAATTAGACTGAATCGATGGGTTTTTATGACAGTACGACTGTTCCCACGGTAAAGATGGACAAGTCTGTCTATGCCAAGGAACATGCTGGTGAACTCGGGTGATTCGTAGTTATGCTGCATAAGCTCGGCCCTCGTCAGCAAAAGTTAAGCCCGTAAGATATTAAGCCTGTTCTTATGACCCTGCCACTTCTAGTTTTCCGACCTGTTTACTTCACATCCTTGCTCTGACTTGAGTACTATGGCTCTAATTTTCATAACTTTCCCTACCCAGTAATCTCTAGTTAATTGAATGTCGTTAAAATGTAAAAAAGAAAATGTGACTAACATAGTCGAAATAAAAAAAAGAAAAAAATTAATTTTAAATATTTGTATTTTTCGTGACTTGACAACACAAAAACATGCAAAACTGCATTCAGCTCCAAAACAGCTGGTGGACAAATGTTTGAGAAAAGTTTATCGAATTTCTTATTCTGAACGTAATTTTAGTACATATGTAGGTATTCTGATATTTGTCAAAGTATTACATCTACGTTCCGTTAAATCACTCAACATGCAATGCTCTTTCAGCATATTCCCAGAGCGAGAGTTGTTGATGCTTTTGGTTTTTTGTAGATAACCGGGGATTTGTACCTAACTGAATCGACAAATCGGCACAGAACAGTCGTAAGCATTATACTTTTCCTAAATACTAAACCCCATGAGTCAAATTTGTTTAACATTTGGATATTCTTCACCCTACGCTAAATTGTTACCCTAACAGGTTGTAAAAGGAATGAAAGAGAACATACTTGTATTTTTTAATACTTTAGATAATAAAACAAATTTACGTGTTCAAAAATGTTATCAATAAAACGTTTTGATTCGAAATTCTGTGTGGTTTCAAAGCATACCAATGTTTCTCATGTTCACTTGGGTATACAAGTCAGAAAAAAAATCTCCGGGTTAAAGTCTCATCCGAGGCAGTAATCCTAGTAGTATAGGTATCTTGAGGAGGCCGAGAGTAGCGTATGTTCTGGGGCCCAGCATGGCTCTCGACAGCCCTGTCAATGATAAATACCCATTCATTCGAAATGATCTGTTAAGCGCGTCATAATGTACGTTAATGATAATGCCGACAAATGATGGCGGTTTTTGTGGTTTCGCGGGACCTTAGAAAATTTTTAAATGCCCATATAGATGAAAAATAAGTCTAGTACTTTTGACGAAAAGGTAATCTTTCTTCAGCATTTTAAAACAATCTTTAGAATATTCGACAAATAACTTAAACCAGCAATAATTAATTACAATTATATTGTAATTATAGTTTACTAAAATGTATTTTCATTTCTTTGTTTGCATACAGTTCAATAAGACGATCTGCTTCCCTCCAACCACTGCCAATAGCTCCCTGCACCGTGGAATAGTACTCCGGATGGGTGGCTTCTCCAGCAAACAGTACCACTGGCCGTCCAAGCGAATTAACTAACGGCATCGCCAGATCTACAGCTTTCGCATCCAAGATATCCGACATAACTGAGCGGCTTGTATATGCTCCTCGAAAATTTTTATTAGTATACCATGTAGTACGAGAGAAAGTTTTTGGTTCCGGTACATTGTACTTAATCAGAAACTTTCGCAGCACAAACATTAACCCCTGAACAACTTCCTTTTCGTGCATGGCCTCCATCGTTCTAGCATCTTTTCCGTATATCCAACCTACTAAGAGGTTCGGTTGGTATTCCGGTACGAAAAAACTGCAAATGCCTTCGACCCATTTCAGATCCGTTTTCCGAAGTTCCACCAAATCCTCCCGTCTCCATAAAATACCAAATCCATGCCAACCGGCCGGCCAGAATGGCTTCTCGAATTCTAGTACCATTTTATCGATGGTGCCAATGTAGAGTCCCTCGATCGCATTTACCTTCATCAACGGTAGCTTCGGACTGAACAATTTATGATGGGTTTCCTTTAACACGCCTAACGAAACCGTAATAATCACGTGGTCGGACACATAGATACTACCGTCAGAGCACATAACGCGCACCGGAGTGTCGGGATTTGATGGGTAGGTTATTTTGGTAACATTTTTGTTGAACAAAATAAAATCTTCGAGTGGGATGGGGTTGCAATTTTGTTCCGGGAGGCGTTTCTAAAACAAAAACTTGATTAAATTGTGCAATTTGCCACATGTTATCAGTGAATTACATACCATTAGAATATCGAGAATGGTTTTGAAACCCCGAGTTTTCCAGTTGATAAGATATTCATCTTGATGATCGGTAAATTCTAGCAAACCGGAGGCAGATACTTCGTACAAGCTATCAACAGCGTTGTATGTATTGTGATACTTTTGAAAGAAATCGAATATTTGATAGCACGTCTCTGTGTCGATGTCGCCGAATTTGCCAGTTTGTAACGCTTCCTGAAAACTATTTTTCGTGTTTAGGTTAGATGAATCATTGCACACTTTTGAAATTTACAATTCGACATAGTAGTCACCCAATGATTTTGAGTACGCTTTTAATCTTTGCACGTCAGCAATCGAACTGGTCAACAAGTCCATAGCGTGGTGGGTTTGTTTTATCGACACCTCTTCTCCATTGGATTTGATGCACAGTCCATTTTCGCGTTGAGGCTCAATTTCGACCAAATCATGCTCCGCAGCCATATCATAAACAAAATTGTCTGTTTTCGAGTGAACCCTGGAAAGTTCTACGATGAACATTCACTCTTGCAGTTTGAAACGATCTCACCATTGAGCACCGTAGTCCAGCACATTTTCTCCATACGGAACGGTATGGATTCTTCCGCCAATCCGATTTTCCGCTTCCAAAATTATGAAATTGCGATACCCTTTCTCATACAAACGTGTAGCAGCTGCAATGCCGGCAGCGCCAGCACCAACGATTAATATTTTCGATGCCATGATGTCACTAAACTTTGCGTGTCCAATGTCAGCAAGGAACTGAGAGAGAAACCATGTGTGCGTCTCTAGTCATAAGAGAGTCGACGCCAGCCGATGTTCGCGGATTTGTGTTTAGTTTGGGACGGATATTGTTGCTATCGCTGCTTATTATATTTATTTGAGTTTTCGGTTGTCAGGCACTCAGACTAGATGATAACCAAAACCGTACCTCAAAAAAACGATACGCATTATTTAGCTTTGATATTCATGTGATTATAAACTGAATATATTGGTATGAAAACATAAAATTGGCTCTATGGTTTCCTCTCTCCTTGTTCTGATAGCTTAGCAGAGAATAAGTAATATAGAACGAAATATTACAGATATCTTTCAAATAATGTGCTAACGATTTTTAATCACTATTTCCCGATTGTAACTGTTAGCTATTGTTATGATGCTATGGTAAAATTATATAATCGAGTTTCGATTTCATTTTGCGCGTTTGAGGAACTGTATTCCTAATTTAATTTTACTTAACATTAATTAAAAATTGAAACTCCGACAGTTTGCCTTTGTTGCATAAATGATGTATTATTTCGATGGGTTTTCTATACATTTTTCCATCCTGGTTCAGCTTTCTAAACTTCAACTGTAGTTTTATTGTATTTTTATTTTTCATTTCATCTCGCAATGCATTCATAACCATTTTTTTGTGTTAACATAAGATTAATCGTCAGAGTTTGAGAAATAATCCTTGGCTAAACAAAGCAGTTATTACCCACGTGTGCTTACTATATGCTCGTTTCGTCAATTTTAGGTTTTATTTCCTAGTAGTGAACCTTTTCGCATCATAGACATCCAAATACATTTCCCACGAATATTCCAAACCAAAAGGTTTTTTACACGACATGAAATGAAGGATGAAATGCTTAAAGCGAATAATTATCATTTAATTCATAATGAGTGATTTGATGCAATTTCCTAAGGTATGTATTCTGCAAGGTCAGCGAAAGCACTTTTTGGAGCAAACTCCACATTACAACCCCTACTGCAACTACAGAGGCAGTGAACTAAGTGAATTTTCTTAATGTTGAAAATTGTGCTATTCGCTGTGAGTTTTAATATACAGGGTGATTCAGCAGTTTTCTTAAATCAGAAAAAAAAAAAATTATAAATTAACTAAATCGCAAAATCTTCAATATCATTCATTGTTATTAATTGTTTGAAAAAATGTTTAAATGTTGACCATAGGAGTCCTTGAGATGGTCCATTGGACTCGTTCAATTTTTGATGACGCGTTCGAGCCTTTCAAGTGGTTGAAATAAATAAATAAATAAATGAATGAAAATATAAATTAATTAATCAATTAATTAATTAATTAGTTAATGAATTAATTAATTAATTAATCAATTAATTAATTAATTAATTAATTAATTAATTAATTATTTAATTAATTAATTAATAAATGACTACGTTTCAGGCGATGATGTCCCTGGTAGTAGTTCACTGGTAATATTGTTTGCATTATTACCATTATTATTATTGTAGTAGTTCACTGGAAATATTGTTTGCATCCTTCGTTACAGTTGGGACTATTTCAAATTTCCAGAAACATTGAATTAACTATTCAAATTGATGATGATCAGGATTCAGGACAGGAAAAAGCTGTATTGTAGTTGATTGACGACTCATTAACGGTACCAGAAACCACGTCTCTTGCAAGACCGGTAATTTGCCGTTGAACTGTAATGCCTAAGTGTAAATTGTTTTGCATTTTTATTAACGGGTAAGTGAGTCAATTTAGGTGTGATTGTAAAGTTAAGCATCATTTGGGAGATCAATACTTTGGAGTTTATCGAAGTTTTGATCCATCAAAAAGAAGAAGCGGACGAAGTACAAACCTCTAAATAACATGGGGCACGTGTCAATCGAATAAGTTTATTCCGATACTCGTTGATACGTAAATCTAACTAAACTGCTGGTTTGATAGGCGTTACTTTTTCCTCGATAGCGAGCACCGAGTTTGACTAATTATCAAATTATTGGTCATTGTCTCAGTAATCAGGTGCAGATTTGCCGGTATCGGTATCAGTAGTTTTATTTGTATCAATACTTGGCTACGGGATGTCAATGTGTACAACAGTGGCGTAGCCAGGGGGGGTTTGGGGGTTAAATCCCCCCCCCAAACCAAAATTAATTGCATTGAAAAAAAATTGATACTGACGAATTTAATTTAATATTCCACAAAATATTTTTGGAAAAATATTCTCTGATCACTACATTGAGAACTGTGTTGAAAGCGTCACTTTCAAACTTTTGGAAAATTGTGGGAAGGGGATCTTGTAACTTATTTCTTAGCCAAAATCCCATAGTTGTCAAATTACTTCAATGTAAAATAAAATAACTGTCTGAATTATTATGAGCTCATTTTTGGAAAGATGCTTCAAAATATAGATTAGAGACAATTTTTCGAATGGGAATCTAAATTTGAATAGGTTGATTGCATATAAAACATAAGCTTATTTACCGAAAACTTGCATACATTTCAACATTTGCTGAAAATGTTTTTTTTTAGATTGTGTAGAGTTTAGACAACAATTCAATATGGTTAACAACAAGAATAACATTTCAGAAACTAGTTGAAAGCTGGTGTAATTTTGTCTCTAGCAGGTCAGGATCGGTTTTATGAGCATTGAATTTTTGTTGTATTATCAACTTTATGAATAGCCTCTTAGCAGGATGCAATGAATGGCGTACTAAAATTTTGTGTGCTACGTACTGCAAGTTGTGAGGTTGACTAATGAAGAAAAGTAAAATTAATGCTCGATAGATTTTTAACGGTCACGATCACATTCATTCGAAACTGCCAAATTTCGATGTTAAGTAACATTGAAGAATTTCAAAACGTAAAACTGTTCATAGATAGAATTATTTTGACGGTTAATCCTCCTCGAAGTAATTATAGAGAAGAATTACTCTTCAAGCAAATTTGGGTCTAGACTTAATGTTTCCAGCAAAGTTTTCGAAAGTGCTATTTCAAACAACTTTGTCAAAGATATAAATATCCCACATATTCAGAGTATCGAAATATAGTAGTAGAAAACCGTTACAATAAGCTATTCTGAAATTACTGTATTTGATAAATCTCTTCTGCGGTAATTAAATAATAAATTCACATTGCGTTCAAGGTGCCTTTGAAGCTTACAAAAAAAATAAGGGAACTGGATTTAAAACAAATAATTCCCAGATATTAAAAGGACTCAAAAACACAAAGGGTGATTCCATTTTCAGGAGCTAGCATCAATTCGGCGCTAGCTTAGTCCGCCCACCAAGTTAGTGTCGGATTCTGATGAGATGAAGTCGAAACGCAAATTTCAGTTCCATCCATCCATAATTTAGTTATAGGTTTTGTGTTCTCAACTCGCAATGATTGTTTCAAACAATTTTATCCCTAGCGCAGAAAAAAATAGTTTTCACCTAAATTTTTCTTCACTAAGGAGAAATATAGCATGCCCAGTCCATTTAAATCCCTATATGTTGAATTCATATAGCCTTCACATTTTCAACAAAATTGTTTGAAATGACATTATCAAAAACTTTGCTGAAGGCACCATGTCTCTTAATATTTTTGAAAAATTAATTCACCATAATTACCTCTATGAGAATAAATCACTAAAATTTCTATATCAAAGCAGGCGCTGTTTTATGTTGATAACTTCCCGAAGTTGTCAAACCTTCAATGTCAAGGATTATTATATTAGGTGATCTTGAACGTAGAAATTTTTTTAGATCATTTATCCCACTTTAAAAGATCGCAATTTTTGACTTCCTTGACATATTATACAAGAAAATAATCTATAGAGGTTTGAAAACTGTTCCATGTTGATCCTTCTTGTTTGTAGACTGGAATGACGTCTGTTAGACTACTTATGTTTTTGAGTTTTCAATAATTTATCAAATCATATTAAATTTTAAGATTTTTTCAAAAAAATTGCGATTTTCATCAAAACCCCCTCCAAACCGAATTTCTGGCTACGCCACTGGTGTACAACCTTAGCTCATAGACTAGCAGACATAACACTCGAGCACAATTCTTCGGTAGCATTAACGGTCATTTTAAATATAATTTTAATTGCGACAATCGTCGCATATGCGATGATAGCGTGACCGACGCATGCACAAGTATATGGGATAACCCGTTTACAAATGAGTGTTTGGGACCGTGGATTAAAGATGGAGCTAGGCGAAATGAGCGCAGTATAATTTTTTGAAGAAATGTCCTCGTCTGTTTATCTGTGCTTAGATATTCGTACTTGGAAAGATCAATGTTGTCAAAAATTGACTTCCCCCATGACTCACATTATCACGAATTTCGTTACTATCTTTTTCCCCCTTCCCCATATGTCTCAAATGGTCACATTTTGTCGTACCTCCCCTGCCTAAAAGTGTTACATAATTTATGAATATATATATATATATATATATATATATATATATATATATATATATATATATATATATATATATATATATATATATATATATATATATATATATATATATATATATATATATATATATATATATATATATATATATATATATATATATATATATATATATATATTTCCTGATTATACATCATATTAACATTATTTAATCTGTTCCCCAATATTCCGCCACGTCACTCGGTCAGTTCCTGCTTGTCTCCAACCTCTCAGGTGCCCGATACTCGCCAGGTTCTGCTCCACTTGGTCCAGCCGCCGGGAACGCTGTGCTCCTCTCCATCTTGTACCTGCTGGGTTGGAGATGAAAACCAACTTGGTGGGGTTGTTGTCAGGCATCCTCACAACATGCCCCGCCCACCGTACCAGCTCCAGCTTGAGCTACTTTCCGGATACTTGGTCACCATAGAGTCGCGCAAGTTCGTGGTTCATCTTTCTCCTCCACACGCCATCCTCCTGCACACCACTGAAGATCGTTCTCAGCACCCTTCTGTCGAAGCCTTCGAGTGCTTGCAGATCCTCCTCGAGTATTGTCCACGTTTCGTGTCCGTAGAGAACCACCAGTCTAATCAGTGTGTTGTACATGACGCATTTCGTGCGGTGGCGAAGCTTCCTGGATCTCAAAGTTTTGTGGAGCCCATAGTAAGCACGACTTCCAGAGATAATACGCCTTCTGATCTCCCGGCTGGTGTTATTGTCCGCAGTCACCAATGAGCCTAGATAGATCAACTCGTCAACCACATTGAACTCGTCGCCGTCGATCGCAACACTACTGCCCAAGCGTTCCCTATCGCGATCGGTTCCGCCAGCCAGCATGTACTTCGTCTTAGAACCGATTTCTTCACCTTCGCTTAACTTTTAAACCAGGTTCACCAGTACGTTTAAACCTGGCTTAAGCGCTAAGCGAGGGTGAAGAAATCGGCCCTTAGACACATTTATCTTCAGTCCTACTCGTGCTGCTTCGCGCTTCAGTCGGGTATGCAGATCTGCTACCGTCTCCTTGTTTCTACCGATTATGTCCACGTCGTCAGCGAAGCTCACGAACTGTCCGGACCTCGTGAAAATCGTGCCCCGCATGTTCAATCCCGCACCTTCCACCTCTATATTGAACAGCAGGCAATATAGTGCCGCTTACAAAGTGCTATCCCAGATTCTGTTCCGGCGCCTATCACCGCTGGTAAATGGATTTGTCGGGAGTTATCAGGCCGGTTTCATCAACGGCAGATCAACAAACGACCAAATCTTTACTATACGGTAAATCCTCCAAAAATGCCGTAAATACCAGATCCCGACACATCACCTGTTTATCGAAGCCGCATATGACACGGTGGACCGTGTAGAGCTATGGAAAATGATGAACGAGAACGGCTTCCCTGGGAAGCTGACAAGACTGATTAAGGCTTCGATGGATGGTGTAAGGTGCTGTGTCAAAATTTCGGGCGGCCTCTCGGGTCCGTTTGAAACACGCAGGGGACTAAGACAAGGCGGTGGGTTGTCCTGCCTGCTGTTCAATAATTTATTAATAATGCCTTAGAAATCACAATAAGGACTGAAATTAATAAGAGACAATATATTTTTCATTCGCAAATCGCAACTAATTTTGCAAGAATCTCGTTCGTGGGCAGGTCAGTTAAAATATTCTTCAATATGCTATAATAATTTAATTATTTCTTCCACCTTATTAACTACGTAATTCTTGACTCAAAACTAAACTAGTTGGCTCACATAGATTTTAGAATCAAGGGAACTTGCATGGCGTTCGGCCAATGTATTCGTGCTTACGGCAACTCTTGGGGACTCAAACCCAAGTGCATTGAAAGGATTGCAGAAGGAATGGTTTTAGTGGCGTTCACGACAACATCTTATACTGTTCTTGAACATAAAACCACTATATATGAAGTACTTTCTTATGCATACCGTCTTAAGAATACTGGGCTCCGGAACAGTAACCCAATAGATCGTGCAACTAACCGCGCAGGAATTTGGCCCCAAATGGTGAGTTTAGCTGAGTATATACTTGCTCCCAGTCACCTTACACTTGCGCGTAGTTTGGCTTTCAAAACTTTTAAGGTTGCACAGAGAATGCGTAAAATTCGCAAACGAAAAAAGCAGTTTTTTTACACACCGTATGTCAGATCTTCATAAAAATCAATCAGCGTATGTAGAATGTTGTTACTGTACTGCTGATTGATTTTATGAAGATCTGACATACGGTGTGGAAAAAAAACTGCTTTTTTCGTTTACGAATTTTACGCATTCTCTGTGCAACCTTAATGCGAGATTTCCTCCTCGCGAGGATTAGTTGTGTGGCTGAACGGATCGACAACTTGAAGAATACGAAGTTTGTTATACTGAGGGTTCTTTGTTGGAGCGCCGAGTCGGTGCTGGTGTATATTGCCATGAAATAAGATTAAACCAATCCCATTTGCTTGGTAGATATTGTTCTGTATTCCAAGCAGAAGTCTTCGCGATTCTGTTTAGAGCACAATCGGTAGTTTAACAAGGAATTTGTGGTAAAATAATATATCTTCGCTGTGACAGGCTACCGTCAAAGCACTTAGTTTGGCGGATTCGAGATCGAAATTAATATTCGCTTGCAGGGGCGAATTCAGGAAGAATGTCCTGGGGGTCCAGACCCCCTCCGAATATTTTTCAATTGTTGAGCAATTTCAAATTAGTTTCAATTTTATATTTCTTAGAACTTCAACCAAGCCAATTTTAACCACTAATTTTAGTGGTTTAGTCTTTTAACAGATATTTATTAAATAAGTTTATTACGTATTACGAATTGTACAATATTCATATCAAAATAGAAATCTCAGAGCTCTCCCGAAAAAAATTCTGATTACTTGTCGAACTCAAATCAATGAACTTAGCATTTCAAATGCTGTCTACCTAAACACAAGATCCGTTCTTGTGATATCTACTCCCGAAACCAAAATATAAAGGAAATGTAAAAATGACGGTGTTTAACCTATTTGATTTTTTATCAGTAACACCATTTCCAATCTGTTTGTATACATAGTTGATTTGAAATTGCCAATGTACTGCTATAAATCACCTATAAACAAATCTAGAAAAAACAATGCAAACCTTCACGCAAAACAGACATCAAACTTCATGAAGTTCTGATATCCCTACAACTGAAGTTTTTTTTTGTTGGTATCAGTTTGAACAATGCTACGGCAGGAACAGTTTCAACTAAAGATGAAGCTTGTCGAGATGGATCGAACCCGGTCGTAGACGTCAGATGACAAAACAAACAAAAAAAAGATGAAGCTTATATCTTAGTTAGGTATAACTTTATTGTATTAAAATATGGATGAAAACTGTTAAAAATGTCAATTTGAACCGGATTCATGATTCATTTTTGATGCAATTGCACTATTGTAAATAGGATATAACGGATAGTTAAAAAGCACCTGCCAAGCTGTACTTTGAAAGCAAATAAAATTTTAAAATGAAATAAAAATAATGTAGACTAATTTAGTTATATCACATTAAATAAATTAATAATTTTGAAAAAAAATCTATGTGAATAAGTTTCCATTTCTAGCAAATAAAACACTACTTTTTATGTGAAACCAACCTGCTAGTGTCAAATTCATTTGTTTGTAGAAACTGAGCATTAGATTTTGAACTTCGACTCTTATAGAAGGCAGCTCTAAAGAATCCCTCTGACTTAAAATAAACTTTCGAGTTTTCGAGTTCGAGATTGACGGTATAACCTTTTCTTTATAAAACAAAATCAAACATTATATTACTAATAGTTCGTTTAATTTTTTCACGCGACCACATTATCAGTTTCGAACAGGTGAAAAATCATCCACTGTACTGAAGTTGTACAGTTTGAATTATGAACAACGTCTCATGGTATACATTACTGTAGTTGTGCTTTGTTTATCTCACTAAAGAAACTCACCAGTGTTTTCTCACCGGAGCCGAATCCAACAAGTGGTTGGTCGTTCTCCAGGTTGCTCATTTTTCTCTCAACTTTAAGGATTAAACACATACTTTGGGGCGATGGATTGAGAAAGGGATGCTCATTTGACCAAGTCGAGGAAAACAAATCTTAACAAATATATTATACGTTGAAGAACTGGCTAAGTAAGACGCTCATGAAAATGATACCTATATTCAATCACCTTCAGCCGAATATTTCAAGAATCCATTGATAATTTGCTAATTTGTAATGTGTCATTCAATACAAAAGATGCAATTTTTTATCAACGAATTTTCTTTGCGCTAATTTTTGAGTAATTTTGAGGCATTTTTAAAGACAAGATTAATGTGGGGTTAGAAAAGTTCACCTAAATGAAAATCAACTTTACAGAGTAAACGTTTATCTCGTGATTTTACGATCGTTTCAAAGATAACAGCTGGTCACATAGAGATTTCAAAATAACCTACATAGCTGAAATTTAGTTTGAGATATACTGACGTAAATTGTAATTGAATTTATGTAATATTACAGTGAGGACTCGCTGGTTGAATCGAATAATAAATGTCAAAAACTCACTAATGGAGAGGATAGCAGTGTACAGGTATCTGTGCACATCTCTAAATATTGGCAGATTGGATTGATTGTCAAAGTAAATTAGGCAATCCATGAGACGTTTCTGATCAGCTGATTGTTTCATTTTTACTTCTGACGTTACTCCAAGAGGCGTGACGTCCGACAATATCGTTGATTCGATCCAACATCAAACGAATCGGATTAACGAAAGATGTTTGTCGGACGAATTTTCCTCTTCGTAGGAGTAGACTTGTTGACAGAACCCCCCGCTGGATTGTCAAACAAACGTCTAATGGATTGCCTAATTTGACATGAGATTTTGACGTTCAGATGGTTTTTAGTTTGATTCATTTTGGGACATTCAATTAAATTTAACTCTTAAGAACACTGGTTGGATGTTTTGTAAATTACAGAAGCACATTTAACTACATTCATTCTAATAGATCTCTGAATTCGGTAAGCAATTTTACTTTAAATAACGTCGAGCTTTATTCAATGATTTGAATTTTTATTCTTCAATAGTATTTCTTTAAACACGGGTTAAGGCTAGCTTACAGTTCGGGAAACGCGTCACGGGATGTCGGTCACTGTCTATTTTAGATGGGGCCCGGGATTTCAAATCCCGTGACGGGAAATGGGTCTTCACAAAAATGACAGCTTTTATGAAGTGTAAACCCAACCGCAGGAAACATCACGGGATTTTAAAACTGACCACACTAAAATACGGCTGGCAACAATTCAACATTGATTGTTTCCGACGGGGAAAATTGTATTTTATGAGGTTTGAAATTCGGTGCAATTTTGATACTGTTGGTATATTTTAGAAGTAGCAGTTTGTGGTTTCACAATTTGGAGAGATCTCGACGGAAAATTTTCCCTTATCAAATCCCGGCACAAATCTCGTGCGAAATCCCGTGACCCATTTTCCGAACTTCAAACATGCCTTCAATATCAAGCAATGCAAAGCAAAGTATACG
Organism: Topomyia yanbarensis; assembly: GCF_030247195.1. Lineage (NCBI taxonomy): Eukaryota > Metazoa > Arthropoda > Insecta > Diptera > Culicidae > Topomyia > Topomyia yanbarensis. Next base: position 279,110,705 of record NC_080672.1, on the reverse strand, counting down.
TACGGACCATAACCTTCTTTATCGACAGAGCAGCCGATTCTTAGTGTACAGGATAATTGTAGAGCTAGTGCTATCAAGCTTAATTTGTCGAAACATTTTTCATACGTCCACTAAATAAGCATATTATGAAAATGAACACCTCCAATGCCACAGCCGATGAGAATGAGAAACAAAACAGAAACCGCAAACCAAACACTCACCAACGGAAATTTTGTATGTTCCGTTCATTTTCATTCAGTCAGTTTACGTTCGCCGTCTGAGTCAGTTCGGTTTGCAGTAGAGCTGCGTCTCGTAGTACGTCCATGTCTCAGTTCAAGCCATACTGTGCCTCATATAACTGGAAAGGCCAAATCGCTTTGTTACCTCGGCTATTACATTGCAGATTTCCGATAGGCTTTTCAGCTCTGGTATAGACAAGTGCTGTTTTACTGGTAGTTGTTTGCATAAAGTTCGTGTGAAATCGCGATTTACTTATTGGGCTCTTGCGGTTGAGTTGCACTTAAGTGGTTATCAGTCACACTCACTAACGGTAGTTCCCGACTCGGATTCTCTTTTGCGGTTGTCCCATTGTTCCACAGATCTAAAGTTCGTTGCAAACGAGCTAAGTCCTCTGTTGGCAGAATTGTTCCTAGAGTTTACATAATTAATCCGATTGTGTGTCAGTGTTAGTGTTAATTGCTTTTTATTCTTGGAAAGCGTTTCGTGTGGTGGTCGGATGAATCAACAAGAAAGGTAACATGAATTAAGTCACCTTTGTTGAGCGCGTGTATCACCAGTACCAGCACTACAACAGCGGCCGTACACGCAAAGCTGAAGGCGATTGGTAAATAACAGCACAGGAAACGGGCTTACCTGTGTATGTGGGTAACTGTTTGCTAAAAAGAGCATTCGGAAAAGTGCACCGCCAAAGATGTGTGATATACGACTCAAACGAGTACAAGAAAGTTGATCATTGATTAAGGTTGAGTGCGCCGTGCGTTTTTCTTGTGAAATGTGCAGCATTCGGTGATCTACTTTAATGTTTCCACGTCAATTTGTTGGCGCGACAGAGTCGGAAAATAGTGATACATAAATCGAATGATTCACGTTTAGAAAGAGGGTTAAGCCGAGCGAAACCAAGAAAACGACAACAAAGGTCATTGAGCGTAAATATTTTTATTCGTTTGTCGTCTTACGTGCAGTGTGAAAAAAGGCGAATCACGTCGCGACGACGATTGTGTATTTTTATGCAAGGGTTCTTGGCAGATTCAAGGAATATCGCGGTAGAACGAGTGTCAGAAATTTTGATGGTTGCACACTGATGGAATAACAACTATGACATGGGATCCTGTTCGAGACGACATTTTTTGTTGTCAATATGCTTTCTGCAATTGGTAAGTGGCAATTTCTTGGGTAGTAGATTTATCTAGTTATAAATAGAGGGGGTAATGCGTTGAGGTGAACGAGTTAAAGGCATTCACGGAACAAAACGCACCGCTTACTTTTTTTAACAAAAGTGAAAATTTCTGCAGAAATCATTTCAGCCGGATTACTCGTAATAGTAAACCTGTAAAAGATTGGAAAACTCACGTCAAATGGTGTTTCGGTTGGTGAAAGCTTTGAAACCATTATCTCAAACAAGAAAATAAAATCATTAACTTACTGTTTAATACAGCGACGATCCGTATTTATTAGCTCCTTTGATTATTTTAGGCTGACAAAATGGAGATATTGACAAAATCATGGTTCATTTTAGCTGTTAAAATATTCTTCTATAGTCCCTAGATGTAGCCCCATAACCCTTTCTGATTATTTGTTATAAATTTCTCTTAAAGGGGTATCCCAGCGCCAAATTCAAAAGTAATGTTTTGTCTTTCTCATATAAAGAAAGGCTATGCAATCACTGTAAAAATCGACTTTTTAACCAAGGCCCGGAGGGCCGAGTGTCATATACCATTCGACTCAGTTCGTCGAGATCTGAAAATGTCTGTGTGTGTCATTTAAACACACAATTTTCTCAGAGATGGCTGAACCGATTCACACAAACTTAGTTTCAAATGAAAGATATAACGCTCCCATAAGCTGCTATTGAATTTTTAGTTGATCCCGCTTCCGGTATTAAAATAAGTGCAACATTACTTGGATTTGCAGGTCTAGAACAGTTATGACCAATCAAAGTAGCTTTGACCTCATTGGCCACCTATGACGGTTCTTGGTGCCCCGGGGAACTCACCAAGTTCCTAAACTAATACAGTAATGTTTCGATTATATCATTATGCGTTTATATCAATACTCGTTTATATCACCCTCGATTATGTCACGGTTTTGTCTCGATTATATCACGCTTTTTGAAAAACAGACAAGGCACACTACGTTGTGATCCAATTAAGCTACATATTGTGTCCTGTCACTTTTAAGATATTTTTACAATTGATTTGCTTATTTACATGTAGGGTAATGAGCATATTATTGGGTTTCGGGCTATTTCGTTAAGGGTTTATACATGATGAGGTCGGTCAAAAGTTTAGTTATTTTTTACTCTTTTATCTTAAAGAATAGATTCTTAAGAATGCATCTGAAATTTTTTTAGATGTCCAAGCAGCAGAAGCAATGTTATATCGCTGTTCATCTTGGACGGAGGGCGTGGCGCGAAACTTAAGCGTTGTTGCAATGACTAGGATTGCCGAAATATCTTTCGGCTGATTCCAATTTTTGTTTTAAATTCTTCGTAACTTAATTGCCCCCTCAGCATAATACTATACCTTGATGCGGTCCGGGGGCTTTTCCACCAAAGCAGTATTACAGTGATTATATCACAGAAACTTGGGATACGATTATTTTCTTTTTAGTTAAGCTACATTGTGATCAATTTTAGTACTTAACTTGGCGACCTTTATTATCCACTGCCATGGTCAAATAATATACAATGTGGGTTTTGGGCCCAATTCTCTCTGCAGGCGCTCTTCTTTTGTTGCTGTATTTTCAATTAGATTCATGCTAACATTAACTAACACAAATTGCTTATTCGCTCATGTACACTAACAGTCTCTCATTCCAAACGTACAAACGTGGCCTACGCGATAATACAAACCTGTTCACAAGTGCGAACGCCCGCGATCTCGCCAATATTCAAACTCCCCGATTGATTAGGTGAACATTGGAACCTAAGAACCTAAGCTCGCGCAATCATAAATCGGTCACGTCTTAGGTCTCCGCCCTTGACCCTAGTAGCCCAAATTCATGTCTTTAGTTGGACCAATAGAGGTAGAAACTAGACAAGACGTCCACGCGCGATCATTGAAGAATACGCGAACATGCGAATGGCCACACGCTTATAAAAATAATGTGTCCACGCGAAGTTGCATACATACTGGCACACGCGACAAAAACGTCCACATACAAACGCTCGAGTCCTTCGCGATCATCCACGCACGACCACACCCACAATCTCGTAAAAAGTATAACACCCCGGTGACTGAGTGAATGGTTTGGCACTTATAAATTAACAATCCCAGTCTCGAGAGAGAGAACCTCCAAATGCCCGCGTTTGCGCGATCATGAATCCATTCGACCGGAATCCCCTATTCTCGCCCCTAGCGGCATAGGTCCAATGCCTTCAGGTGGATCAATCGAAGATATAGTGCTCATATCCACTAAACTACATAAAAATCGAATGTATACACACAAAGTCACATACATACGACAGACAAATATAAAAATTGTTGAGCCCTTCGCGGCCATCCACGCAATCTATACTCGCGCTCTTCCAGGCATTATAACATCCCGGTAATAGTATGAACGTCTTAGCACTTGTAATCACTCGGGCGCGGTCTCAAGCGTGAACCTACAGTCCCCCGCACTCGCGCATTCATGAATCGTACACGTCCGGGAGACTATCCTCGATTCTAGAAGTCTAGGTCCATGCCTTAATTGAATGAATTAGCTCTACAGCTCCAGTAGGACAACTCTCGAAAAAAATCGGCATATTATTAATACTCAATAACAATACTAACTCTTCTCTTTATATTATTTTTATTTATTTTCGGTCTCATGCGTTATATTCTTGTGATGACCTTTTCGAGCTCATAATCCAAGAAGAGCAACATTGCTGCCAACAATGATTCTTCTCTGCCATCAGACGTCGCCAAGTTTTAGAACAATGGAGATGTATTCTCATACTCGATGGAATCAGATAAGTAGGAACGATCAACAAACTGTAAGTAGTATATTGCATATTTCTTGTTTTGACGTATAAAATATTATCCGTATTAAAATATTATTTACAGGCTCCACACATATCTCAACACACACAAATACACAAATGCTTGACAGGTGACTGGGCCAAGTGCATTCACTCGTAGGATCTATCATTTCGATGATCGCCTCGATTCTGCGAAACCAGTGCACAAGTAAGCTGACATAAACTAGTCTCATCTGGTGAATGCATGTAACCTGGAAACCCCAGACACGACAGGACGAGACGCGAACTTACATTACAATTTAAATCATCCACACACACACCTACGCTCGCAATTTCGCCAACATTAAAACACCCCCTTACTTAAGTGAACTTTTCAGCACCTATAACTTTATAATCGCGGTCTCAAGCATTAACCCATCACTCGCGCGATCATAGACCGGCTACATTCGGAATTCTCTACTCTCGATCAGCCTAGACTCATGCCTTCAGTTGGACCAATCAAGAATGATGCTCATATTCACTAGACAACACGTTCCTCTACCATACACTAAAAATTAATTATCATATTCAGGGTCCGCGCGCGATAGTTCAAAAATACACGTGAATATGCAAATGGCCACACGAATCTAATATCGAATTTATGCACGCAAAGTCAGAGACACGCTAGCATTCAAATGCTCGAGCCTTTAGCGATCACACTATTACACAATTAGTAAACGCCCACGCTAACCCAGACAGATATGCACTCCTGGACTCGAACGCTAAAAACCACATCTTCCACGCATACACCACTCAGGACTGAACATTTGATTCATACATACAAAGCAACAAGTAATAATTACAGGTATTCGTCTAGCAACCGGGGGAAGTACATCTCAAACGCAGAACTTATCATTTCAATGATGGCCTTGGATCTGCGTTGCCTGTGTTCAAGGCACCATAGCTTTGTCCGTCAGGTCAAGGATGTATGAAACCCGCTAGCCACCACCCTCGGCCCTAGCTGCCCATAAAGGGATAAAAAAAAAAATTCTTCGTAACTTAATTGCCGTGTCCTAGGGCATGTTCAGGAGCGTTTTATTTTGTGTAGGAGTTTCAAAGTAGAACTGGAACTGAAACATTCACATCCCCAGCAGAGCGTTTTGTTTTATAATTTCGAACAGTTCTGTTTTAAAATTTAAAAGTTTTATACGACACCGTTCTATTTGTTGCTGATTTTAAAACACGTTTAGAACTGCAAAGTTTTCAGCATAGACACTTAGACCCGTTAGGCTGGGGAAAATAAATTTGAATGTAGTAACGCTGAAGGCATGGCGAGACATGAATTTCTAATTGAATAGAACATCTGCTAAAACTGCTGATGGGGAGAGCAAGTTATAGGATTAAAATTTTCAGTTTTATCAAAATTATGAATCTAGAACTGAAACACTCCTGGTGTAGTGGGTAAAAAAACGACTTATTTTTCATTCGCTAATTGTTAGTTATCTGCAGGAAAATCTAACAAAATAATGAGCGAAACAAAATAGTGATGATATGGTGGGTATTCCGAGATATACATTTTCCCTTGAATGGATGTGGATACTTTTCTTTTGGAAGGACAACATCAGCGATTGGATATGGGACTATTTACATGGATGTTGAAAGAACGAAAGCTGAATCGTAGTCCCTTCGAATACACTGTTCTTAATAATCAAGATATTTTCCCAAAATCTTAACGTGTCAGATTGCTTCAAGTTTAGTTTTGGGTGGTTCAACAATTTTAAGAAACGGTACGGGATACGTGAAGTGAAGCTGTGTGGGGAAACAAAGATGACTGCAAATGGGTAGTATGATAATAGAGACATGTCAAAAATAGGCTCATTATCCTACTATGATTTATTATTTTTGACTAACTTTAACTTTTTATTACTTTTTGTTTATAGAAATACATGGATTAATGCTTGAATGTAATCTTTTGTTTTGTTTTGAATATATCACGCTTCAAATATATCACGCTAAAATACAGAGCAACCGTGATATAATCGAAACATTACTGTATCTCAACTATTTCCCAGTGAATGCTCTACCGATTTTCACAAACTTGATTTCAAATGAAAGATACAGTAATACCATTGACTGCTGCTGAATTTCAGAATTTCATTCGGTTCTGACTCTTGGTTCCGGAGTTATAGGTCACACTGGAATTTTCCATATAAACCGTTACAAACGTAATACCTCATTGGCTATAAATCTATTGAAATGGTCACCAAATTACTTCGAATCGCAGGTCTAGATCACCAATCAACCATTCTTTAAATATATTGTCCACTATCGACAATTCCGGAAGTTCCGGATTCCGGGCATATTCCACAATTAAAGTCACATCGATTCTTAGGTGATGACTGAACCGATTTTCTCAAACCAAGTCTCAAATGGAAGATAGAATATGCAGTTGGATGTGGCGTCATACTAATTTACATATGCATACATAAATACGAACATCTACATATGTATATGCAAAGATATGTGCATACATATATGGATATATAAGCGTGATATAATCGATACATTACTGTATTCGTGTCATTATCTTGCATAAACTAGCACTTCAATGACATTATTATCACTCAGCATATGGAAGTATGGAATCTCTAAAGATTTCAGCATAAAAACCCATAATACCTTCTATCCGACAAAACGTAGGGGGCGGTGGGGAGTTGTGAACCATGGGGAGTTGTGAACACCGTCAATTCCCGCTAAGCTATAAATGATAAAAATGTTTTAAATGTTTCTACTGTCATGACGGCACTTTCTCATTAGCAAATGCTTCATTAACTCGTGTTCTTCGTGTTTAGGGAACTAGCGAATAAATATACCAAACAAAAAGTTTTTTTTACCCAATTGTATTTGTTATTATGGAGTCCCGTTATGTAGTTGTGAACCACCAGTAGTGGGGAGTTGTGAACCATAAATTACAGTGGATTATAGTTATTTTTTAAAAAGAACAGTATCATAATTCGAAAAACAGGGATGACTCATACATATTATGATATAAAAAGGTTAAATTTTATGCGAAGAACAGGATTCTACCACAATCTTGTGCCGCAACCGTGAATTCAGGTGGCTTGGGGCGAATTACTTTTCTATCTCATCTTTAGTTTAGAAATATCTTAAAATTTATCTTAAACCACAAAAATATTTCAATTTTTCTACTTTTTGTTCACAACACCCCACCAAACTAAAAAATGCCGATTCCACGCATTTTACGCATTCGGCCATATCTCAAAGATGATAATTATTATTTTAAATTGCTACAGCCTGTGGATGTATTAAGGTGTCCTTTACAAATAACTGGTCAACTTTCAAAAATCGACCAATGTTTATGGTAGTTATGCCCCGAAAACAAAACCATGTTCACAACTCTCCACCGTCCCCTACCTAATCCGTACCAAAAGAAAGAACCCTTAACCATAATATTCCCTCTTCCATGTTTGAATGTACTGTGAATAACATTCAGAACATTCCGAATCTCGAACTAATCATTTCCCATCAAATTGAGCAATTTTACTCCTTTGTTTCATTGTTTCATGTTCTGCTATTCATTTCTTAATTTTGGGAACCAACCCATTTTAATTGTCGTTTGGCAAACTACAGCCGAGTTTCCAGGTCTGGTGTAGTAGGATTGCCCTGGGATTGCTCACGTGGTTTCGCATTACGTACACGTGGTTTCGCATTACGACAAACATTGAAAATATGTTGTTGGTCTTTCTGATGGAAGACGACAGAAATATCTCGTTACGATTTTCCTCTTTCATCATTTCTTTTATTAAATTCTGTCCCTTTTTCGAAAATGATATCTTCGACCACCTTTTCTCTAAAGGCATACAACAAATTCGCTAAAAATAGGTTTTTAATGCTATTTTCGATGTTTTTCCTAAGTTAAATATACGTACAATAGTATTTAAACTTGTAAATTTGGGAAGTAACGAAATTCTGACCAGACAACGAATGTGGTCCTACTTTTTTGTAGTGTGGTTTTATGGCATCTCCGTTAAAATATCTAATATATTCGCATTGTATAACTTCATGCAATAAAGATAGTAACGATCATTGACGCATCATTACTAGTGTCCGCAGCTAGGTGATATCATCTTAACCTTCCGTCACACGTGCTAGTGCACTAAGTGCCCGCAGCTTTGAAAATCTAGTGAAATCATCTTAGAGCACCAGCGGTTGCTCGTTCAGTGAGCCATTTGCACGACCTCCGGAGGGTTAATGAGAACGTCATTAGTGGCGCTAAAAGAAATGTCAACACCGTTGACCGTCTTGTTTTGTCCGTAAATATAACTTTTGTTCATTTTATTATTTTTTCCAGTTCAATTATTTTATTCGTTTTATTGATTCTGTTCAGTCATTCCTTTCATTTTTTAAATTGATTGAAAATAACAAATCAAATGAAATGATTTGTTATTTTCAATCAATTTAATTTATTCTATTATTTTATAATTTTTTTATATTGTTTAATTTTTTAATCAATAAATTGAATTAATTTGATCTATTCGAGGTTTTATTCGTGCAGAATTCGAAACACCTCTATTTGGGTGCTTATTTCGCATGAGTTCTGCAAACTACTGAATGATCTAACAGTGATACGTGTTTGAAATGTCTTATCACACTGTAAGATGTATTAAATCTGCTTCTTTTTCGAATTTTTCGAAAACTTCCCCGAGGCTCCTACAAATAAGTTTATATTCGGCAAGCCTCTTTTGGAGAGTAGGTGAGTGGGTGACACTGATTATTTCAGATCATCCGCGATCTTCGATACGTTTCATGCCATAAAGTTGTTAACGCTCATTGAGGCATCCTTACTAGTATCAACCGCTAGATGAGCATAGAGGTTAATGGGGCAAATAGAAATTTCCGCGCCGCAGTGGTTTTATTAACAGATCCGTAACTGTACCTCATCCTTTCTGAAAATATGCAAAACTTTAAACTCACATGTACAATATATTCAAAATTTTCCGAAATTTAGGCTAAAGCATGCTGATATGAAGAAAGTTGATCTAATAAAATAGAGAATAAATACAGGGTGCATATAGCCGTTAATTTTGTATTCAAATTATTCATGCCAATAATGTTTCAATATGTTATCGGACATATGACAACGGTCGGTCAAATATCGCCGATAACACCCGTAATGTTGGCTTCGAAAGCGTACACAATAGACATAACTCAATAAAACTAGTTTTGAGGCATCATTGGTGTCCGATTAACTTGACCGAAACGGGGACTAACTCTGCTGGAACCAAAACCCTTTAGGATCAATGATCCGGAAATAAAAATCTTCATTCATGGTAGGGCCATCCATATACCACGCTGGCATTTTAGGGGAGGGTAGTCTATTGGGAGGAGGGGGTGAGCAACGTGGACTTTTCGTCATATTTTTGTCTTTTATAAGAAAATGAAATAAATTTGTATCCTTATTGGTGTGGGCGCTTACCTTCAATTTTTTTCAAAATTTTGAAATAGTCAAAATACTTATAACAGCATAGTGTGTGATGGTTACTATCATCAAAACAATTGGAGGAAATCGTGCAAAACAAAACCCGAGAAAAACATCCTGTGTTACTCATTTGACTCATTTGATGATTTAATCAAATTAGAGAAAGAAATCCATAGGTTACTTTAATTTTATCTTATATTGATGAATCTTTAAAACATAAATATAAAAGGTCATCATATCGTTCAGAAATGAGATATTTCCATGGAAATTTGACAAAAGACTCTGTGATTGAAGTTTGAACGATTTTCATTAAGTTCTTCTTTGTCATAGTAGTCAGGGAAATTTCCTGAAAACTCCACTATTGGGGAGGAGGGGGTTAAAACAAAAGGTTTTTTTTGATTACGTGGTATATGAACGGCCCCTAAGGAAGCACAACCCGTTGGAAATGACGCTGAATTTTGATAGGACTGACGTGTATTCCACACAACACTGCACTTTTGTAGATGTAACCGGGCCTCAAAACTCTCTTGAGAGTTGTTCTCGCACCAAAAACGTCAATTTTGTTTATTAAAAACTCGATTGTGCCGAAAATGGGCTTCGTCGGTGAACGCAGTTTTGTGATCAAAAATTATCCTCGACCAACTTCCCCGAAACCCATCGAGCTAACGTATCGTACGTTTTACATGGTCTCTTTAGGTTTTAATTCCTGGATCTTCTATGGAATAAATCCAAAGCGTTTTCTCGAAATGTTCCACATGAGAAAGAGAGAGGTCCATTTGCTGTGCAGGCACTTTAGGTTGGTAAATCGATTGCCTTGTACGCAGCTCACCGTGGCTCGATTCACAAACCCGCACACAGGGTTAGAAATTTTTCTAAAGAGATTTTTCTAACCCAAAAAGAAGTGAATGACCAAAAAGTTAAAACCTCTACAATCGAAATAAAAAAAGTTCTCCTATAGTTCACATAACGAAACCATTATATTTCGTCAAGACCTGATATTTGAATTCGAGCTAATTTGATAGTAAGGTTCTATTATAAAGACTAGATTTATTAAAATTGACTGAAGAACACCGCAGTCGGCTTTCTACGAAAGGATCTAATGGAAAAACTGCTAGTACCAGCGACAATACACTAAAATATAACAAACCTTATTGCATGTAAAACAATTATAACAATTAATGGCGAGGATTAGGCAATTTTAGCGTTGCATGAGAAAAGAGTAGTATCTTCTTCACATGGACTTTAAACACAATAAAGTAAAAAAGTTTTGGTATAACTAGATTATCTGCTTCTTTATAATTTAAAAATATAATACGTAACCCGATCAGAAACACATAACAGATATATTTCAAAACTATATCTCAGTCTGTTTCTAGCCACTAACGACACTGGTCACGTTCAAAGCAGCTACCCTTTGCGTTCGGTTCGTGCACGCTAAGCTATTGGAACCATATACAAATAAAGGACCGTTATTGTTATAATGAGTATTGTACGCGTTTTGTCGATCGAAATGTCTCAGCCTGAGTACAATGAGTACACATTGAAGCGTTGTGTCACAGCGGTCATTGACTTCAAGGCATGTGGTTTTCGCCCGCCCGTGCGGGAAGTGGAACGTTTGTTACAGGAAAAAATGTTCATTGGCAGATATGATCTTACACTCGTTCAATTTCATCATGTTCGCATTGTGGTACTGGTGCAGTTCAGTGCTCATGTCTCACTAGATCAATTTGTCTATAGCAACAACATGTGTCACTTCATAGAACATGATAACGTTAAGGTCAAGGTCCCTGTTTATATGGAGGACAATGCTGTCGACGTTAAACTACATGATTTGTCTCCTGGCTCACCTGATAGTGCAATTCGCAGATTCATGTCGCAATATGGCCTAGTGGTTTCTATTAAGACTGACGTTTGGAGGAATTTCTTCCATGGCATTCCCAACGGTGTTCGGGTGATAAGAATGCGACTAAAACGCCCCATACCTTCCTTTGTGACCCTGGCACATGGCCCCCTCTATGTACAGTCCACCCTGTGCACCTATGACCATCAAACTGCCAAGTGTCATTTTTGTGAACAATCTGCACATTATGGAAAACCGTGTGTGGAAACCCATAAGAACAAGACATCACCTACAACCAACAAAACCATCCAGACTTCAACGCCCACAACTAAAACACAATCAATTGTCCAACCAGTAGTGACGGTTAAACAACAAACAAATATTCCATCCACAACGACTACATCTAGTACTCCAGTAGCAACATACATCACCGCCAATCAAAATGCACTCAACAAGGATGAAATTTCCACGACCTTAGCCAGGAAAACGAAGACATAACAAAACTATCGACCGAAACCTTTAAGACAGCAGCAACGATGATACTATGGACGAAAGCGACGATCAAGGTAGCACAGTGAATGACCCTCAGGTGTTGTCAGGCAACACCGGACATGCTCCACCGCCTAGGAAACGAATCTCCGCTCGCAAAGGTAAATTTCGTGCGAAGGATTCAATGGAATCACATTAAAATGTTATTTTTTATTATTTATTTTCTTGTAAATGTATAAAAGACCCACGGCTCCTTAAGCTCACGCAACGAGCCGTGTCAATTAAACGAATTGAAAAAAAACTATATCTCGCATTGTTGCTTGTTATAAATTTCTGTTATATATGTTATATATTATTCTAAGACCTAATTTATAATATAATATGTTACAAAAATTGTGTTCTGCTATAATCTTGTGATTTCATTCTGATCGGGAATTCATCCACGAAAATTTGCGTAAATTCTTTAATTGTTCATATATTTTAGGAATAAGAAGAACAATTTTCGGTTCCTCTTTTTGTTTCTAAAATAATATAGACCTTCAGATATGAATATTAATGTTTTGTAAGATCCAGTTCTTTATCTAACATAGGGGAACATGGGGAGACTTGACCAGGTTTTCAGCTAAAACTGCATAAATCTCTAAAAAAAGCCTTCAATCCCCCAAAAATCATTCAGATATAATGCGCAAAGTTATTGCGCGTCTTCATGATTTTTTGCAGAATTTTTAATTTAATTTTTGAAAAGTTACAAAAGTTTTTCTGTGATCGTTTTTTCTGGTCAAGTCTCCCCATTGCGGGGAGACTTCACCAAGGCGTGGGGAGACTTGACCAAGAGAATTTTGAAAAATCATAACAAAAAATAATGACATAAAACATACTGTACTTATTTTTTCCCTATTGTCGATATCCTTAGGTAGCAGTAAAAAATGTAAAAGAGTTGCATTTGATAAATTTTGATTTTTTTAAATGCATTTCTTTTTAAGGATTAACTGTACTGCTTGCATTGCATGTTCACACGTCACGAAATCAGTCCCACTATTGCTAACTTTGCTTACAAATTTTAAAATATAAAGACTTATGTTTGGGGTGGGTTTTTTTATGGCGTGATTAACATTAACAGTAGGTACCAAAGCATAATAAATATTAGGAATTTTGTATTTTTCTTCAGCTGATCGCCACTTGGTCAAGTCTCCCCATAAAATCTTGGTCAAGTCTCCCCAACATTAGTTATTGCGTTCAATTTCATGCGAATTCTAGTAATAACTATTCCAATGTTCCAGTTTATGTTAAATCATTTCACTGCTTCACAAGGATTAAGAGGGTATATTAGTCCTTTAATAGTAATTAGTAGTCGAGTAGATATGTCCATACAAAGTTTGATAAAAAATTACATAATTTAATGCAAATTTATTAATCACGTAATATTTTCTGCAAGGAAAGGATTTTTTACTCCAAACTTTCAAAATTACCTTAAGGGATCGAAACAAGTATAAAAATATTTTTGAAAAAAAATTAAGAATCGAATAGGAGACGCCATAGCCGAAAATAGAATTTTGCGCTTGGTCAAGTCTCCCCATGTTCCCCTAGTCCATAGAAAGTAAAGTATAGCTCGTACCCCAACGTCCCATGTCAAGTGTTTCATACACCTTCACTACCTAGCCTGTTGTGCTCTGTGGAGTGTTTTTAACAACCCATCAAACATGAACAGAGATTGTATGATGCCATATATAAATATATGATAAAACCCTCTGCGTATTAGATTGACGCTTTCACTACCTGTGGCACTGATATCGGTAATGTGCACCCATCCTCTCCCTTGAGGATAATGTTTTCCACGACAGTTCGAGTCACGGTGCTATTGTTATGACGACTTACAATACGCCCTAGGGTTCCCGTTTCTTTTTTGTTACTGTCAGAATGAAACATCCCGCTGATTTGAAGTGGACGTAGCTGTCACTTTCAGGAAATTATCAGCATTGAATGGAGCCTCTGTGTGCCACGGTAGATATATGAACCATTAGGCGTGAATAATGCATCCTGCACGAACCATCTGTCAGACCGAAAAGGGTTGAATATATGAAATGAATGTTTCGTAAAATTGACTGATTGGCTGTTCAATTTTACCGGTTACAGACTTCACTTGAACTGTCCAAACAGACGAATACTTCTCCTTTTCCGTTAAATATGGGTGGAACTTTTGTCCAGCGGATTATCGGTCCCTTTTTATTATAAACAATTCTATTTCGATAAGGTTTTCCCTTAAGGAGATGTCTACCATCTTTCGCGGTAAAATACAATGTTCTTCGTATATTTATGTTTCACATAAACCAGCTCGTGTTTGTTAAAAAAATATTTAAACATAATGAAATTTGACTTCATTTGTTTTTACTGCGTTTATGGTGAATCCGATATCTCCACAATTAACGGTCTAGTTGATTAAAAAACGACTTTCAGTGCCCAAAAAAGGGCATGAGCTCTAAATTTAGAAATTTACCAGCTAGTTCTTATAGTTCAAAGGAGTTCTGAAGAAGCCAATTAATTAATGGTGGAGATATAACGCTCACTACAAACGCAGTATCCTTTTGGAGCGGTTGCCGTGATCCCGTCTTTTTCTGCAAGCACATGAAAACATGTTCTATCCGAATTTATTTAGCTGATTGACATGAAACATTTTGCATTATTTAAAAAAAATCACGAAAAACAATACTATTTTCCGAGCTCGATGATAAATAACCCCTGAACGCTTTTGATTGCAAAAATAACAAGAGGGAGGGGCTGCGTTGTATATTTATATTTAGGTTGAGCAAATATGAACTACGTTTGATAGCCGTCCTTAGCTTCAAACCACATACAAGCGAAAGGTTGTTTATATGTCAACAGTCGGAACATATCATGCTTTACCTGGAATATGAATAATATCGATTTTTTGGATCGTAATCCTAATGCTTTTATCTAATCGCGTCACGCTGCAGAAAAAATGACGGGAAATTGTTGTGAAATCATTCGTTACACAGTCTTCCCCTTAATTAAATAGGGGAACATGGGGAGATTTGACCAGCTTTTCAACTAAACCTGCCTAATAAATCTCTAAAAAAGATTTCAATCCTTTCAAGGTCATTAAGATATAAAAGATATAATGTTTACTAGTTCTAAAAGATATAGATTGATGTTTGATGTGGGTTTTTTTTATTACGTGATTAACATTAATTATAGGTACCACAGCATATTAAATATCAGAAAAAATATCTTTCTTCACCTTATTGCTACTTAGCCAAGCCTCCCATACAGTCTTGGTCAAGTCTCCCCAACCTTAGTTAATGCGTTCAAATTTTAGTAATAACTATTTCAACATTCCGATTTAAGCAAAATCATTTCACTAGTTCATGAAGAATTAAATAATGTATGAGTACTTTAAAAGTAATTATTAGTCGAGTAGATATGTCCATACAAAGTTTGATAAAAAATTACATCATTTAGCGCAAATTTATTAATTACGGAATATGTTCTATAAGGAAAGGATTTTTCATTCAAAACTTTTAAAATTACCTTAAGGGACCGAAACAAGTATAAAAATATATTTGATTTTTTTTAAGAACCTGTTAGAACACGTTATAACCAATAATAGAATTCTGCACTTGGTCAAGACTCCACGTGTTCCCCAACATACCAATATTAGTGCCAAATTGGAATTGTACATTATCATTATTCCTCCGAAAGTTTTACAGTTGCGACGTTTTGAAATTCAGGTTAATTCGCGTTAGAGCTTCAGGCGATCGCCTAAATATAGATAATGATGTTACTGGTGGAGAGTTAAACCATTCGAGTTGTGTGAAAAACTAATAATCTAGAAGCATGTATTTTTTTTTTAAATTGATAAAAATATGCTTTATTTATTATTGTATTATAATGTTCACATTTGTGGAACGTTATATTACAATAATAAATAAATCAAATAGTATGCTGGGCTTTATTAAACGTTTCACCTACAATTTTGAAGACCCTTACACAATAAAATCATTATACAATACATACGTCAGGACAATTTTGGAATATTGCAGCATTGAATGGAACCCATACACTGTCCTGTACGAAGAATGCATCGAATCAGTCCAAAAACAATTTATTTTGTACGCACTTCGTAAACTAAACTGGACGACATTTCCTCTTCCATCGTATAAAGCACGTTGCATGCTCATTAATATACAAAAATTCAAAGAACGCCGCGAATTTGCCATGCTTTGCTTTATCAACGACATTATTTCTCAACATGTACAATCCGCATAATTACTTTCGCAAATAAAATTTTATGTACCTAGCCGACAACTAAGAACTCGTAATTTATTCCAAGAACAATCTTTTAGGACAAACTATGCTAAAAATAGCCCCATCAATAGAATGCTGCGTCATTATAATGAAAATTGTGTAATAATTGACCTTTCCATGTCTAGAAAACAAATTAAATTTGAACTAAACCGTCGAAATAATGTATAGTATATAAGTAAATATTGTAAAACCATTCTATGTAGTCTACATATGCTTGACGAAAATAAATAAATAAATAAATAAAAACCTAAATTTTATCACGATCCACATTTTAAGCTTTTTTGTAACCGTTAATTTCACGATACTCAGCTTGGGATAATTTTATATTAAGTACTACTACATATTCTGTGTGAAAACTATACAGGCAGAACTGTATTGTTTTTTTTATTCAAATGCCCGGTTCGACTTTAATTCTGCCCATCAATTTAAATGCCAAGTTGCAAAGGCATAACAGTGTGGCTTGATAAAAAAAAGTCAGGAAGTGTTGTAAAAATCCTCTAAACAATTAAATAAATGGCATAAAATACTAATCTGAGGTTATGTAAAATGCTCATTTTAAGTACAAAGATGCTAGAATCCGACTTCGAACTATTCAAACTTCCATTTACCATAAAGTATCTGAAGAATAGAGACAAGATTGTTGATTGCTGTTTCCTCTGGAATAATTAGCTTTTTGTCTTCGAATGACTTGGAGTTTCCTCCGCACAATATAGAACATAAATGTACCACGAATGCGGCAATTCAATTCAATTTTCAATAGTTTACAGTTGCTCTATGAAGTGTGAATGAGCATGCTGAATGCTGAGGGAGCAATTTTCTTTTCGATAAAACTCAAATAAGTGAGTTTCCTTATTCCAATTCGATTGAAAGAGATTCTTCATAATCGTCATTCAATGCGAGGCAGCAGTGAAACAAAAGCTCAGGCAAAAGAGAAGCCCAAAAGAAGTCAAGTCAAATAAAAAGAAAGATATTTATTTACATCCTGCCGACGTCTAGTTGGCTGTTTTTCTGGTCGGCAGTTACCTCTGTTGGTCTGCCGGGCTACATTGAGGTTACATATCTATCAACTGCCTTTCTTGCTGTTTATTTATATTTCCACATTAGCATTTTTCTTTTTGGTTCTCGGGATTTTGTTTTCTTTTCTGCAGGTTTTCAAGAGTTTTTCGCTTCATTCCCATGTTCGTTGCTCTTGATCGAGCAAGCGTAACGTCATGCTTCTCCTTCGTTTTTTTCCATAAGTCGGTATGCTCGGAGAACCTTTTTTTAACTACTGCAGAAAAATTCCTCCAGCTCGCTCCGTTCTATTTAGTTTCGGGATAAGGCAGCCGGAGATAGCTGAACAAAAATGATGGGAACCTCTCCGGGTGCCGATCTCGATGGATACTTCCTTGAATATGGAAGTAGTGCCATCACATATTTTACTGCTATATGTACAAACTTGTTGAACTTTCGAGAAATGTTCATGGTGAAAAATTTGCGTGAAATGTTTATGATACCTCGTTAACCGGAAATTGTTCCGTGGAACCTTCTGACGTGTTTTAATTATAAACACGTTTTCGTTGATAGCCCATGGAAGGCTTCCTATTCTCCGTGACTCTGGAAGAATGAAAAAATCTTGACATGAAATATCATTATTGTGCAGCAATGTTCTGGTTCTAGTTCTTCTTATCACTAGTGCGAACGAAGAAGCTCTAGCTTCGAAGATGCTATTTAAAATAGTATTATATAATGTTGTGATCATAAAGCTGATCTTCTGATGAACATTACTTGTATTAGTAAATTAAGTTTTCTATTTACTAGAACAGGCTACAAAATATTTTGTAAGAACCGAATAATGGTGATCTGCAAGCAGCGAAATTTAAAACGCTTAAACTAACAAAATACAGTTTTGATTTAAATCGTCACTCTATTATTGATTCAGAACTCATTGATTGTTAAGTATACATTTCTTTATTGTTAAACTAACAATATTATTTTTACTTCAACCCAAGTTTATTTTATGTTGGTCTTGCATAGTAGTAAATCAGCGTGTATTGTGTATTTTTTGTGTGTATTCCTACCAAATGTAAAGTACTGACGCAAATTATACTCTGAGTAAGTGCCAATATTTAAAAAAATAAATATATTGAAAGTAACATTATCTTTCTAACTTCCAGAGCAACCTTGATATGGCGAAAATTGTCTGGCAAAGGAACCTGTAAGATTTTGGAGCTTGTTATTATAAATAAAAATTAAACCATTAAAATTTTTTTATGTTTTTATTTAAAAGAAACAAAACATTTCAATAGTTACTGTTAACTATATTATCTGTTACTTCAACAACAGAATATTGTTGAACTGATCGTGTTCTCATCATTGGATCAATAACACAGTGTCAATCGTTTCAACAATTTTATTGTTGATTCAACCGATTATGTGATTTAAATCTAGAAACGTCAAAACCATAATTTATTGTAGAAATAACAATATTGTGGATTGAGGCAACTATTGAATATTATTAGCCCTGAGACAATAATAATTATTATTGAGCTTGAACCAGAATATTGTTATATCTACAATACATTTTTCTGCGTGTGATCAGTAGGTATTAGTAGAAACAGCTACCAACTCATACTAAGATTCAGTCGAGCAGTGTATGTGAGACTGAGTCATTTGGGTCTCAGAAAAATCTTGCAAGTAAGATCGTTATTTGTACATTTGTAAAAAATTCTGATAACGCGGATCTATCTTATGATGACTGGTTTATGACATTAGCGGTTTACCTATATATCACTATAACAATATAAATAAAAATATAAAGTAAAATATTCATGTTTTCATTTATTTAAGGTAAATGCGAATTACAATTGATTTGCTTACTTGTTGAAATGTAAGATAGTAGTTAATCATTATGGAAAATAACGATGCATTACTCCTAGCTTTTGTAGTACAGAACAATGTTTACTTGTATTTAGAAGCAAATCTAAAGTAACGAAACATCCCGGATGTTGCGGGACAGTTCCTCATTTCAAGGTCTTGTCCCACATGGTAGAACATCCCGGAAAGTGTCTCGCATTTACCTAAATGCTGATTTTTATTCCAAAATAATCATATTGTACAAAACACTCTTAAAAGTTTTGAGACATGCTGCTTCATCTCCGAACTACGTGGGAAATGTACAATCGAGCCAATTTATTCGCATTGTCACAACGCCTTTTAGGCTTCTAATATGGGCCAGGATCCTTATCAAGATTTTAAAAACAAATTTGGTACATTCGAGTCAAAAAAATACATAAAACTCGCTTGAAATTGAATAATTTTACTCAAATCAAAGATCAATAAACAGACACTTTAGAAATCTTCAGGAAAATAATGAAAAGTTAAATTTTGGTTCCAGTTGTTTTTTTAGGGTTCTCCTACCGGAGCTGTAGAGGTGGGTTCACGGAAGGCCTCCCTGTCAGAATCACTACTACGATTGTAGACGAAACGGGAAATGTCACCCACTAAAACAGAAACCGTGTATCTGATAGTTAATTCTCAGTGTACGGTTCAGAGGCTAGAAGAAAGTGGATTTTCCCATATCACTATAGTTCCCGGTCATGTCGCAATGGAACGTGTTTTTTTTAAATTATTTTGATTATGGAGGTTTTAACCTGAAGGGCATTCGCCTCTTCGGGTTAGAAAAGTCTCCTAAGAAAAATCTGTAACTCTATGTGCGGGGTTGGGACTTGAACCCAGGTGAGCTGCGTACAACTACACTATACCAGCCCCTTAATGGAACGTGTTGTCTAGTGAAATTTAAGCGTCATTTTTTTCTGATTGATCCTACTGCAGGCATGAACCTAGGCTGCTAGGGCCGAGAGTAGGGCTTTTAAAAGTAACCGATCCATGATGGCGCGAACACAAGCGTTTGTAGGTTTATTCTGGGACGATTTGGAAATTTATAAGTGCTAAAACGTTTACTTAGTCACCGGGGTATTATACTGTTTGCGAGAACGCTCGAGCGCTTCTATGTTAACGTGTTTGTCGCGTCTGCTAGCGTGTAACTTCGCGTGGAGAAATTCGATTTCATAAACTTGAGGCAATTCGCATATTCGTATGTGCTCTTGAATGATCACACGGATCGTGAATCTGAAGCTTAAGTGGGATAAGGGTTTCAACGTGAAAAAAAAACACTTTTTTGCGAATTTTTTAGAACTTTGAAAAAAGCGAATTGATCAAAATTTGTTCATTATAGTGTATCATTTCAATAAAATTCTGTAATTTTTCTATACAAAAATATCGACAAACGACTTGGTGACGAATATTTTTGTAGGACGTTTCTGGAAAAACACGATTTGCGGTGTTACCGCCATTCAAAAACTACTTAACCGATTTCTTTCAAACTTTTCATACACATTCTATGTAAAAAATACCTAGCCTCTACGTTGAATTTTGGAAATAATTTTTCAATTAAGATGGTTCTTAACTAATTTGAAATAAAAATTGCTATGTTCCACGAAAAAAAACCGCCATTTTATGAGTGAATAATAATAGACACATTATCTTGAAAACTCAACGTAATGATTAGGTATTTTTTACACAGAATGTGTATGCAAGGTTTACAAGAAATCAGTTAAGAAGTTGTTGAATGGCAGTTAACAATGCAAATCGTCTTTTTCCAGAGACGTGCCAGAAAAAGCTTCGTCACCGAGTCGCTTGTCGATATTTTAACATTGAAAAATTACAGAATATTATTAAAATGATACACTATAATGCTCAAAAGTTTTGATCAATTCGCTTCACATAAAGTTTTAAAAAATTCGCTAAAAAGTTTTTTTCACGCTGAAACCCTTAATTTATAGTTTACGTTTTGTATATCACTAGAGTTCCCGGTCATGTCGCTATAGAACGTGTTGTCTAGTAGACATGAGCGTCATTTTTTTTTGATCGGTCCAACTGAAGGCATGTTGAGAAAGGCTCGAAAACGTTACCTCAGTACCAGAAGCGAAGTCGACAAATCGTTCGTACGGGTTTTAGAAGGCGAATTCGAACGCAGCTTACTTTCGCTCGTATGTCACCCGAAATGAGTGCAGCATGAGGGATGACCCCAAGCATCTTTGGTCTTACCCGCGGAACAAAACGTCCTTCGGCGGAATCCCTTCAAGCGTCAACTATCGAGACAGGACATCACGACACTTGCAGAGTCAGCAAATCCATTTTCGTCATTCTTTCAACATGTGCTAATTACTCATAACCCTAGTCTGAATCCTACTTAAGTAGTAGGCCAGTATTCACTTTGAATTTGCCTGCAACTTTTTTTGGAAAGCTTCAAATCATCGTACCTTTTAAATCGCAGTGCTTCTGTGCGATTGAAACTACACTCTCAGATTCATTTTACATTACTTCGGGCGTTCCTCAGAGAATATCTGATGTGTTCTGCTCTTGTAGAACGAGTCACATCCGTCAAGGATCTAGGTATCACTTTCGACCGTAAACCACGGTTTACCGAACATGTGTCTTTTGTCATAGCTAAATAAATTGACAATCAGATACTGAGGTCACAGACATCCATAGGTGTGCACATAGTTTGAAAAAAATTAAATGTGGATAAAAAGGGTTTTTCCTAAAAATATCCAATGATTACTTCGAAAGGCGATCAAAGTCACCCCGGTTTACGGTATCATGATAGTGGGAATTTCATATGTGCCCGCATTAAACCACCCTAGGATCGAAAGTATGATCAAATGACTTCAATAATATTTTAGTCGTTTTGACTTGTAGATGAAGGTACTCTCTCCTCGAAACACTGACTAATGAATGTTTTGTGTAAAAAATACGAGCCTGAAACTTCGTCTTCACTGTTAGAAACACTTGCTTGCTTCTTTGCTTACTATTAATAACATTGAAATTATATGGAGTTTCGTCTTTAATTATATGGTGTTCATTGATAGGAACTCTTGTTCGATATATAAAGCCCATTATCGACTCAATTCTACTGCTATAAGTGTACCTGATTTCAAAACTACTATTTACATGTTGCATCCTAACATCACCTGGTGTATCTCTCTGAGGAGATGGTACCGAGCTTGCTAGCAAAGTACCCGTCAATGGTCCGGCGCACGACTGCTCATTCCGAGGCGATCGAAAATCGGCAAACTAAGGCTGAGGAATCAGCTCGTCGATAGCATTTCCGGTACAGGTTGCCAGACCGGTTTTTGGATTTCATATATGAAGATCAGTGGCCGCGAACAAGACTCACAGTGGATTTGCTGATAATTGCTGGCAAATGGTAACGGATGGACATTACCCTTTCGTTGTTTCTGCCACACCTGCGCTTCATACTTTTGTGATTTTATTGTTGAAAAAATATTGTCCCCACTGTTTTCGATAACTAAAAGGCTGTTAGTGTATAAAAATAATATAACTATATTGCAAAAAACTCCATGTTCAAAGGGACCTACAGCTTCGTCAGTAGTGTTCCTTTTACTTACTTTCGTCCGTCTTCCATCCATCATCGTCTCTCTGTTACTCACAGGTTGCCCTCTGGGGTATTGAACCAGATCATGGAGTGCATACTTGACGCTTCCTTTCATAAAACATAAAACATGTACACAAAGCGGTGAAAGCGTGATCTTTGACTGGTTCGTCGCGCGTCGGCCTATGAAGCCAACTGGAAGTAGTGCTCATAGAGCATTTGCCATTATCGTGGCAGCTTTTTTGCTTTTTGCCTTTCTCCACTATTAGCGAATATTTTTATAGCAGACCGTTGCCAGAGTTGCTAGACCAGTGAGCAAGAGTCATCTATTGGTCATTGTAATATAATTAGAGAGTTTATGTTCTTCTGGCGCCGGTTGAGTGAGCCACTCAGGATGAAATCTATGCTCGTGGCTACTTTCAGCTTTCCCGCTTGCCTGTTTAACAACATAACCATCTTTATTTCTGATCAGATTCAACAACGAAGATACCGCAGCATCCCAATAGTTTTATTTCCATCATTTCCATTTCACCACTAACTGGTATTATTTTACCTTTCAATCAACGTGCTTCGTCTGGATTCCATCGGGCTCCCTGACCGCACTACTGAAAGTAATTAATTGCTTCATGTCTAGAAATGGTAATAAAACTATTTTGTCATGCAGAGTCTCAGCAGGGTTGATTGAATATCACGATTGTCACTCTGTTATTTATGTCAATAGGTCTACGTACTTGATAACTCGGGCTCGATTCATGCCTGGGTCTAAAATTTTGGACGGATGTTCAGTACTTTTGACACTATCGTTCATATAATAATCAGTGTTGTCATAATCATAATCAAAAAATTAAAAATCAATGATCACCGCGCAAAAAAATCACCGATAATAATCGTCTTCATTATTACCACCTGACATCACAAACCTTATAACTTGATATACCGAGAGTGATGTTGATCTAGTATTCTCGTTTTCAATTTTATTTGCCCGTTGTCACCCATTACTGTTCACGCAACGGTAACCAAAATAAAATCATCACGTGATTGCTACACATTTCAGTAGAAGAAATTTTATTAAAAAATCGTGAACGATTTTTCTCAGCGTTGGATGATCTGTCTGTGGCTAAACGCTCTCATCATATTTTGTAGGCTCTATTAGTAGAACACACAGCTATTGGCATTTTCGTTGTTGACAATGCATTACACTGGTGTGGTCGGTTTTACACTCACACAAACTCCCTAACAGCAGAGAAACCGTGTGAAGTTTCCGGGTTTCTAGTGTTTTGACGGCTTCGGTGATCACGATGTAAGCCCAACAGGTCAACTAAAATCCTCAAACATGTTTAATAGTATAGGGACATGTACTATATGTACTATAACTTTAAATATTTTGGTTCGCTGCGTACGAGAGCATTTTCCCCCTAAACAAATGTGTTGGGCCCTAATTAACTTCACGCATCTCCCGTTATATTCAGCTCTAGTTGTCCAATCGCAGCTACTGCAAAATGGCAGACGAAACTGATATAGCAGTTTATGCGCATCATAAAATATTCAATATCACACATCATTGATAATTGGTGAGATTGATTTTCTCTTTAGATGATTTTATGAGTACGTGTTAAAGAAAAACTTATCACGATGATGAGATCGAAGAAGGCGTAATGGATTTCACATTTTCATTGTATTGCTAAACTCATCCGTGATTTTGCTGATAATAAATATCGAGTAAGAGGATCAGTAGTAATTTTATGCGTTACCGATTTTTGATTTTTTGAAAATTTCCCAACACTGATAATAATTATGAATTACTAGCTAATATCTGTCGCGCGTTGCTGCGACTGTCAACGAAATGGGAGTAAAACACAATTTGTTCCGAAGCACCACCCGGCGGGCAAATAATTCCCAGCCAATAGCACACAAACACACTCCATAACAAATGTCTAATACGTATAAATGTTTACGGAAATTGGTTAAGCCGTTTTGGGAGTCCTTAAATCACATACATTCAAACATTGACTTTTAAATATATAGATAGATTATTACGTTTCTACAAATCATTAAACGCCATGGGTTTCAGACGAACAGTACTCATGAAATCGATGAGGTCTTATCTTCTAAAAAAGAGATAGAATATACAACGTATGTTCAGATTTGAAATAGAAGTCTTTTTGCCATTGAATTTCACTTCTCGATCAATTTTAACTCGAAACAAGGGGCGAACGACCCTAAGGTTAAAGCCTATATAATCGAACCAAAAATGAAGCACTTTGATTGCCGGAACCTGTACTAAATAAAAATTAACAAATGAAGCTCACGTTAAACTGCCGTTATACACATATTTGTCCCATGTATATAGGGGATCCCATAGAACATGGGACAAATATGCGTATGACGGCAGTAAACCAAGTTTAAAAAAGTAGTTTTATGAATAATAATTATACAAAAAGAATCTCTTCATTCACCATTGTGATCTTCGTCATTCGTCAAGGCCTAATATGAACAATGAAGATTAGCGAAATCATTTTTTTTTTTCAATTTCAATTACCCCCCTACAGCGCTCATAACTTCCACACCAAAAACAAATGGAAATGTGGCGCAATTGAGCAGAGAACTCAGAGCAAATGATAGATTGTTTTAAAAATACAAAAACATAATCATACAGTATCCTCGTTAGCTCGGAAATAACAAACAAATGAGAATGTAGCGACTTGGTATCAGCAGCTAAAGCCAAGCACCCATTCAAATAAAAATATTTTTGTACATCAAGTAGATACAATTCCCAGATCAATTAGTTCGACGGTCGGTGCAGCGAGTCAACGGTCCCGCGTATTGAACATTACACTACGCACCGTCTTTGAATTGACAACAGGTGACGGTCTACACCCAAAAGACGACCCGTATGATTGACATGCCAGACACACGATTCTAATGCGAATTTCGCATTAGAACGGGTATAATGCATATAAAGCGTTATTGCCCCGTGACAAAAAAGCATTAAATGGCGATCACTGCATAGAAACTAACACAATCCCACTATTAGCAATGTATTGGTGAATTAAACGTAATAGGAGTATTGATTTTAAAACGATCCTGCACTACTACAAATATGAAAAACACTTCCACTCGTCTACATGTGAGTTCGTATGTATAAGTGACTTGCGTTCTAAAAATGCTCGCACATGCGCAAGGAACTTATTTTCATTTCGTCTTTTATCGATAGCATGTTCTATATAACGGAGTGTAGCTCCCGGTAGTAAACAAATTGGTGAGGCGATGTTTTTGTAGAGATTGTATATGGCCGACGTTCTCTCCATCATACCCAAATACACTAGGCATGTGCGGGTTCTATGAAAGATGAATTTCTATAAGATGAATTTGAACGAAATATTTAGAATTATTAGTGCAATAGAGGGATTCCATGAGAAACCGGCCGACCACAAACAATGACCATCGTCGATTCAAACGAAACATTTAAGTTGAGTTTGGTTCATGAATCTCCTTGATTTTCTTTGACAATTGCAAAGTTTTGATGTAAGAGCAATTTTTTAAAGGGCGTAGACATTTCTACGTACATTAATTTAAAAAAAAATTGTTCTGTTACTGTATTTTCTACAGCAAAACTTTCTGAGAACGAGTTACAGAAAATGAATATTTCTGTATGAAAAAAATATACACTGAAAAAAATGTTGTGTCATATTTCATAAAAACAAAAATTTTGCGTTAAAAATTTAAATTGCAAAAAAACACATTTTTTAAATTTATTTTATATTTTGTCAGCAAAATCCTAAAGAGAAAAGGAACATTTTGAATATGATTATATGATGGAGACCTTATCGATAAAAAAGTTTTTCTAACAGTAACTTTATACATGTTTTTAAATTTCATACTGATTGACATACAAAACTGATATTTTATTACGGAAAATAATTCTAAGTGTCGTTTTAAATCAAAATGCATTTAACAAAAATCTTCCAAAAGACATGAAAGAAACTTTTTCAGTGTAGGATCATGGAGAAGCTTTCAATAAAAAAGTTTTCCTAACAAACAACTTTTAACATATTTTTATAATTCATACTATTAGCAGTCAAAAATGCAATTTTTTATTTTTAAATATGATTCCTAACGACATTTTAAATCAAGCTGCTCACAACAAAAAATTTCTGAAATGTAATACTTCTCTAGATATTTTAAATTTTATTTTAACAACACAATTATTTTGCTTTATTTTGACCTTTTCATAAGTTATTCGCGATTCTCCATCAACAACAATATTTTTTTAAAAGGCCCATAAAATTTCCTATATGTTTCTGACATCAAGGCGATACTGTAAACCATTTGAAAGCTATACGACGGTGTTGTGAACCATTTGAAAGCCAACCACCATCTGTCAAATTTAATACTGGAGGTTTCAGTGAAGTAGACAAAAGCTAATTGCACAGCATTTTAGTCTCAGACAAGCTTCAACTGAAACTCTCATGTTAAATGTTACATCCTTCTAACTTTTATTTTCATTCCAAATGTGTACTATGTACTGAGACAAATGTCTGGTCATGTCCCTCTACATTGTGAAGATCAGACCACTGAACCGCAGTAACACAGTACCTACATATGCATATAACCCGCGGGATTATGGGAATGAGAAAACTCGGTCGAGTGTGATTGTGTTGGGGACTTAATCTGAACAGCCTCTCTGAGGCTACCTGCAATTGTTGCTGCATAGCCACCATTGCTAGCCGTTGCGCATTGCATAACACTTCCGCATGGGAAACAACAGGGCAAGATCAAACGGAATGTTTGGAACAAAGTTTTACCGTTTGTGTAAAGTGTCGCAAACCTCCTGTCATAGTATTTGATTTAGGGCCAGAGATCTGGTCTTGATATTGTGAATACTTTTTTTTCTCAGCATTGTTGATATAATTTTTGCGCGTCATTTGGTTGGTTGCCTTAAGGACAGTTGAAATCATTCAATCGTTTTTAATGGATGGCTGAAAAAAGAATTCTAGCTGTTAGTGTTTTATAAAAATAAAAGGCTCTCTTTCGTTTGTATTTTTTAAAAGCGTTTCGTAATTTCTCCGCTCTATCGCTTATAAGATAACCTCAAAATAGACACGCAGTGATGAATGCTCCCAAATGACTCAGATATACAAACAGTTTCCCCGAATAGGCTCTTTCAACGTGCTAAGTGTTTGCTTGCTATTCCCCGAGTAGAGTGCATTTCTGTTAGTATATTCTCGCACCGAATACCACACGATGGCGGTCGACATTGTCGGCTTTTTTTCAAGCAAACCATGAGACGTATTTTTCCTATGTACAAGGCATTGCAGTGCCGACGACAGAACGGTGACGGCGGTATGACTAACGATTGTATCATTCATAAATTTTACACAAATGCAAGCGACGTGAATGAAGTCAACCGTGGTAGAATTTTATAGATAGGGGACATAGACTGCACGGCTTACTGTTTTTTATCGTTCCCTTCAGGTAGACTATTGAGCACGTGATTCGCGAGAATTATGTTTAATGCTTCCTACTACTATTTTGTGTCCAACCACGCGACGGGCCACCCTCTGTATTCAATTCGCACATTATATCACACACATTAGCGTCACCTTGACAATGGTCGGCCGGGCAAGGTGGCGTCAGCTTCCAATAAATTTACATTTAATTTCTACCAGACACAAATGTGCTAAATGCACTGGTGTTATCAATGTTGTGTTAGAGCTGTTGGATAGCCCTGGTCAGTTCAATTACATTTAATATTACTGTATATATGAGCTACCTAGTATTCAAAAAAGTAAACAAAATACGCATATGTAGTCCCTAAGTATAATTAGGGGAAAATAGACTGTTATGGACACTGCATGTAAGATGGACACTTTGCGTTTTTGACAAACTGTAAAATTCAAAGAAAATGTAATGATGCTATAACGCTTCTTGAAGATTTCAAACACTTTTGAACTAAATTTGCTATGCAAATTTTGGGGACGATTGGTTGCTTTCCATACACGTGCATTACATTTGAAGTTTGTATGGATATTAGTATGGCAAAAACTACATAAATTGATTGGTCGAGATGCGTCACACTCTCCTTTTTCCTATGCCCATGTTTGGTAACGCAACATGCCCATCCTTTCTATTTCTGGTGTCCATCTTTTCCACCCTATTGATGATTTTGTGTCAATAATTTGAAAAGTCTTGTTTAAATTTTCGTCAGCGTAAATTACTACATTGATTGAATATGGTGTCAAATCACGTCTTGTGTGCAATATTCGAGTAATGCATTAATTCAGCGGTTCTCAACTTTTTTCGTACCACGGACCCTTAGGAATCGCCTTGGGTTGCTGCGGACATCGATTTTGTATGCTATCAATATGTTATATTCAGTTTGTTCGGAAACAAGATTTTAAATTTCAATCTGCACTCGGAAAATATATTTTTCTTCGTGGACCCTCAACAACGACTTCGCGGCCCCCTAGGAGTCCACGGACCCCAGGTTGAGAATCACTGCATTAATTGAAGAGTATAATGTGTAATTTAACCTTAAGGTGTCTGTATATACCTTTCTCCTATATCTAGCTATTAATGACACGAAGTAAAGAGACAAACAAGAGAGGGTAATGCAACTTTAGCGATTTATCTGACTCAGTTTTGAACTTAGGTAAATGTTGTCAAAACATCTGTTTTGACCCATTTTTTAATCTAGATTTGACATCATTGGAAGGAACATCATGAAAGCTTGAATCAAATCGGTCCATAACTTTCTATATCTTTAGCATCGATTCGAAAGAATCTTGAGAGTGAAATGTAAACAGAAAAGACCGAGTGGAGAAGTGTGTAGCGATACCCACGATCACGTTCGTTTATGCACTCGCATAATTATACGTTGGGGACGGGCATAGCGTAGTTGGTAAATCCATTGCCTTATACGCGGCTCACCTGGGTTCGATTCCCAACCCCACACATAGGGTTAGAGATTTTTCCAAAAGGTTCCACCTCTTACCCGAACAGAGGTGAATGACCCTAATGTTAAAAACTTCTATAATCAAAATAATAAACAAAATAAAAAAATACTTATGCGTTCGATTGTGTTTCTCCGGAAATAGGCTTCAAAAATTTTTTCGGCAAAAAGAATATCCGTTTTTAATATTCTTTTACGATACAGAGAGCGTTAGTTGTTTTTCAAAAAAAAAACATGTAATCATGTAACATTTTAACAATTTTCATTGCAAAATATTGAAAATTTACACAATCTCCGGAGACACCTCAAACAAACTCGATGTTACTCGGAAAAAAATCCGTTCATAAATTCATGAGCTAAAAATCACGATTTCGTGAGCTGAATGATTTACGAAAACTGTAACCAAGTTCCTTAAATTATGGACAATAAACCTCCACATCATGAAACTATTTGTGTTTTTAAAAAACTAGTTCGCTTCGAATAAATACATGGCGTTCCATTCAAATGTTTGGTTTTGTTACTGTTGTTGTTCCCTTGACATGTTTAGTTTTTGTTATGTTTCTTGTTCATAATTTGGGAATACACAGCCAACAGTCAAGCGATGTTCATAATTTCAGGTGCTTATTAACGATTTATGTGATTTCTCATCACGCCACCGTACTATTATATTCATGAATTTACTGTCGGCTTTTTCTGTCAGAATAGCGGGATTTATGTTTATTATTTCGGGATTTTGGTTGTAATTTTCATAATTTCTATACACGTTATCTGATATTTTAGTCATTAGTAAAGTGATTCATGTTCATGATTCCAGGGTCTTAGTCACAATTTTTGATATTTTAATGCCGAGTACTTTACGTGGTGATATTTTAGTCACGAGTATAGATTTATGTTTATCTATGTTCATGATTTCGGTATCTTAGTCGTGATTTTCATAATTTCTATATTAGTTATCGTGATATTTTTTGTCATGAGAAGAGTGATTCGTGTTAATGATTTGAGGATCTTAGTCACAATTTTTGATATTTTAATCACCAGTAATGTGATTTACGTTTATGATTTCAGGAACTTTGTCATGTTTTTACCATTTTTTTTTGTTAACCATTTTTGTTAACGACCTATTGAGTCAATTTGTCAACAGTTTTTTCGGCATTTAGCAAGGGACTGGAAGGTGAAGTATATTTTTCAATATTTAGAGCCATAGTACTCAAGGGAGAGCAAGGTGTTGAAGGGAGAAAGTTTAGAAAAGCGTGGAAGGATCATATATGCAAGCTTAGAGCTCACCGGCGACTTAACTTTTTGTCTGCTACCGTAGGAGTCAGGGTCTTTTGGCATTAGAAATGCGAATCACCTGAGTCACGTTCGGGTGGAAGGGCATGTCCGGACAAGCGTAAAGTAACTTGTTACTTCATGCTGTCGGAACCGCACAGTCACAGAGTGCTATGGCTCTAAATATTTGAAAAATATACTTCACCTTCCAGTCCCTTGCTAATTAAATGCCGAAAAAACTGTTGACAACTTTGTCATGATTTTCATAATTTCTATTCATGTTGTCGTAATATTTTCGTTACGAATAGAGATTTATTTTTTTCTCTTCGCTTTATCTGTTATTTTATGATTACTATCGGTTTTTTTACTCGGAGAAACGTAACAATATGAACTGGATTAGCGAAGTATACATGATTTATGGGGCTCGCTCAGCACAGTTTTCGTTTTCTGTTCGGACATCACAGGGGCCATCCATATACAACGTGGACAATTTAGGGGAGGGTGAGGGGTCACGAGAAAGACCACGCTTGTCCATGGGAAGGGACGTGGGAGTATTGGAAATTTCCACGTGGACTTATCATTATATTTTTGTCTTATAAGAAAATTAAATAAATTTGTATTGTCATTAGTGTATGCGCATACCTTCAATTTTTTTCAAGATTTTGAGATAGTCAAAGTGTGTAAAGTCAACCATCAGTGAAAAAAATAAGAGGAAATCGTGTGAAACAAATTCCGAGAAAAAATTTCTGTCTGAATTATATGATTCAATCTTCTGTGACTCGGTCGAATTCCACTAATTCGGGCGAATGACCATCTGGTTAAAACCCTCAATTAATAAATAAATACCACTACTTTTGGATTTGAAATTACGAGCCAATCTTGGAGCCAATCCAGCCAGAATCCATAGGTTACTTCAATTTTATGTTATTATGATGAATCGCTTAAAAACGTAAATATAAAAGATCATATATTCATTCAGGAATGAGATATTTCCATAAAAATATCACAAAAGACGTAAGAAGTGGATGATATTTTGTGGTTGAAGTTTGAACAATTTTCATTGCCCTTCTTCGCTATAACACAAACGAAAATATTTTGAAAGCCCCTTTTTTATGAAATTATCCAAAAGTATTGGAAAGTCCACGTGGACATCGTAAGGAGGGGGTAGGGGTACAGGAATTATCCACGCTTGTCCACGGAGGGGGTGGAGGAGATTAAAAATGAAGTTTTTTTGTCCACGTGGTATCTGAACCTTAAATGAATAACAATGTTCGAGGTCCTAATAGTTTTCTTATATCTACTGCTCGTACCTATTATTGATCGTTTGCAGCTGAACATTTCCTGAAAAAGTGCATGAAACAAAAATAATTCCACGAATAATGCTTCAAATTTTGTGAAATAGTACACGTGAAAATTTCATTATCGTGTACTAGGAATCAGGAACAAGTTTACGATTACATGAAAAATATTTTATGAGTTCATGAACTATTTCACGACCACTGATATTGGATCATGAGCAATATATTAGGAATCATGAACCAGTTCACGAATACATGAATAACATTTCATGAATTTGTGAACCAATTCACACGCACGGATATTTCGTGTGATTTATTTCATGGGCACGCATGGTAAATCGTAACTATTATACTAGGTATCATGAACCAGTTCACGAACACATGAAAAATATTTTATGATTTCGTGAACTATTTCAGAAGCATAAATGGTATGCCGCAACTATTATACTAGGTCAGTTCATGAATACATGAGTCAAATAACAATTTATGATTTTGTGAGCTATTTCACCAGCACGGATATTGGATCATAACCAATATATTAGGAATCATGAATTAGTTCACAAAGATTGAATGGATTGACTGAAGGGAAATTGAACATTGATTTTTGTTCATGGTCCTGTTTTCGTAACGTAAAAACGTGATTGTTCCAAAATTCATGGCACTTTATTCACAAGTTTGGGAAACATTTTTTCCGTTTACAATACATCATAACTCAAAATTTACTAGACCAATAATTTTCAAATTTTGCACAGTTCTTCGTTACAACATTCCCCAGTTTCTTTCAAGATTTTTATTAGAGGAAATCGGATTTTTTGCTCAGCGCCACGAAAAATTCAAAATTCGAGAAAAAAGAAAACGCTTCCCTAGTAACCAGGGAAATGTGTCTGGACTAAATCCAACGATTAGTAAAAATAAAAATTACCTTCTTGAAATATCTGCTAATTCCCTTCACTAACATAGTGAATTAAAAGAGGACGGAACGGCAAAACCACATATCCGCGCGGTCAATTACTGCCTCGTATCTTGTAATTCTGTAAACATTGCTCTGATACCTTTATTTTAGCTGAATAATCCATGTAAAAGCACTCGTTAAGGAGTTAAATACAAAGTTGGGGCTCAAAAAAGCGAAAAACAATTAATTCCATATTTCCATAGGTACATTAAACAAATATTCGTGTGAAATTTCATCATAGGAACAAAAGATTTCAAATTTTAACCATTCGCAGCGCGTTGATTCCATTCATAAGCACTTGATATACAAAACTTTAAACGCGGTTATATCGAAATTGAGTTTTTAGAAAAGTACCGTTACGGTGAACGTGGTATCTCAAAAACAGCTGAACCGGTTTTCATAATTCTGTTTTTAAATTGTCTCATGTACATTTTCATCCAAAAATTTTCGATGGCTTGCAAATAATTTAATTTTATTATTGTGATACAACCCCCTAAATGCTACCAAAGATCTAGTATTATAATATACGATTCAAAAATACGATTATTGCATCTTTTGCCATGTTTGCTTCAGATACACCACCACAATTACAACAATCTTTCCAGCACACAACACAGTGCGGCCAAGCTAAAACACTAAACCTGATGATATATTGTAATGCAATTGCAGGTATCAGTTATATCATATTATTCAACTGATTGCTGATTGCAGAGGTTTTATTTTCACCTGCACATAAAATTCGGCTCGTGACAATTCAATGTTTGATGTGAAACTAGTCATTAGCAGTTGTTAGCCTTCACATGGTTTTATCCGGCGAGCACGATACTGGAAGTTCTTCTTCTCATTGACGATGAAGTTCATTCTCGTGTGTGATGTTACTGTTTGTTTTGATCTGGCGAAAATGGTAGAATGATAAGTTTTACGAATACTGCAACATTATTTTTGTATGCTGTGAGATTTGCCATGTCAAGGAGGCGATCATTGGTTTGTTTCAGTGAAAATAGATGCACAAAATAGAATATTTAATTTTATTATGCAGAAAACTGAGACATTTCTGCCAAATAAGTATTATATAGATGTTTAAGAAACAGTACAGCAGTACTTTATTCTTGTTATAGATAATATAACTTTATTTAAAAGTTGGTATATTGGTTCAGTAACGTTACAAAACGGCAGGTAAGCAC
Organism: Topomyia yanbarensis; assembly: GCF_030247195.1. Lineage (NCBI taxonomy): Eukaryota > Metazoa > Arthropoda > Insecta > Diptera > Culicidae > Topomyia > Topomyia yanbarensis. The sequence goes on along the minus strand of NC_080672.1, from coordinate 279,076,303 downwards.
TAAAGCAATTGCTATTGGTGATTTGAATTTGTAAGTCACGCAGTAGGTGGAGTTTTACAAAAATCTGTAACCAAAATCAATAACACGTTCGGGGGGAAGGGCAGTGGCATTTTATTGTCAATCCCACATGTGACAACTTTGGAAACGAATATAGTGGAAATCGATTGTCATAAAATTATTATTTCAAATAGTCAAAAGCTGCCATTGTATATGGAATGTTCAGTTCGAAGCCACTTCAATATCCCTTTGTAAAACATTAATTTTTCCATATTGTTTGCCTTTAACAAACAACATATGTAATACCTACGTATACATTACACGAGAGCTGCCTGTGGAGTCTAAATAAACTAACGATATTGGTTCGGCATTCAGTCAGCAAACCACCTCAGAATCGGCTCTCTAAATGATTGTGGATCATCTTTGCTTGCCAATTTCGGTCATATATGTACGTTTACGGTGCGACAACGATCAGGTCCCATTCAGGAGCGGACTACGAAAATTTACTAAAAGGGAAAAAATTCAATAGCCATGCGACTGAGTATTGTCGATCCTGATATTATACTTGCATGTGATGTGGTGCACAGAAGCATAAAGCGGCAGATGCGAAAACAAATTATCATCAACGACCAGACATCCACATGTTTACTTTCTGCTTTCAAGGATACCACTCAGTGGTAATTTGATTCTTGTTGATATCGTGATGCAGCAGTTTCGATTACAGTTGAAATAACCTCTAAACCTGACCGGAGTCTCTAAAATTATTTAATTAATACAATCCTTTCATGTCTATCTTACCCCAACCTGAAAAAAACGATATTTAATGACTTTCGATGTGGTTAACATTTTAACAATTTTTATTCTATTTTCGAAAATGTTTTTTTATTCAACAATGATACATATGTTTTCTTCTGCAAGCTTATATAACAGTTAATTTGGAGTAACTTTGCAGACCATATTATTGCACTTAAGTTGAAAAAATATTTTCCGCCATTTTAATTACATATTTATTACTTGTAAAATTTAGTTAAAGTAAAGCAAAATCAACCATTTTATTAAATATTTGATTGTCTTATCACACCATTTCCTCATTCTACATAATATATTTCCAAAATTAATTTCAAACAAAACTTTTTGGGTTAATTATTTTTTGATAAGTTTTTATTTTTTCCATTTTTAGTGGTATAATTCCAAGGAAAAAGGATTGGAAACCAGTGTAGATTGATATGTTATCATATGATTACAGCTTTCAATAATACCCCAAAACAACGAAGTTGTTTGTTAATTTATCACAATTTGCTGAAAGTACTTCTCACTGCAATGGTCCAGAGGAATCAAATGACGATAATTTCAGTTCTACAATAATGAATTTTAGTGCTCAAATAAATGGTAATAGTCCAAGTCAGCGATTCTCAACATGGAATCTGCGGGTCTAGAGGTCGTGAAGTAGCTACTGGGTGCCTGCGAAGAAGAAATTTTTTTTTCGAGTGGATATTGTAATTTGTATTCACAACAAAATGAATATAATATATTGATAGCATGCGAAATCGTTGTTAAATCTTGGGGGATCACAACGACCGGGTAATTCCGGGTAGGATTTCGCTGTACAATAAAGATTGAGCACCGCTGGTCCAATTTATAAACCTTACTAGTTTTTGTGAGCTAAATATTTATAATCTAAGAGTCATAGCTTTCAGTCAAACAACATGGACACGGAGATGTTAATGAACTCTTTGAAAATATTAAAATTCAATTAGTATTTGAACATAATGATTGCAAAAAATTCTATTTTCTTCTACCAGGATTGTACATACAAAAATGAATACTTTAATGAACACTTCATGAAGTCGATTGTAGACGAAAATGCAAATTTAATAATTGTTACTATTCGAAATAACAACATAACGCGAAAGGACCAACCATTGTCAATTCCTTGATCGGCTTTGAATATGTTCAAGAGGTGCGTTTTGAACCCGACCTCCCTAACTCACTTTCCTCGCCCTCAATTGGATTATAGTCGTATAAGGGAAGTAAAGTATCAATTTTTCCTGACCCGAAAGGTCCGCACCGCAATGTCAATTTTTTCCGGTCGTCAAACCCTACCAACTGACATTGGTTGACACGTCGCTGTTCTGCTTCGCAATTTTGCTGCCTCCATTGGCATTGCAGCCTTCCAGTAAAACGACAGCTGGTATGCGACTGTACTAGAACGTGGGTACCTACCTATACACAAGTCTAGCAATTTTCCAGTTCAGTCAGAATTGCTAGGACACTAAAAATCCTCGGTTTGTATAATGTCATGAGAGAGCCAATTCTAGGAATACGCGATACTGAGGTAGGCAAACTCAGACAGACTGACACGGTAGGAGAGTGTAACAAGACATATTGCCAGAACCGGCTCGCAACGTCGGATTGCAGGAGCCAAAACAGTAAATTGCTTCCGTTTGCCGCTCATAATTCCTGCATGCTTTATTAGCGAAGTACGGCAATCCACTTTTGTGTGTCATTTGATATTGCACTTTGCTGGCACGGTCTTTCGTGGAAGTGACTTTGCGTGGAAAGATTTAGGTGCATGGTATTTCCTGTGATTGCGAGACTCCCTTTTTGATGCTATAGTTTTTACTGGTTGGATGGTGGACCAGCCAACAAATCCAATTTGGGCACGATTTTATTCAAAAGAGGCAAAGTGTTGGAAATATTTTTAATTGAATTATGAATACGGTGATATTGTTCCAATATAAACATGAAAATGGGATATATAGTTGCACTTTGCACTCGTTTTGTTATTATGAATTCAGAATTATATAATTATTCCCTGAATTATAAAAAAATCTAAATAGTTTATCTCGCGTAGCATTGCAAACAAATTTACTGAGAACGAACAAACACTGAATCATTCACCATCCAACTGCGCACATAGGAACCACTAGTAAATTACGAAAATTTCCTAAAGTTGACTTCTCATCCCCCATGTATAGTCGAAACGCAAGTTTCGTACCTAATATAGTTATACATCTTGTGCCCTTCATGAGCAAATATGGTTGTGAACATTTTTTCCTTAGTGGGGAAAACAAAGTTTTTACCAAAATTTTGCTTCATTAAGGAGAAATATAGCAGAGCAAACGTATGTTTTTTTTTGTAAATCGTGGAAGTCGTATTATATTTATATGTCCTTAATACCTCTTTTTGGGTTCTCTAGTGACGATTGTAAGAGAAAGTGTTTGAAATTTTCTGGTTTTTGTGCAATTAATGTTGGTTATAGAATGTACAGTGCTCTGATTGAAAATAATTAGAGTTGCACGCATTAAACTTCAGCATAGGCGTGTAGCATTTATGAACGTATGCCGCCTTCTGCAGGAAAGAAAGTCTCCCACAGCTTTGGTTCAAGAACAGTAGCATACGAAAATTGGCGTATGCTTTATACCCGAGCTCACATTGACCTCCTATTCGTCAAAACCATTCCCACCCACATTGTTAAGGCGCGGGCCTTAAATCAAAATATCGAAAAAAAAATCCGACGTACGTCACTTGCTATTGTTATAAGGAATTAAAAATCTTAGTGTTATGCTCAAGGTAAAAAACTACGGGATATAGCCCAAGTAACAATTCAAGTTTTATGGTACTCTTAAAGTCCCTTTTAAAACTTAGATTACACTTGTAGTGTGCTATAAAACTTCAAATGTTACTTGGGAAATTTATTGCCATGTACCCTTCCCATAGAAATGCTCCTAGGAAAATGCGGCACAGCCGCCATTTTGGGACAATATCACTTGACAAAACCATTTTGTCTATTTCACAACTAGTCTTATAAAGCCCATTTTACAAGATTTCGATTCATCTCTTTACGGCGTAAAAATACCTGAATAATGCCCATAAACCTCTTAATTGAAAATTTCTCTCAAAAACTCAACGTGGGGGTTAGGTATTTTTTACATAGAATGTATGTGCAAAGTTTGAAAAAAATCGGTTAAGTAGTTTTTAAATGGCAGGCAACACCGCAAATCATGTTTTTTCCAGAAACTTTCTACAAAAAGCTTCGTCACTGAGTTGTTTGTCGACATTTTTTTTTTTCGAGAGTTGTCCTACTGGAGCTGTAGAGCTAGATTCTCGGAAGGGCTCCCCGTCAGAATCACATACTACAATTTGCAGACGAGACAGGCAATGTCGCCCAATAAAACACTGCATTAGGCCAATTGTAGCGGGCCGTGATTCTGAATGTGATATTCATTGTACGGTTTAGGTATGTGCGGGCGTAGGGACTCGCGATCACGTGTATCATCGCGAAGAGCTCGAGCATTTGTAGTTAACGTCTTCGATCGCGTGTGCGTTTGTATGTCTCGTGTGCTAACGTGTATGTAACTTCGCGTGTATAAATTCTATTTTATAACCGTATGCCTTTCGCATATTCGCATGTGTTCTTGGATAATCGCGCACGGACCGTGAGTCTAATACTTTATTTTTTGGTGTACTTCTAAGATGCTAAAATAGTGTGAGATCTTCTATATCACTAGAGTGCCCGCTGATGTCGCCATGGAACGTGTTGTCTAGTGGATATGTGCTTTATTTTTTTTTTTGTCCTACTGAATGTATGGACCTAAGTTATTAGGACAGAGAGTAATGGTTTCCGGACGTGACCGATTCATGAGTGCGCGAAAACGGACGTTTGTAGATTCGTGTTTGAGACAGCGTTTGAAACTTCGCGAGTGCTAAAACGTTCTCCTTATTACCAGGGTGTTATTAAGTTTGCACGATCGCGAACGTAGGTGTGCGTTGTTAATCGCGAAGGGCTTAAGCGTTCGTACGTTAACGTGTCTGTCACGTGTGCTGGCGTTCATGTGACTTCGCGTGTACAAGACTGGATTTTGTAACCGTGTGGCATTTTCTATATACGCGTGCGTTCTTGGATGGTCACGCGGACCTTCATTCTGATAGTTAGTTTTTGGTGTACAATTCACATTCTGACAGGGAGTAAATTATGGACCTAGTCTGCTGATATCAAGGATAGAAACATCCGGAAGTGACCGATTCATGATCGTGCGAGTGCGGGAGTTTTTAGGTTCACGCTTGAGACCGCGTTTGAAAATTTATAGGAGCTGAGACATTCACTTTATCACTGGGATGCGATCATGTTTACTAGATCGCCGATGTAGATGCCGGGGATGATAGCGAAGGGCTCAAGCATTTGTATATTAACGTGTTTGTCACGTGTATGTGACTCCGCGTGTATAGCTTCGATTTTATAATGACGGATTGTGTATTTTTGTTTGATCGCGCGCGGACCGTGAATCTGAAGCTTGATACAGATAGTAGTCCGTTTCCCCATATCACTTGAGCTCTAGGTCATGTCACCATGGAACGTGTTGTTTAGTGAATATGAGTGTCACTTTTTTGATTTGTTCAACTGAAGGCATTAGTCCAGGCTGGTAAAACTTTCGGATGTGACCGTTTCATGATCGCTCAAGTGGTGGGTTAATGTTTGAGACCGCGTATGGAAGTTTAAAGATGCCACGATTACTTAATTACCGGGGTGTTTTCATGTAGGCGAAATCGCGTGGATTATTGCAATTGCATGGTCGCGTTTCTGGCCAGTTTTGTGTTATCGCGAAGGCCTCGAGCGTTTGTACCTATATGAGTATAGATAGCGTATAGCAGAGATATGCTAATAAAGGAATCATAACATGCTGAATAAAGAAAAAAAGATGCAAAGAGCTTGACTAGAAGTGTATAAATTGAACAATACTATTTTGGTATACATAAATAATGGAAAAGCAAACTAATAGATGCACAGAAGAAACAGACCAATGCAGTAGAATAGAAAAACACATGTAACATGCAATCAAACTCGTCTAAATGCAGCAAATGTTGTATATTTATCATTACCGACAATTGCATGCTGTTAGACTTTCATCATGCTATGCTGGCCGGGAATGGATGACTCACGTGCGTCGGTAAATTTATTTTGCCCTAATTTATCCAGCCCGACTTTCCCCAATGAATAGAACTAAATGCTCAGATTGATCACCAGAAGTATTAGCCACTATTCTATCATATACGTCAGTTCTGCATCCATTCCCTGACCCAACTGTCACAAATACTCAGCGAATACATACATAGATACACATACGACTAGCACATAACAGTTGTACACTAGTACGAAAAACAACGATTATCACAAAGCTACAACTAAAAGGTTTCTACTTATTCTACTTTATTAAATTAATTTAATTATTAAATTAATTTAATTGGTATATGCACGATGACGAAGTCGACCGATAAATGGACACACAATGACCGATAAATGGACACACAATGACCTCCGTGAGCCCCGTCCACGAATACCACCAATAGAACAATATTTGCAAACATGGCACACAGCAAAAGTCAATCTACGTCGATCCGCCAGTCGGCCACGCCACCGCCCATAGACCAGTGGTTTAGCTTTGGTATGCGCTGGTGCGGAGTATGAAAAGACATATAACATAAAAAAGGCGCATAAGCCCTCTCGGTCTCCTCGATGCACCACTATCGAGGCGTAATGCAGTACAGTTTGCAATACCGTCAAACCCCTAAACCTTGGGGAGGGAGTTGTTTGTCGATATTTTTGCATAGAAAAATTACAAAATGTTATTGAAATGATCACTATAATGCACGAAAGTTTTGATCAATTCGCTTCACGCAAAGTTCTAAAAAATCGCAAAAAAATATTTTTTTCCACGATGAAACCCTTACCCCCTCCTTAAGAAAGTATTCCAAATATATTCAGACTCAGTATTACGCGCTCAACATGAATGATTCACCATCATTAATTAAATTGTTACTCAAACTCGGAACGCGTGTTAATTCTGTCATTAAATGCTCGGTTAAGCATGCCGTCATGGTAATTCACTTTCCTGTTTCAACAATCCATGCGCACTTATGCAAAAAAACTGATAAGGAACCAACCATTTTAATGTTTAGAATAAGCTTTAATGCAATTTTCTGAAACTAGCACGTACGTATAGAACTATATCAGCGTACGTTTGCAATCGTTGTTGAAGCCATAAATCGTGTGTCGTCTCCCAGCACGCCGAAGAACGATGTAATCAAATAGGAACTCATTCAAAATAACTGAATTGGATATTTTTAATTGGTTGGCTCGTTTCAAACGAGACCCCGCCAACTGGAATTCCCGACTAAACATATACGCTTCATGGACAAACAAAACAGAAATGAAGTATGTGACTTTTTCTACGTGTGTTGAGAATGTTAGTGTTTAACGACAATATTTAAATAACAGTAGAGCATATCTACATGAAACCATATAATTATTCATAATTTTATTTTTACTTCTCGCAAAGCCAGTATAACAGTGCACCGGTGACTCAGAATGGACTGTGAGTACTTAACTCTTTCTTGCCCAGTGGTTTGGAATTACGTAATGACATCATCTTCAAGTGATTTTAGAATAATAAACGCCAAAAAACGAGTTTACCACAAGATTTAAGATAAATCCCAAAAAACGAGTTCACCACAAGATTTAAAATTCTAACCTCAAAAAACGAATTCACCACAAGATTTAAGATAAATCCCTAAAATTCTTAATATCAACAGTAAATAATTTGAACCACTTTTACCTATTAAATTTGTAAAACGTCCGTTGCTCGCTAGCATTTGAAAAAAAACATACTACATGCCCCCACATGATTATGCAGAATTGTTCGTTTACCCTTGAGTTTAGAATTTCCTGATGAGTGTTGTGTAGCGCTGTTCCGGTGTTAGCCATTAGAAGATTGATAACACTCTATTATCTTTCTTCGAAATCTGTATGGCACTTGGCAGGTTGAATTATCTTAATCGGTAGTTGATCCTCTGCCTTACTGTCCCCATGTCGTAGAAGGCTAACGAAACAGGAATTAAGGTATGGTTGAATGGTTAGAGGGACTATAATGGGTTTTGTCCTTGCCGTGTCACGCGAATCTCGGACACAGTGGCTGCCACCTACTTTTTGCCTTTCTCAATAGAAAGGATATGCCATCACTCTGAATATCGGGTTTTTAACCGAGGCTTGGAGACCGAGTCTCATATACCATTCGAATCTGTCGAGATCAGCAGTGTGTGTATATGTGTGTATGTATTTTCTAAACTCACTCATTTTTCTCAGAGATGGCTAAACCAAATTGCTCAAACTTTGTTTCAAATGAATGGTATAGCGCTCCCATAAGCTGTTATTGATTTTTTTGTCGATCGGACTTCCGGTTCCGGTGTTACGGGTTGAAGAGAACGGTCACGCGGCAAATTTTCATATAAACTGGTAACACCATGATGTCTAAATGATGTAATACATATTTAAAAGGAGCCAACATTACTTGGATTTGCGGCTATTGATCACTAATGATCATTCAAAGCAGCTTTGACCCCATTGACCACCTATGACGACGCCCCCGGGGAACGCGCCAAGTTCCTAAGTTAATACCACACCTATTTCTCAGCGAATTCTTTCTTATTCTGAAATTTAGATTTTTAAATGAAGATTGTACTGTACGTAATACGTAATAACCTTATTTAATGGAAATCTGTGAAAAATTTTGTTTGAAATAATTTCGAGTTTGCAGCTTTTAAATTTTAAATTGAAACTTATTTAAAATTGAAACGCCCATAAATATCAAAAACAGTGTTTGAACTACAAGAATTCAGACCATGTATGTGTTTTCCAGATAACTTTCAATTCATTTCGATATTTAATTTGCAATTACAATACACGTGCTTGCTTTTCCTATATCGTAGCGTAACTTATGTCACAAGTAATGAGAATAATTGTTTTCTTTTTTTCTTTTTCCACAGGTAAGTCTACACCACACGATGGGTACACCTACGAAGACGGTAAAACTAATAAATTCCTAATTATAGCTGGAAATTGAAACTTTGTGACATCTTAGAACTTCACTAAGTCAAGCTTTTTGGTTAATAATATTGTTGATATAGTAAGGGAAGTAGAGAGGAGGGGCTTCTGAATTTTTTAACTACGTAACAGGCCGACGTGGGTACCCAGGTACTAACAAAGTTGAAATGTCAATAACTAAGGTAATTTCCAACCGATTTTGATACTTTTGGGTGTTTTGGATTCAGGAGCTCATCCACTTTTAGACTTGGTAAAAATGAATCGGGTTACTTTGTTCTATTCCCGGAATTCCGGATTTCCGGAAGCATGTTCCAGTGCTGGGATACTATTTCAATGGCTGTATCTCGTGGTTTTGGAACAATTTGGTGATTTGTCCCCGGAACCGACATTCCGGAGCAGGTTCCCATGGGGCCGTGAGTGACCATTCCATTCCAATTCCATTTTTTAAATTGCCATAGAGTCCTGTAACAATAAATAACAGACTTCCGAGACAATTTGTAGAGTTTTGATACACATATTACTAGGACATTTAAATTAAAAATTATTAAAAATTTTAAATCATGCCCTAGTACTGGAACATCACTCCGGAAAATCCGGATTACCAAGAACCAGATTCATTCTTCCGGTTCAATTTGACAGAATCTAAAAGTGGACGAGTTCCTGAATCCAAAACATCTAAATGTGTTCAAATCGGTTAAAGGAAGCCATAGTTATGAGCATTTCAATTTATGGGTACCCGGGTACCCTCGTTGGCTTGTTAAAAAGGTTTCTTTTGTTGGACACATAACGGTTAAATGCATAATGATTGTTTTAAAAATCGTCTCTAAATAATCGAATAGATTTTTCTAAGCCGAAAAACGAACTTAAGGTTACAATATCAGCAATAAAAAAAACTATGCAATTATTCTTGACTGTTGTTAACTATACCTATCATCCATTATGCCTAACGGCCAAACGTAGTTCCATGTACTGTACCACATTTGTTTCGATAACTCGTGACAGCACATGCAAAAATCTTCCTCTCTAGCAGTGTTATCTTCGGTGGCAACAAAATAATAATATATTTTTTCATTTTTAATTTCATGGGCTGTTCTTCAAGCCACATTTTTTTAAGTTGACAATATTTTGATACCAATATATGTGCTACTTTATATCGAGTAACTAACGCATTTCCGATTTTCCTCACGCAATGCATTCGATCTGCTACCTTCTTTTCAGTAAGCCCCTCTTCAACTTTATACAGCAACATAAACTGTTGATTGTGTTTAGCCATCCTCCAGAGTAAAGGTTCGACATCAAATTGCATCCCGGAAAAACGCTACTGAATAACCCATTGGGAATTTTCTCTTGAAAATTTGGGTAGAAGTAGTTTTGAGTGTATTTTTATCGCTGTTAATTTTTTGAAAATTGGAAAAAATCGCGTCACCCGAAAAGCAACGTCGCGAATTGAGTTTGCGCAAACTCGTCGCAAACTGCATCGGAAAACAACTCGGAATCGTGTAGTCAATGGTCAGTAGAGTGCCCAGAAAAATGATGAATTTTTGAAAACTCTATCGGCCCACCCCTAAGTCGATTCCTAGTCCCACGAGGAGTACTTGCTCCAAATTTGAAGCAAATCGGACAAGTCTATCTACCACACCAACGTGCCTGAAGTTTGTATGGGATTTTTCGACAATTTACATGGAGAAAACCCACTAAAGCGCTATTTCGCCGCTAGGTGGCACTGTATGCATCGTACTAGCACTGTAAGTCAAAATAAGAAAGATAATTTAATTGCCTACAATTTTGTCGAAGACTGCTAGTGAATCCGGCTTTGTTAAAAGAAGTTGTTAAACTTTTAACGAAGTGATGTCTGAGTCAGTTTTTCATGGGGCCTAGCAGTGCATGGTTGTGTATCGGTACTCGATTCCCACCAACTATACATTTTTGTGAGATAATGGTTGGATTTAACTGAATAGTATGTTTAGAAGAAGTGTAGTATATAATACGAGCTATGTTTTGGTTAGAAAATTTTAGTTCCACCTGTGATCGCATAGAGGGCGCCAACGCTAACTTTTTATAGAAGTGAGATAGAATATCGAGATGTTCGGAAGAATTATTTATAAATGCTTGTTCTATAACTTTGTGGAGCTGGATTCACTACCAGTCTTCGACAAAGTTATAGGCAATTAAATTATCTTTCTTATTTTTACTTACAGTGATAATACGATGCAGCGGCAAAAGCGCGTTGGTTCACTAGCTCGACTTGTCCGATTTGCTTCAAATTTGCAAGTACTCCTGGTGGGACTAGGATTCGACTTAGACATGGGCCGATTGGGGTAATTTTTTTACTGTCACTCTAATGGTCAGTCGTGCAGGTTACGGTGATACTGTTCTTAACCGCCCAGCACAAATTTGATGTTCCGCAGAAAGTAAGGAAGCAGAAACTTTCAAAGTTTACCAATAAATACATGATTTGGCAAGCGATCTGCTCATGTGGCAAACGTGACTACCGGAACTGTAAATAAGGAGATCTATCTCAAGTAGCGTCTACAGAAGTGTCTGCTTCCTCTGTTGCAGCAACACGAGGGCCCTCCAATCTTCTGGCTGGATCTACATTCGTGCCACTATTGAAATGTTGTCCTGGAGTAGTACGAAGCCAACGGGGTCACTTTCGTACCGAAGGATATGAACCTCGGAACTAAGACCCATCGAAAAATACTGAGCAATTGTGAGGCGGAAACTACGGAAGCATCCCACGGAGGTCAAATCTGAGGAAGACAAGAAGAAAAAGTGGGTTTCCGTACAGAAGAAGCTGCAACCAGATGTTATACAGAACTAATGAGTAGAGTTAAGCGTAAGGTGTGAGCGTACGGTTATGGTATTGAAGTTGAATGAAATAAATAAGCCAGAAGCTTAATATTGGGTTACCTTTTTTGTCTGAAAGTTTGATTATGCACACCACTGTTCTGAGAATTTCTCATTAGATTGTAAATTTTTTTGCATTTATCAATTTGTCTAGATGTGAAATTTCCAGTTCCCGGCAAACGACCAAAAATACAATAGCACCGACTTCTCTCGCTGTGGAGGATAAGCCGACCAAGTATTACCCTCTGCCACAGCCAACAGAAAAAGTAGAGAGGCAAGAAAGCGGCACCGTCTGGGAAGCACACTGATATGTCTTCCGGAGTTTTGGTGGGTGCAAATTCGGTTATTCATCATCAAAGTCGCTAGGGAGGTTCCAACAAAGGAACGAAGCTTTTCACTCTGGTCAACAGTTATTGACTGCTGTAGGTGCAGCCAACATTAACATCAGAAGAACTCATTTGAAACAAACAAATTCAGTTAACATTATTCATCGTTTCGCTAGACCCGGATAAATTGATGTAAAACCCGGAGATTGTCCCTCAAAACCGGAGTCTCCGGGTCAAATCCGGAGGGGTGGTCACCCTACTAAGAAATCGTTCTTCTGATTTCAGTTTATTTTAAAACGAATTACGAGCTACTGTGCCGATTGAAATCTGAACAGAAAACACGATAGTGGACGGAGATCACAGGATTAAAGAGTTCAGATGTTGATAGTCGTGGTTATCTACTGATGAATCCAATTCCTAGGTGAATTTTTCCGTATCCAGCCTATTCTCAAACATACAAGAATAATTCCGGGTCTATATATCACACCAATATATCGATTTGGTTGAAAGTTATGGTATCGATTGAAAAAACGAGTATTTTCTTATCACCTGTAATTCATTTTTTGTGAAACTATGTAATGTTTATCCTAAAGTAAATATAGAACAACATTCTATGTCATCAACACACGTCGTCATCATTAGACTGGTACCAACAATGAAATCTAGTTGGCACGTCGGGCAGGACTCTGGGTATTAAGCTTAAAAATAGTTTTTGTTGAATGAAACATGTTGGTATTATGTTAAAGCTTCTTTTTCATAATCTTATTTTATAGATACATAGTCAAAATTGTGCGCAGAAAATTCTTAAGAGAGGGGTTTTGATTTTGTACGTTTCTTATAAAAGAGAGGTTTAGAAACCCTCAATTTTTGAAGATTTTTTCCGAGGCCTAAAGGGCCGAGACTTGTGTAGCAATCTAACTAAGCTCAACTAATTGGGGAAATGTCTATTATCAAGAAGGAATCTTTACCAGACACCGCAATCTTAATCCTTCCAGAGCAACCGTTAGGTATTACTTCAGTAAGGCTTGTGCTCTTGCGTTGTTTATTTTGTGTTAATCGTTCATGTTTTTTTTCATTGATGTTTTTTCTCGCTTGCTGTCAAACCTTCGTGGTATAACTGACCTGCTCAGGTCTACTGCAAATATCGTCACTAACCAATCCGGTGGTGCTGAATATAATAATTTACATTTCCTACCACTTTTGCAGGCTTTCGTATCCTTTTTGGCACCACTCGTTCCTATTTATCTGCTTGCTCGTGCTGAGAATTCCTCGACGGCAGTATTTCTCCCGTTACCGACTCTCATTGTCGTGAGCCATTTAGCTGTCAACCACTCCGACGGAGAGATCGACGGCGGTAAAATTTCTCCAGACCACGAAATCCAAATTTTCTCCGACTTTGTGTTTTCTCTCTTTGACTACCGCTGCTAGCCCGCTGACCGACCTTGACTGTGTAACTGGTCTACTCACAACTGTTGCTAATTTGGAAACTTGCCAAAATGTGAACCGATACGGAGATACCGACCAACTTAACTCAAATTTCTTTCCAGCCAACCGCACAATGTTTCTTACTTGGTTTCTTCAACGATTTGTTTTTACAGTGACTGAACTCAAATGACATTTTATGTAACAAAACGACTCGCCGGGTAATTTTTTACCTGAACAGCAAGTTAATAAATTTTAAAAGTGATTCAAAATCCTCTTAGAAGGGGTTTGAGCTCGTCGTCATCGAAATTGGCATGTATTTTCCTATATGGGTTACTATTGGCTCGTATCTCAAAACCAAACGCAATCGATTCGATTCGAGACTTTTTCCAACATTAACTCCAGATTCCGTGTTGATATGCATTTACGAGTTGTTGCTTAATTTTTCTTCAACACACACATCCACTTTTTAAAAAAAGCTGCCACTGGTACTTATACTGGAATACATTTCAAGCTTTCTAAGCAGTTTTACAACATGCCAACAATAGTAATTAAGAACAGCGAAAAGAGGAAGCCAGATCAGCCCATCAAAGTACATAGGGTGATGAGCCTATTTTGGCAGTAGAGCCTATTGTGACCCTATTTCGTACCCCTTGGTTTCGAATCAAGCATATGAAATAATGACACTATCGATTTGGCTAAAGCAGGTGAGAAAAAATAAGCTCAAGTTATATTCTTTATTTGTTGTGCACATATGTATTTAGAACTATCCTCTAAATCCAACTTTTAATTAAAACAAAATCACCTTATTGAAATATCTACTATTCCGCCTCACTCACGTAGTGAACCGAAACTGGATGCAACGGCGCTTAGCAAAATAAACACTTACGAGCCAGCATTTACCGCCTCATATCTCGTTATTCCAGCACAAATATACTAAACATTGCACTGATACATACCTTTATTTTAGCTGGAGAAGCTTTTTACGATAATTTCACTTTAAAATCACTCGTCAAACACTAGAATAGGCCTAGTGTTATAATAGGATAAAACTAAATACGGGGGTTCCTATTATTGGCATGTTTTGCTGATACACTACCACAATCAAAACCAACTTTTTGTATCCATCATACAGAAAAGAATCATCAGTGCGGCCAAACCAAAACATGAACTTGTAAATATAATGTAATGCAATTTCAGGTATAAGTAATCAATTACTTAAAGTTATTCAACTAATTGTTGATTGCAGATATTTTATTTTCATCTGCACATACAATTCGGATCGGGAGAAAGCAATGTGATGTGAAACTTGTCATTCCAGTTGCTAACCTTCGAATGGTTTTTTTTCTGCGTGCGCAATTCTGGGCGCTCTTCTACTAACAGCTGATGAGTTTCATTGATGTGCGTGATGTTTACGTTTGTTTTGATCGGCTGAAGAAAGCAGAATGATTCGTTTTACAAATCACACGTTGGCGTCCATGATCTGGATACCTAGTTAGAATCGACGCAAATGGAATATGAGGCATTGCGTTTCAACTAGATTGTTTTTCGATGAGGTGGAAATTGGCACACCCATGAGGCGATAATTGGATCGTTGAGGTGGGAATAGATGCACAGAATGGAACATTTATTTTCATTTATGCTGAAAATTGAGGCAATTCTGCTAAATAAGCATTATATAGATGTTTAAGAAACAGTACACTGATACTTTATGCTGAGAAAGGTTATAGATAATATGGCTTCTTTTAAAATTGTTCAAAAAATAGTGCGACCCTCTCCCTATTGGTGCCAAAATAGGCTCATCACCCTAGCTCAGTTTTCAAGGTGTTTTGTTACGTTTCGATAGACCATAACGAATGCCGGAAGGTTAGAATGGTGAGAATTATTTTCCAACCGAACGATTGTTGCGCTTCGTAT